>NW_026991331.1:1535310-1842372 GCF_036370855.1 Dromaius novaehollandiae
AGCTGTGTCAAAGAGAGGTAAAATATTTGGGTTTTATCTTAAAAGAAGGACACAGGTTAGTTGATCCAGAACGAGTAAAGACAATTCTTGATATGCCTCGTCCTGTAACAAAAAAACAACACGGGATTTTTAGGAGCTGTAGGATTTTGCCAACCGTGGATTCCTGGGTTAGCAGAACTTACTAAGCCTTTAGTGCAGGCAACAAAAAAGGAGGAGATAGAGCCTGTGGCCTGGGGCCCAGAAAGGGAGAAAGCTTTTACATCTGTGAAAAAAGCGTTGGTTTCAGCCCCTGCTCTAGGGTTACCAGATTATAGCAAACCATTGGAATTATTTGTCCATGAACGACAGGGAGTAGCAAGTGGGGTACTCACCCAAAAACTAGGCCCTCACCATAGACCAGTGGCCTATTATTCCACGCAACTAGATGAGGTAGCTAAAGGCACTCCAGGATGCATCAGAGCAATAGCAGCTACGGCAGCTCTTACTGAAAAAAACATGACCTGTAGTTTTGGGTCACTCATTAACTGTGTATGTGCCACAGGGGTAAAAGCCTTACTGAAGGAAATCATACCCAGGTATAGAGTCCCAGAAGCCATGGATTCAGATAGGGGTGCCCATTTTATGGCAAGCATAATCACTCAATTATATAAATCATTAGGAATAAAAAGAAACCTATGTACCCCTTATCACCCACAATCTTCAGGACAAGTAGAAAGAACGAATAGCACATTAAAAGAAAAAATAGCAAGAATATGCAAACGTGCTAGCCTAAAATGGCCAGAAGCATTTAACTTGGCTCTATGGGATGTTTGAAATGTCCCACGGCAACCCATAGGACTAACACCAGCAGAAATTCTCTTTGGGAAACATTTAGCTGTACTAGGGACTTGTTATGCCAGCTAAGACTAGCCTGTTAGAGATGGACAACTAACCCAGTATGTTCTAACTATGCAAAAAGGTTTGAAAATCTTTGAAATAAATAAATATATGCTCAATGATATCAATCCACACCACCTGAAATAGAAGTGCTTGGTATACAGCCTGGGGATGAAGTTTTAGTTAAGGTATTTTCACAAAAATCCAAGTTAAAACCTAAATGGAACGGGCCATATACTGTCATACTGTGTTCTTATTTTGCTGTTCAAGTTGAACTGTACTTGTACATGTTAAAAAAAGAATGTGTATGTGTAAGAACACTTTGTAATCTTACATTCATAGATGGCATTGTTGTAGATACAAGTAATTAATTACTCAAATATTTGTATTTGTAACATTACCCAAAATTATGGGATGCGACTTTAATCATTCAGCTCCTATTAGATCTTATCAATTGTTACAATCTAATTATACATTAATTCAAAATTTACTACCTAACCCCATTGGAAAGAATCTCACACTAGTGAAGAAACTACTACAACATGACAGCCTGCGTCGACTGCTAGAACGTACCCGAAACAATGGACAAAAAACCCTCTAATCACCATTCATCATGAAGCAGAAGAGATGCACCACGTCTCGGAAAGGATAAAAAGGGATGGAGAACATCATGGCTGGGAAATTCTTCTAGGGTGGTCACCAACTACAACAGCGATTTATAATCACGTGTTGCACCCACTAGTAGTTGTGTTAACTTTAACTGTGTTATGCCTATTGCTTACGATCATATTATGCATAAGATTATGGAACGTGATAGCACGCCTTGAAAGGCTTCGAGAACTCTGTTTCAAGTATTAGCAGGGATGCTTCATAAAAACAAAGCGGGGAACTGTTAAAGAATAGCGAACTGAAACTGTCTAGAGGTAGCCGCTTAGCACAACTTCTCTAAAACTTGCTTAGCATGAGGAGCTAAATTTGCTGAAGCCTTAGGCCGCACTTAGCGAAACTAATGAACTTTTACTTAGTCCAGTAAGAAAAGGGCCTCAGAGCTGGTTCCAGCTGGGAAGATAAGGAAGTTACAAGCAGTCTGCATTCCTGCGTCTCACACTCCCAAAGGGAGGGTGTCTGCAGCAATGCGTCTCACACTCCCAAAGGGAGGGTGTCAAGGCTTTGAAGTAAGACCAGTGCAGGGCATTAGGACCTTGAGGGGCAAAGCCTTAGCTCACTGCTGGGGCAGTGTTCATTGTTATGATTTAGAATCACCTCCTCCTCAGGACCTTGAGACACAACAGTAAGACCCCACAAAAACAGAGGTACAACCGTCAGCAGAGACTGCAAAAAACAAAAATAAGGAGAAAAACAGCTTACCTCAGAATGACGATGAGACCCAATGAGGACCAAAAAATTACTATTGGTCTAACTACCACGTGAAGGGTGGGAAATGTACGTTGAAAAAACTATAATTGCCCAGGATTTGTTTATGTTAGGGTCCCTCTTCGGAGGCACCCAGCTCGAGCTGTAATTACTGCACGCGCGTCATTAATATTTAATTCTTTAATTTGTTTTGATTTGGCTCTGAATTTTTCTGCGGAAACCTAGCGTCAAGCCCTCTTATGGTGGCCAACAAGCCTAATTTCCATAGAATTTCCATAACAATAACTGGGCATGGGCGCGGGAGCATTTGAGCCAGGAGGGAGGGAGGAAAGAAACCTGCCGAACGTAACACTTGTGCTAGCAGATACTAGTACCCCGGACTGTGCTCCAAAAGTTTCTGCTCCACCTGATATACCTGATGATCTCTGTCATTACTTCTCCTTCTCCTCCTCCTTCTCCCTCTACTCCATTGGCTGCCGGACTCTATCCTATGATCCCCAACGTGCTGACTAACCCTGCCGCTTTACAGCCGGGGGGAAAGGGAGGGGCCAGTCCCCCTCCTCCTGTGCTGCGGGTATTTACTAATCAGCCCTGGCACCCTGGCCATCTCGCCTTATGGGGGGGGAAAATGCAGAGATTAAGAAAAGATGCAGGGCGATGTGTCCAGTTATTTTCTAATATCTGCACTGGGCACAACCCAAACTGGAGTGATACCCAAATTCTTTTGAGGGAATTATTTCAACCAAATGAAGGGGATAAGATAATTAAAGATGCGGAAGAAGCGCAGCAAGCCGGGGGAAATAGAAACCTCTGGCTAGCAAATGATCCAAATTGGGATTATAATAATGCAGGAGATAGAGCTGTGTGTCCAACAGGACTTTGAAATTTAGTAGAAGTAATTAGAGCATGCAGAGAGTTAGGAGTAAATTGGACTAGAGTGCAAGAATGCAGACAGTGATTAGATGAACACCCCCATGACTTCTGGGGACTTTTGCGGTAAGCCCCGCTAAAATAGGGAGGAATGACCCCACAAAACTTCAATGATGCTCTCGCAATTAGTGTTTTTATAGATCAAGCAGCCCCTGATACACAAAAGTATTTTAAAGAGCATATGGCAGGCTGGCAAGGGGAGGGGCGCGGAAGAACCAGGGGAGATAGATGGAATCAAAGTGAAGGGGGTGTACAATTAAGAGTTAATGATGTTTGTCATTCTTGGGGGGAACAAGGACACTGGAAGCAGGAATGCCCAGTGAGGCCCTGTGCACTTGGGAATAGAGGGGCCAGCATGAGGCAATCAAATATTGAGAAGGAGACCAGGCAATTCCCAGGCAGTCCACAATGACAGGAGATAGGAGACTCAGAAAATACTGTGGAAATGGGGGTAAATTTATGGGATGTACATTTGGATTTGAAGGGCAGGTAATGGCAAATATAGAAGGCTTAGAAGTTCCCTTTCTAGTGGATACTGGAGCCACCCTTTCCCTTTTAAAGTTTGAGCCTAAAGGATGCAAGTCACCAGATAAAATAATGATGCAAGGAGTAGCGGGAAAAGGCGAACGAATGTTATCTAAGCCCTTATTGCTTCCTATTGGAGGTAAAAGAGCGTGGGGATGTATTATAATTTCCACAGACGCGCCCATGTGCCTTTTAGGGAGAGATCTCCTGCAAGCCTTGGATACTCAGATCTGCTTACAGCCAGAAGAGGTGGAATTAATAATTATGGGCTCATGTGTTCTGGCTAAGACACCAGAACCAGAGTCGACTAATCTGCAAATTCCAACAAGGTTAGAATCAGTTCCTAAACGGTTATGGAGCTCTTCAGGAATGGATGTGGGACTACTGAAATCAGCTAGTCCAGTCTCGATAAAAACAAAGGGGGGATTGCCTCCTGCAGTTAAGCAATACCCTATCCCAAAGGAAGCAGAGAAGAGCATCCAAAAACAAATCAATCATTATTTGAAACTGGGTATCCTTAGAGTCTGTGAATCCCCGTACAACACCCCAATTCTGCCAGTTAAAAAGAACAGGCAAGATTCTGATGGTGATCCAGAGTATCAGTTTATACAAGACTTAAGGGCTATAAACCAACAGGTAGTTGCTCCACATCCAGTAGTCCCTAACCCATCAACCATTTTACTACAGATACCCCTTTGGGCAACTTATTTTACTGTGATTGACCTAACGGCAGCTTTTTTTAGTATACCGATAGCTGAAGATAGCCAAGATCTCTTGGCTTTCACTTGGAAGGGACAACAATTAACTTGGACAAGGCTGCCACAGGGATTTACTGGGTCTCTGACTATTCTTTTGCGTATACTCAAAAATGACCTCTCAGATATCGAACTTCCAGGACATTCTGTAGTAATACAATATGTAGATGATATGTTATTAGCAAGTAAAGATTATGAGACATTTTTAAAAGACACTGTTTCTCCATGTAACGCTCTTGCAGAAAAAGGGCATCAGGCATCTCTGTCTAAACTCCAGCTGTGTCAAAGAGAGGTAAAATATTTGGGTTTTATCTTAAAAGAAGGACACAGGTTAGTTGATCCAGAACGAGTAAAGACAACTCTTGATATGCCTCGTCCTGTAACAAAAAAACAACACGGGATTTTTAGGAGCTGTAGGATTTTGCCAACCGTGGATTCCTGGGTTAGCAGAACTTACTAAGCCTTTAGTGCAGGCAACAAAAAAGGAGGAGATAGAGCCTGTGGCCTGGGGCCCAGAAAGGGAGAAAGCTTTTACATCTGTGAAAAAAGCGTTGGTTTCAGCCCCTGCTCTAGGGTTACCAGATTATAGCAAACCATTGGAATTATTTGTCCATGAACGACAGGGAGTAGCAAGTGGGGTACTCACCCAAAAACTAGGCCCTCACCATAGACCAGTGGCCTATTATTCCACGCAACTAGATGAGGTAGCTAAAGGCACTCCAGGATGCATCAGAGCAATAGCAGCTACGGCAGCTCTTACTGAAAAAAACATGACCTGTAGTTTTGGGTCACTCATTAACTGTGTATGTGCCACAGGGGTAAAAGCCTTACTGAAGGAAATCATACCCAGGTATAGAGTCCCAGAAGCCATGGATTCAGATAGGGGTGCCCATTTTATGGCAAGCATAATCACTCAATTATATAAATCATTAGGAATAAAAAGAAACCTATGTACCCCTTATCACCCACAATCTTCAGGACAAGTAGAAAGAACGAATAGCACATTAAAAGAAAAAATAGCAAGAATATGCAAACGTGCTAGCCTAAAATGGCCAGAAGCATTTAACTTGGCTCTATGGGATGTTTGAAATGTCCCACGGCAACCCATAGGACTAACACCAGCAGAAATTCTCTTTGGGAAACATTTAGCTGTACTAGGGACTTGTTATGCCAGCTAAGACTAGCCTGTTAGAGATGGACAACTAACCCAGTATGTTCTAACTATGCAAAAAGGTTTGAAAATCTTTGAAATAAATAAATATATGCTCAATGATATCAATCCACACCACCTGAAATAGAAGTGCTTGGTATACAGCCTGGGGATGAAGTTTTAGTTAAGGTATTTTCACAAAAATCCAAGTTAAAACCTAAATGGAACGGGCCATATACTGTCATACTGTGTTCTTATTTTGCTGTTCAAGTTGAACTGTACTTGTACATGTTAAAAAAAGAATGTGTATGTGTAAGAACACTTTGTAATCTTACATTCATAGATGGCATTGTTGTAGATACAAGTAATTAATTACTCAAATATTTGTATTTGTAACATTACCCAAAATTATGGGATGCGACTTTAATCATTCAGCTCCTATTAGATCTTATCAATTGTTACAATCTAATTATACATTAATTCAAAATTTACTACCTAACCCCATTGGAAAGAATCTCACACTAGTGAAGAAACTACTACAACATGACAGCCTGCGTCGACTGCTAGAACGTACCCGAAACAATGGACAAAAAACCCTCTAATCACCATTCATCATGAAGCGGAAGAGATGCACCACGTCTCGGAAAGGATAAAAAGGGATGGAGAACATCATGGCTGGGAAATTCTTCTAGGGTGGTCACCAACTACAACAGCGATTTATAATCACGTGTTGCACCCACTAGTAGTTGTGTTAACTTTAACTGTGTTATGCCTATTGCTTACGATCATATTATGCATAAGATTATGGAACGTGATAGCACGCCTTGAAAGGCTTCGAGAACTCTGTTTCAAGTATTAGCAGGGATGCTTCATAAAAACAAAGCGGGGAACTGTTAAAGAATAGCGAACTGAAACTGTCTAGAGGTAGCCGCTTAGCACAACTTCTCTAAAACTTGCTTAGCATGAGGAGCTAAATTTGCTGAAGCCTTAGGCCGCACTTAGCGAAACTAATGAACTTTTACTTAGTCCAGTAAGAAAAGGGCCTCAGAGCTGGTTCCAGCTGGGAAGATAAGGAAGTTACAAGCAGTCTGCATTCCTGCGTCTCACACTCCCAAAGGGAGGGTGTCTGCAGCAATGCGTCTCACACTCCCAAAGGGAGGGTGTCAAGGCTTTGAAGTAAGACCAGTGCAGGGCATTAGGACCTTGAGGGGCAAAGCCTTAGCTCACTGCTGGGGCAGTGTTCATTGTTATGATTTAGAATCACCTCCTCCTCAGGACCTTGAGACACAACAGTAAGACCCCACAAAAACAGAGGTACAACCGTCAGCAGAGACTGCAAAAAACAAAAATAAGGAGAAAAACAGCTTACCTCAGAATGACAATGAGACACAATGAGGAGCAGGAGACCCCAGACCAAAAAATTACTATTGGTCTAACTACTACGTGAAGGGTGGGAAATGTACGTTGAAAAAACTATAATTGCCCAGGATTTGTTTATGTTAGGGTCCCTCTTCGGAGGCACCCAGCTCGAGCTGTAATTACTGCACGCACGTCATTAATATTTAATTCTTTAATTTGTTTTGATTTGGCTCTGAATTTTTCTGCGGAAACCTAGGGTCGAGCCCTCTTATGGTGGCCAACAAGCCTAATTTCCATATAATTTCCATAACAATAACTGGGCATGGGCGCGGGAGCATTTGAGCCAGGAGGAAGGGAGGAAAGAAACCTGCCGAACGTAACACTTGTGCTAGCAGATACTAGTACCCCGGACTGTGCTCCAAAAGTTTCTGCTCCACCTGATATACCTGATGATCTCTCTGTCATTACTTCTCCTTCTCCTCCTCCTTCTCCCTCTACTCCATTGGCTGCCGGACTCTATCCTAGGATCCCCAACGTGCTGACTAACCCTGCCGCTTTACAGCCGGGGGGAAAGGGAGGGGCCAGTCCCCCTCCTCCTGTGCTGCGGGTATTTACTAATCAGCCCTGGCACCCTGGCCATCTCGCCTTATGGGGGGGTAAAATGCAGAGATTAAGAAAAGATGCAGGGCGATGTGTCCAATTATTTTCTAATATCTGCACTGGGCACAACCCAAACTGGAGTGATACCCAAATTCTTTTGAGGGAATTATTTCAACCAAATGAAGGGGATAAGATAATTAAAGATGCGGAAGAAGCGCAGCAAGCCGGGGGAAATAGAAACCTCTGGCTAGCAAATGATCCAAATTGGGATTGTAATAATGCAGGAGATAGAGCTGTGTGTCCAACAGGACTTTGAAATTTAGTAGAAGTAATTAGAGCATGCAGAGAGTTAGGAGTAAATTGGACTAGAGTGCAAGAATGCAGACAGTGATTAGATGAACACCCCCAAGACTTCTGGGGACTTTTGCGGTAAGCCCCGCTAAAATAGGGAGGAATGACCCCACAAAACTTCAATGATGCTCTCGCAATTAGTGTTTTTATAGATCAAGCAGCCCCTGATACACAAAAGTATTTTAAAGAGCATATGGCAGGCTGGCAAGGGGAGGGGCGCGGAAGAACCAGGGGAGATAGATGGAATCAAAGTGAAGGGGGTGTACAATTAAGAGTTAATGATGTTTGTCATTCTTGGGGGGAACAAGGACACTGGAAGCAGGAATGCCCAGTGAGGCCCTGTGCACTTGGGAATAGAGGGGCCAGCATGAGGCAATCAAATATTGAGAAGGAGACCAGGCAATTCCCAGGCAGTCCACAATGACAGGAGATAGGAGACTCAGAAAATACTGTGGAAATGGGGGTAAATTTATGGGATGTAGATTTGGATTTGAAGGGCAGGTAATGGCAAATATAGAAGGCTTAGAAGTTCCCTTTCTAGTGGATACTGGAGCCACCCTTTCCCTTTTAAAGTTTGAGCCTAAAGGATGCAAGTCACCAGATAAAATAATGATGCAAGGAGTAGCGGGAAAAGGCAAACGAATGTTATCTAAGCCCTTATTGCTTACTATTGGAGGTAAAAGAGCGTGGGGATGTATTACAATTTCCACAGACGCGCCCATGTGCCTTTTAGGGAGAGATCTCCTGCAAGCCTTGGATACTCAGATCTGCTTACAGCCAGAAGAGGTGGAATTAATAATTATGGGCTCATGTGTTCTGGCTAAGACACCAGAACCAGAGTCGACTAATCTGCAAATTCCAACAAGGTTAGAATCAGTTCCTAAACGGTTATGGAGCTCTTCAGGAATGGATGTGGGACTACTGAAATCAGCTAGTCCAGTCTCGATAAAAACAAAGGGGGGATTGCCTCCTGCAGTTAAGCAATACCCTATCCCAAAGGAAGCAGAGAAGAGCATCCAAAAACAAACCGATCATTACCTGAAACTGGGTATCCTTAGAGTCTGTGAATCCCCATATAACACCCCAATTCTGCCAGTTAAAAAGAACAGGCAAGATTCTGATGGTGATCCAGAGTATCAGTTTATACAAGACTTAGGGGCTATAAACCAACATGTAGTTGCTCCACATCCAGTAGTCCCTAACCCATCAACCATTTTACTACAGATACCCCTTTGGGCAACTTATTTTACTGTGATTGACCTAACGGCAGCTTTTTTTAGTATACCGATAGCTGAAGATAGCCAAGATCTCTTGGCTTTCACTTGGAAGGGACAACAATTAACTTGGACAAGGCTGCCACAGGGATTTACTGGGTCTCTGACTATTCTTTCGCGTATACTCAAAAATGACCTCTCAGATATCGAACTTCCAGGACATTCTGTAGTAATACAATATGTAGATGATATGTTATTAGCAAGTAAAGATTATGAGACATTTTTAAAAGACACTGTTTCTCCATGTAACGCTCTTGCAGAAAAAGGGCATCAGGCATCTCTGTCTAAACTCCAGCTGTGTCAAAGAGAGGTAAAATATTTGGGTTTTATCTTAAAAGAAGGACACAGGTTAGTTGATCCAGAACGAGTAAAGACAATTCTTGATATGCCTCGTCCTGTAACAAAAAAACAACACGGGATTTTTAGGAGCTGTAGGATTTTGCCAACCGTGGATTCCTGGGTTAGCAGAACTTACTAAGCCTTTAGTGCAGGCAACAAAAAAGGAGGAGATGGAGCCTGTGGCCTGGGGCCCAGAAAGGGAGAAAGCTTTTACATCTGTGAAAAAAGCGTTGGTTTCAGCCCCTGCTCTAGGGTTACCAGATTATAGCAAACCATTGGAATTATTTGTCCATGAACGACAGGGAGTAGCAAGTGGGGTACTCACCCAAAAACTAGGTCCTCACCACAGACCAGTGGCCTATTACTCCACGCAGCTAGATGAGGTAGCTAAAGGCACTCCAGGATGCATCAGAGCAATAGCAGCTACGGCAGCTCTTACTGAAAAAAACATGACCTGTAGTTTTGGGTCACTCATTGACTGTGTATGTGCCACATGAAGTAGAACTGTCAATGAAACAATACGTGACTCAAGCACTATCCCCACAGAGAGCTCACCGCTATGAACTGATAATACTGCATGCAGATAATGGGACCTTAAAGAGATGCAACATCTTAAATCCAGCAACACTATTGCCTCTACCTGAGGATGGAGAACCACATCATTCCTGTGAGCAGGTGATCGTCAGCTCGAGCAAGCCCCGGGAGGACCTTAAAGACGAACCTTTGGGAAACCCAGACTTAGTTCCGTTTACAGATGGATCATCCTAGTATTTGGACGGAAGGCACCACTCCGGCTATGCTGTCACTAACCTCTTTGAGGTACTTGAGGCCAATCCTTTGTCTCCGTCTGTAAGTGCTCAAGGAGCAGAATTAATAGCATTGACCCAAGCAGCAAAAATCGGTAAGAACCTGCAGGTAAATATCTATACCGATTCTAAAGATGCATTTGGAGTAGGTCATGTAACAGGGATGTTATGGAAAGAGCGAGGATTCTTTTCGTCATCAGGAAAGAAATTAGCTAATGGAGAAGAAATACGTAATTTGCTGGAAGCAGTCCAACTGCCCAAAGAAATTGCTGTAATACACTGCCCAGCCCATACTAAAGACACTACAGAAATTAGCAGAGGAAATGCTTTAGCCGACGCTGCTGCGAAGGCTGCAGCTCGACAACCTCTGAGAGAATGTATGGGGGCAGTTCCAAGGATGGACCAGAGTGAATGGCCAATTTTAATAGACCCCAAAACCACGTATGAAAAAGACTGCTCAGTGGAAGAGAAAAAACAATGGGAGCAGTGGGAAGCAAAACAAAGTGATGATGGAATATGGACACTTGGAAGAAAACCAATTCTACCAAAAAAAAAAATTTAATTACTATAGCTAGGTGGTTTCACGATAAAGCTCATGGGGGAGCGGAGGCGGTAGCTAACCAGGTACAGAAAGTATGGGCTGCTCCAGGAATCTACGCGGCTGCAAAAAGAATAACAAATAGCTGCCCGACCTGCCAGAAGTTTTCAAATAACAAGCCAAGCTCAGAGTTAGGGGGACGGTCATGGGCCTACTTCCCTTTCCAGAAGCTACAAATAGATTATGCGGATATGCCATCTGCCAATGGCTACAAACACTTGTTAGTGATAGTAGATCAGTTATCAGGCTGGGTAGAAGCTTTCCCAACAAGAAAGGCCGACACACGGGGAGTGGTAAAAGCCTTACTGAAGGAAATCATATCCAGGTATGGGGTCCCAGAAGCCACTGATTCAGACAGGGGTGCCCATTTTACGGCAAGCATAATCACTCAGTTATAGAAATCATTAGGCATAAAAAGAAACCTACAACCCCTTATCACCCACAATCTTCAGGACAAGTAGAAAGAATGAATAGAACACTAAACGGAAAAATAGCAAGAATATGCGCACATGCTAGCCTAAAATGGCTGGGTAGGACCTTTCCCAACAAGAACGGCTGACACAGGGCGGGTAGTAAAAGCCTTACTGAAAGAAATCATACCCAGGTACAGAGTCCCAGAAGCCACTGATTCAGACAGGGGTGTCCATTTTATGGCAAGCATAATCAGTCAGTTTTATAAATCATGAGGAATAATGAACTTTTACCTAGTTCAGTAAGAAAAGGGACTGAGAGCTGGTTCAAGCTGGAATGATAAGGGAGTTGCAAGCAGTTCGCATTCCTGTGCTTCACGCTCTGGGAGGGAGGATGTCAAGGCTTTGAAATAAGGCCTACTTGGGCACCAGGACCCTGGGAAACAAAGCCTCCTCTCATTGCTGAAACAGTGTTAATTAGGGGGTCTGGACTATCTCGGGGTCTGGATTATATCCCTTCATCAGGACCTTGGCAGATAACACCTATTGTCACTGCTGGGGCAGTGCTAATTGCTGGAACAACACCTCTTTGTCAGGGCCTGGAGAGACAAGGGCGGGACCCGAGGAACCAAGACACATCTGTCAACAAAAACCATAACAGTAAAGATAAACAGCCTGCCTAGGCACAGGGATGAGACCCAATAAGGAGCAGGAGACTCCAGGCCCAAATATTACTATTGGTCCAAACTACTGCCTGAGGGGTGGAGAGCTTACATTGGAAGGTATAATTGCCCAGGCATTTCTTTGTTTGGGGTCCCTCTTCGGAGACACCCAGCTCGAGCTGTAATTACCGCACGCGTGTCATTAAAATTTCATTATTTCATTTGCTTTGATTTGGCGCCAAACTTTTCTGCGGGAACCTAGGGTCGGGCCCTGTTATGGTGGCTGACAAGCCTCATTTCCATAACACCGAGCCCGGGGCCCGTCCCCGTGTCCGGGGGGTCCCGCCTCGCCCTCACCTCTCCTCTCCAGCGCAGCCCTCCTGTACTCCATGTATCTCCACTGCCACTCCATGCAGCTCTTCTCCAGGTAGTGCTTCAGCCTCTCAGGCTCATTCTCTGCCTCCCACTTCCTCTTGGTGATTAGCGCAGCAGCATACGCCATGACGAATGTCAGCGTGTCCTTGTCAAAGGCGATGAAATCCTTCCCGTCGTAGGCATCCCGCAGAAACCCCCAGATCCCACCGTCCTCCAGGAGCTCACAGCCGTACGTGCGCTGCACTGTGTGATACCCTGAGACACAAGCAGGGAGACGGGGGCTCAGGGGCAGCCCCGGCCCCGCACAGGGGCTTGGACACGGCACCCAGCACAGGGCTGGGGGCACCCCAGACCCGCAGCCCCCAGCGCTGACAGCGAGCAGCTGCCGCTGGGAGCCCCGGCCCGCGCTCACCCCCGCTCTGGTTGTAGCGCTTCTGCAGTGTGTCCAGCTCCACTCTGGAAGACTAATGATTGCCATATGCGTTCTGGGGCTGCCTGTCCCAGTGGTCCTGACCCTCCTGCTCCATCCAGGCCGCACCCGGCACCGCCCTCTGCGTCTCGCTGTCGTAGCCATCGATGAGCTCTCCGTCCACGTAGCCCACGGAGACGAAGGCGGGCAGCCCCGGGCTGGGCTCCGTCACGGCGGTGTGGAAGTAGCGCAGGGAGTGGGGGCCTGCGGGGACACGGGGGGTGGTGAGGGGCCGGGGGGGGCACGTTGGGGGGCATCCGGGGGATCAAGATGTCCCGGGGGGAGAAGTCGGGGGGGTCGGGGGGGGCAGCACGTCCCGGGGGGCAGGTCAGGGGGGCAGCACGACACAGGGGGGGCACGTCGGGGGGGCAGCACATTCCGGGAGGGCAGGTCGGGGGGCTCCGGGGGGGCAGCACGTCCCGGGGGGAAGATCGGGGGGGCAGCACCTCCCGGGGGCGGTTGCAGGCCGGTCCGTGGGGCCGCTGACGGGGAGCCCGGCGCCGGGGGAGGGGCAGAGGGGGGCCCGGGGGCCCCGCCCGCACTCACCGCTCGCCACCGCCGCCGCCGCCGCCCAGCAGCAGCAGCCCCGGCCCCAGCGCCCGCCCCGCTACCGCCTCCTCGCTGCCAGCGCCCTCGCCCTCACCCGGCGCCGAAGCCCACGGCGGCCACGCCCCCGCGCCACCATTGGCTCCGCTGCGGCGCACCGCCATTGGCTGCCCCGCCCGCCAATAGCGGCTCTTGTCGGCTGAGGCGTCCCCAGGCGCTGGGCTGATCCCGGCGCGGCGGGTTGGGAGAAGCGACAGCGAGGGCGCTTGCGGAGGGCGCTGCGCAGCGCCGAGCCGCGGCTCCCGCTCCGCCTTGTCGCACGGCCATTGGCCCCGCCGGCGGCCGCCCGCCAATGGCGAGGCGCGGCAGCGGTGACGCCCCCGGGCGCCGGGCGGATCTCCGCGGAGCGCGTGGTGGGCGGGAGGGTGGAGGCGATGTGGGAGGCCGAGGCCGATGTGGGGACGGAGACGACGTGGGGATGGGGATGCCATGGGGATGGGGCCACTGGGGGGATGGGACGCCGTGGGGCTGGAGACGATGTGGGGATGGGGACACCGTGGGGCTGGAGATGGAGTTGGCTCTGTCACAGGGACAGGGGGACACTGTGGGGATGGGGATGATGGGGGGATGGGGACGATGTGGGGACGGGGACGCCATGGAGATGGGGACGATGTGGGGACGGGGACACCATTGGGATGGGGATGGAGTTGGCTCTGTCACAGGGGGGGACGCGGAGCCAGCAGTGGGAGCTCAGGGAGTGGCGCCCATCGAAGGCCGAGTGCTGGTAGGTGGTCCCCGGCCCACCCCGGCACCCATAGGTCTACTGGAAGATGTGGAAACCTGCCCAAGGTGGCACCCATGGGTGAGGAGCTGCCCAGGGCCCCAGGCGTCTAGCCCCGTTGCACCCCTGGAGCCAGGCATCCAATCCCATCAGCACCCACACCCATCCATGTGTTGTCCGAAAAGCGGATTCGTTGCCCGGTGTGCAATAAGCCAATAATTACACACTCAGGAGAGACATTTGTTTATTTATTTCAGAGTTGCGCAAGCCTGGGTGCTCGGTGGTTTCCCACAAATCGAGCACACACACCCCAACTTTTCAAGTAGCATTTATACAAACAAATTGCCAGATTTGCGACTTTCCCTTTTACACTGATTGGTTAGTGATTTCTTCATTCCCTGGGTCCCACCCCTGCTTCTCAAGGTCCTGATCAATTAACACTGCCCCAGCTAGGTCAGTAGATGTTATCTCCCAAGGTCCTGAGGAAGAGGACATAATCCAGACCCCTTAATTAACACAGTTTCAACAGTGAGAGGAGGCTTTGCTTCCCAAGGTCCTGGCGCCCAAACAGGCCTTATTTCACAGCCTTGACATCCTCCCTTTCGGAGAGTGGGGCACAGGAATGCAGACTGCTTGTAACTCCCTTATCTTTCCAGCCTGCACCAGCTCTGGGGCCCTTTCTTACCGAACTAGGAGCGTGGCCTAAGGCTTCAGCAAATTTAGCTACTCATGCTAAGCAAGTGTGTGGCTACTCATGCTAAGCAAATTCTGTCTAAGATAGAAGTTATCCAAATCTACCTACTTCAAACATTCTTTCTGAGCTTCTCAGGGTTGTCTTGTAACAATTGCACCCATGTTATCACCCATGGGCCCAGGTGGCCACCCATCAGCACCTGTGACCACCCATGGACCCAGGTGTCCAGCCCCATTGCACCCGTGTTATCACACATGGGCCCAGGTGGCGGCCCCATCAGCACCCACCACCACCCATGGACCCAGGTGTCGACCCCCTTTGCACCCATGGACTCAGGCGTGAGGTCACATCACCACCCCTGAACCCAGGCCCCCCACCCCATTGCACCCATGGTCCCAGCCCCCTGGCCCATTGCACCTGTGTCCCCAGCCCCCCACCCCATTGCACCCACGTCCCCAGGCCCCTGCCCCTGCCCCATTACGCCCATATCCGGAGCTTCCCCGACTCATTGCACCCATATCCCCAGCCCCCTGCCCCTTTGCGCCCATGTCCCCAGGCCCCTGCCAATTGCAACCACCTCCCCAGGCCCCCTGCCCCATTGCACCCACATCCCCAGGCCCCCGCCCTATTGCACCCATATCCCAGGCCCCCACCCCATTGCACCCATATCCCCAGCCCCCTGGCCCACGCAGATGGGGCCACACTGCAGCAAGCCCAGCGCAGGCCCCCAAGCTGCCTGGCAGCTGCAGCACAGCACACAGGAGCAGAGACCAAGGGTGCTGGCTTGGTGCAGCCGGCAGAAGAGAAGGCGTAGGGGGATCTCACTGCTGCCTGCAAGTGCCTAACGGGAGCGTGCAGAGAGCATGGAGCCAGAGACGTCCTGAGGGGCCTGGGGACAGGTTGAGGGCAACGGCACGGCTTGTGGCAGGGAAAAGTCCCCTCAGAGACTGCAAATGGCCTTGGAAGCCGAATGGTGGTGCAACACTGGAGCAGGGTGCCAGGGCCGTGCGGGAATCCATCGCCAGAGACAGTCAGAGCTCGACCCTGACAGGCCCTGCGAAACCTCCTCTGCTTGCCTCCACTTGCAGCAGGAGGTTGCAGCAGACACCTCCGGAAGACCCTTCCCACCCCAGCTGCTCTCTCACTCTGCGACTGCTTGTAGGGCTTTCTCTGCAGCCCTGACTGCCTTCCTTGGCAGCGCCTGCACTAGTCTTTCTCCTGACAGTTCCCTGACACCAAGTAACACAGCGGGAACAGCTGCCGAGGGTTTATTTGGAGCAGCACATGGGCTGTGGGACACGACGCAGTAGCATTGCTGTAGCAGCCAGGAGAGAGCCTCCGTCGCTCTGCCTCTTTGCTCTGCGCCATCTCCCATCTCGGGCCACCTGTCTGGCAGCTGCATCCTCGCGCTGTTCCTCTCACTGCCCTGAGTCACAGCGGCAGCTAAAAGCTCTGCGCAGAGCCCGAAGCGCTGCCCTGAGCCGCAATGGCCATCGCCTGGAAGGCGCAGCATGCGGGAGGGCGGTGATGCCTGTGGAGGAAGGAGAGCCGTGGGCGAGGGGCTGGGCAAGTGCAGGGCAAGCCTGAGGGTCTCTGGCTGCGGGGGAGGCCTCCGCCTTTGTTCCTGTGCTGGCTGATGGGGCCAGAGGCACACTGTCCCCCGCATCCTGGCAGCCTCCCGCCAGAGCAGATGCCGCTGCCTCGGCTCCTCGGGGCACTGCTGGGGCCAGAGGCGTGCTCTGCAGGTCACCAGCTGCCTCCCTGGCAGCATCTCTGCCCTTCACAACGGGTGAGCAGGGCACCTCCTCAGGACACGGCTGTGGGTCTGCCAAGAGGCTCCTGAGGCTCGGTCTGACCCAGCTCATGACCAAGGCCATGTTTTCCTCCAGCTCCTCCCATTCCAAAGGCTCTTCATCAACATCCTCTTCCTCATCGCTCCACTCCACGCCAGCATCCTCTGGCACTTCCCAGACTCTCTTCCCAGCTCCCAGCTCCCGCGCCCTCCCGCAGGGCCGGAGGGAAGACGATGACTTGTGCTCCTCTTTGGGCTCACAGGCAACCTGCATGGGGAGAGCAGGAACACAGCCCTGTGTGATATCAGCTGGCCATGCTCAGCATCCTGGTGCCCTGGGATATAGGAGGGGGCAAAGGGTTTGGGGTGGGGGGATGCTGTGAGTGGCCGCGAGCCCCAAGGGGAGGCACATGCAGCTGGCTGGGCAATGGCACAAGGCTTGTCTTGGGGCCGTAGCAGTAGGGCTGGGCCGGGGGCCACGACGGGCAGCGGGGGATGGAGGTGGCCGGGTGCGTGGCACAAGGGGGCTGGCTCGCTGGCTGTGGGAGGCGGCTGCTGCTGGGGCTGCCCCTGCCCTCCTCGCTCAGCATCCATGCCCCAGGGCTGGATGCTGTGCAGGCCGGGGAGGGCACGTCAGCCCTGGGCCTCTGGCACTTGGAAACGCAGAGCACCAGGCATCTTCCCCAGGACAGAGAGTGCAGAGCGCAAAGGGCTGGGGGGACAGCTTCTCACCACGGCCGCGGGGGACCCATGCGATGGGGCAGCTCTTCTCACCCACCCTGCACACCCCAGACGCTGCTCACACCGCACCTCCCTTTGGTGGTGGGTGCCGACGCCATGCTCCTTGCTCACCTGGTGAGGAAGGCCTGCGGCCAGGGCAGAGCCTTCTGCTGCGCTTTCTTCGGGCAATGGTGGTTGGAGAGGCAGGCTGTTGCTCTCCCCACAAGGGCCTCCGCACAACTGGGAGGCCTTTGGCGCAGCCTCTGCGGGAAGCGATGGAGGCAGAGGAGCATTTTCCCCTGCATCCTCAGGGCCTCTGGCTGCAGGGGAGGCCTCTGCCTTTGCTCCTGTGCTGGCCAGTGGAGCCAGAGGCACACTGTCCCCCGCGTCCTGGCAGCCTCCTGCCAAAGGAGATGCCGCTGCCACGGCTCCTCGGGGCACTGCTGGGGCCAGAGGCGTGCTCTGCAGGTCACCAGCTGCCTCCCTGGCAGCATCTCTGCCCTTCACAACGGGTGAGCAGGGCACCTCCTCAGGACACGGCTGTGGGTCTGCCAAGAGGCTCCTGAGGCTCGGTCTGACCCAGCTCATGACCAAGGCTGTGTTTTTCTCCAGCTCCTCCCATTCCAAAGGTTCTTCTTCAACGTCCTCTTCCTCATCGCTCCACTCCACGCCAGCATCCTCTGGTGCTCCCCGGACTCTCTTCCCAGCTCCCATCTTGCGCTCCCTCCTGGGCGCATGGGCGTACAGCCGCTCCAGCACCTCCCACTTGGACCTCGCATCCTTCAGGAGCTCCACTCGCGTCACCTCCGGTTGCCACAGGTTATAGAAGGAGTTTCTGGCACAGAGCTGAAGCCAGAGAGGGAGATTTGTGAAGGCAGCTGCTTTTCCCACCAGCAATGCCCCCCGTGGCCCTGCCAGCACTGCCACCATCACACTGTTGCAGCAGGACGCAGCGGCTGGCCCCAGCACACGGAGGGTCACCATCTGCCCTGGCCCACCCTTTGCACTCACCTCCTTGGGGCGAACATTGAGGCATCCCGATGCTGTCAGGGAGAAACGTTTCCCCTTGCCCTCCTCTTCCTTGACCTCCCTCTCCTTTGGCCTCGGCTCCTTCCTCTCCAGAAAGGCTTCTCGCAGCTGAGCCAAGCTCTGCCCGGTGCGCGCCACGCAGCTCCTGTCGAGCTCCTCCAGCGTCTCTGTTTTGATTGAGAGCACGGCGAGATACTGCGAGGGGTTGTCGGGGTGTATGCGCAGTGGCGTGCCTTGAAGGCGACAGATGATGCCCAGAGGCTGCTGTTTGGGCCTCTGCACTGCAAGTTGCCATCCTAGTGTGACCAGTCCATGGCCCCTGCCCGGGGAAGCTGGTGCACCGGCCCCCATGACCTTCCTTTTGCCCCCACGCCTGTTGCAATCTGGCCCTTGCAGAGCTGTGGCAGCTGTGTTTTTGCCACGCTCCCTGCTCTCCTTCTGCAATGCGCTTGCCAGGCCTGCTAGAGCAATGGTGTATGCCAAGGTCCTTTGTGGCCCGGCTGCCCTGAGCTCCCGGCCATGTCCCGCACTCACATCATCAGGACGGCTCAAGGCTGCAGACGCGAGCGCCAGCAGTGCGTGCATCAGAGGTGCGGCAGGCAGTGCGGGGCTGTGTGCAGCAGGTCTCTGGTCCTCAGCCCTCATTTCCATGCACACATCTGCAAGGATGTTCTCAACAGCTTGCAGCATCCTTGCTTTTCCCAGCGCGGAAGACCCAGGCCTGGCCTCAGGCAAATAGGAGACAGGAGCTTGAATTGCTCGGGGGAGAGCGCCAGCTTCCTGCTTAGCTTTTGGAGAGGCAGGCACTCTCCTTGCCACATCCTCCAGAGCCTCAGCAGTGGCCGTGCATCTCAAAGAAGATCTGCAGGATTTTTCTGGAGGTCGACGTGCGGATGCCGCTCTTTGACCTGTAGAGGCCTCCAGGCCTCCACGTGCCTGCCTAGCTGCCTTGGTTGCGTGAGGCGCTAAGCCGGGCCGATGCGGTGTCTCTGCTCTTGCACAAGGCCTGCTGTGCAGTGTCTCCCGGCGCCCCGGAGGAGCCTTCTTCACAAGGCTGCTGGAGGCATGAAGAGCTTGCACCGAGTCGAGAACCTCCCTCACAGTGTCCTCCGCCATCTGCAATCAAAGCCCATGAGGAAGGCCAAGTTACTGCTGCCCTTTACCCCTCCCCCCCAGCCTTCCCACATGCACACTCCCTGTGGCCCCTGAAACCCTCCACAACAGCAGCACTCTCCCACGCAGCTGGCTCCCAAAGGCTGCGTGGGGAGAAGGCTGGTCACCACTGGGCAAGAGATGGGCAAAGGCAGCTCCCTCGGAAACCTCGAGCCATGTCCTTGCCGACTGCCATGCAGAGCAGGCGCTCCTCCTGCTCCCTCCCACCACTTCCCGCCTGCTGCTTGGCAGCTATGCACAGTCAGGCAGAGGCTTTGCCACCATCGCTGCTCAGCTCGCTACCTTCGCGATGACGTCTTCAGGGTCTTGCCAGCTCTGTGGGCCGGGCAGCAACGGCCGCCTGTCCCTTTGCTGCGATGAAGTCGGGGTCGGGATGCGTTGCGTCACTGCATGCGGCTCCCGCTGGCCCCCCTGCAGGGAGAAGGAAGCACATGATGGAGGCGGTTGCGTTCGTACAAGCGGCCCCTCAGGCACAGGAAAGCCCGGCCCCATGGCAAAGGGAAGCTCATGGCCTAGCACGACCCAGCTGTGCTAAGCCTGGAGATGCTCTCTGACCCTCAGCACAGCTCACAGGCTCCATTTGGGCCTTGCAGCACCCCAGTCGGTGTGCTTTGTGCACCAGAAAATCCCCAGCACCAGCAAGAAATACCCCCTGGCCAGAGAAGATCAGGCCTGGCTCGCTTGCCCCACCTCCTCTTCCCCACCGTCCTCATGCTTTCCGTGCGGCTCCCAGCCCTGCTGCCTGCCTCTCCCTCCAGCCCCACCGCTCACCTTGCTTCTGCGCTTCGGCCTCACAGAAAGCCCATCCACGGGCTGGGAGCCGGCATTCGCCTGCCGCCCCTTGTCCATCTGCAGGAGCTTCTCCTGCGCACCTGCCACTCTGGCACTCAAGAGAGCTGCTCCCTCCTCAGCGAGCTGCTCTCCTCAGAGGGCACAGCCAGGGGCTCTGCTCCCAGCATGGACTCGGTCACCACGGGCACCGCCCCATCACAATGGCCTTGGGGGCATGATGCTACCCCCATCACAAAGCCCTGCACGTTGCCATGGGGACCCCCGTGACCACCTCCTGCTGGCCACCAGGGGCACCCGCATCACAAGGCCTTGCTGGTGACCGTGCTAGCACCGACATCACAAGGCCTTGCTGCTCACCGGGGGCACCTCCAGCACCAGGGCTTTGCCTCCCAGCCTCTGGTGCCAGCTTCTGAGCCCAGCTCCGAGCTGCCATCTGTGCCGCAGCAGGAATTTGCCTCTCCCCACCTCTCTGCCTCCTACACCGTGCAGATGCTGCCCTTCTTCAGGCCCTCTAGAGCACACAGCCAGCCACTGCAAGACCACTCCTCTTGCTCGGGCCACTAAGCCTCACCCATATGCCTCACCGTCCAGCCCTAGGCAGAGCGTCCTGCATTCCCGCTGCTTTCTCACAGAAAGGCCAACTGCCCCTCCGCACCTTCCCAGACGGGCCTTCCCAAAGAGGCTGCAGCCATCCACCGCAGCGCTCCAGGCATGCCACGCTGCAGGCCCGCAGCTGCACACAGACTGCAAAGTGCTCCTGTCTGGTCCCCAGGCTGCAGGCATTAGCGGACGGACCCCTGAGACAGGTGCCCGCCTCTGCAGATTTCCCACAAAAGCTGTCAGAGATTCATTTCTCCAGACTGTTGCTCTCTAAGCACTTCCCTATTGGCGTGCACGCACTGCGCTGGGCCCCTCCAGGCTTTCTTTGCTCCACATCACCCTGCACCTTTGCCTTGCCCTCCCACACCATCGCTTCCTCACTCTTCCATGCATCCTCCTCTCCCCTCAGGGGCACCGACTTTTGGGCTCTCCTCACCACCTTGGCCACCGGCTTGAGCCTCACGGCAGCACACGGGCACACTCTCCTCCTGATGAAGCGTGACACCCCCCAGCCTTGGTGCCTCGCTGCTGGCTCGCCTTCGGGACGTCCAGCTGCTGGACCGCCAGGCCACCTGGGCAAGCAGGCCCTGCCCTCACCTGTGCACCTCTTCCTACTCACGGGGCTTGTGCTTTTCTTGCTTTTGCCCCCAGGGGGCACGTGGGGACCATCTCTCCACGCCAGCCTTCATGCACAAAGAGGGGCCCACGCTCATGAAAACAAAGCCCTGCTGCCAGCACCAGCTGCACACCCAGGGGCTGACCTGCTGGATCCAAGCACTGCTGCTCAAGCCCATTCCCCTCACTGGCAGCATGCAGGAAAAACCCCACCTGCCCTGCCAGGCCTACAGCCATGTCATCACACTTGGTACTTTCCAGGCAGGATCCTTGTGTTAAGGAAGAGCAAACTGAAACTGCCTACAGGCAGCCGCTTAGCACAACTTCTCTAAAACTTGCCTGGCATGAGGAGCTAAATTTGCTGAAGCCTTAGGCCGCACTTATCGAAAATAATGAACTTTTACTTAGTCCAGTAAGAAAAGGGCCTCAGAGCTGGTTCCAGCTGGGAAGATAAGGCAGTTACAAGCAGTCTGCATTCCTTGCAATTACTGTTTTTATAGATCAAGCAGCCCCTGATACACAAAAGTATTTTAAAGAGCATATGGCAGGCTGGCAAGGGGAGGGGGCGCGGAAGAACCAGGGGAGATAGATGGAGTCAAAGTGAAGGTGGTGTACAATTAAGAGTTAATGATGTTTGTCATTCTTGGGGGGAACAAGGACACTGGAAGCAGGAATGCCCAGTGAGGCCCTGTGCACTTGGGAATAGAGGGGCCAGCATGAGGCAATCAAATCAGTCCACAATGACAGGAGATAGGAGACTCAGAAAATACTGTGGAAATGGGGGTAAATTCATGGGATGTAGATTTGGATTTGAAGGGCAGGTAATGGCAAATATAGAAGGCTTAGAAGTTCCCTTTCTAGTGGATACTGGAGCCACCCTTTCCCTTTTAAAGTTTGAGCCTAAAGGATGCAAGTCACCAGATAAAATAATGATGCAAGGAGTAGCGGGAAAAGGCAAACGAATGTTATCTAAGCCCTTAGTACTCACTATTGGGGGTAAAACAGTGTGGGGATGTATTATAATTTCCACAGACGCGCCCATGTGCCTTTTAGGGAGAGATCTCCTGCAAGCCTTGGATACTCAGATCTGCTTACAGCCAGAAGAGGTGGAATTAATAATTATGGGCTCATGTGTTCTGGCTAAGACACCAGAACCAGAGTCAACTAATCTGCAAATTCCAACAGGTTTAGAACCAGTTTCTAAAAAGTTATGGAGCTCTTCAGGAATGGATGTGGGACTACTGAAATCAGCTAGTCCAGTCTCGATAAAAACAAAGGGGGGATTGCCTCCTGCAGTTAAGCAATACCCTATCCCAAAGGAAGCAGAGAAGAGCATCCAAAAACAAATCAATCATTATTTGAAACTGGGTATCCTTAGAGTCTGTGAATCCCCGTACAACACCCCAATTCTGCCAGTTAAAAAGAACAGACAAGACTCTGATGGTGATCCAGAGTATCAGTTTGTACAAGACTTAGGGGCTATAAACCAACAGGTAGTTGCTCCACATCCAGTAGTCCCCGACCTATCAACCATTTTACTACAGATACCCCTTTGGGCAACTTATTTTACTGTGATCGACCTAACGGCAGCCTTTTTTAGTATACCGATAGCTGAAGATAGCCAAGATCTCTTGGCTTTCACTTGGAAGGGACAACAATTAACTTGGACGAGGCTGCCACAGGGATTTACTGGGTCTCCAACTATTTTTTCGCGTATACTCAAAAATGACCTCTCAGATATCGAACTTCCAGGACATTCTGTATTAATACAATATGTAGATGATTTGTTATTAGCAAGTAAAGATTAACACTCTTGCAGAAAAAGGGCATCGAGCATCTCTGTCTAAACTCCAGCTGTGTCAAAGAGAGGTAAAATATTTGGGTTTTATCTTAAAAGAAGGACACAGGTTAGTTGATCCAGAACGAGTAAAGACAACTCTTGATATGCCTCGTCCTGTAACAAAAAAACAACACGGGATTTTTAGGAGCTGTAGGATTTTGCCAACCGTGGATTCCTGGGTTAGCAGAACTTACTAAGCCTTTAGTGCAGGCAACAAAAAAGGAGGAGATGGAGCCTGTGGCCTGGGGCCCAGAAAGGGAGAAAGCTTTTACATCTGTGAAAAAAGCGTTGGTTTCAGCCCCTGCTCTAGGGTGACCAGATTATAGCAAACCATTCGAATTGTTTGTCCATGAGTGACAGGGAGTAGCAAGTGGGGTACTCACCCAAAAACTAGGCCCTCACCACAGACCAGTGGCCTATTACTCCACGCAGCTAGATGAGGTAGCTAAAGGCACTCCAGGATGCATCAGAGCAATAGCAGCTACGGCAGCTCTTACTGAAAAAAACATGACCTGTAGTTTTGGGTCACTCATTGACTGTGTATGTGCCACATGAAGTAGAACTGTTAATGAAACAATACGCGACTCAAGCACTATCCCCACAGAGAGCTCACCGCTATGAACTGATAATATTAAGGTCACATTATCTGCATGTAAAGAGATGCAACATCTTAAATCCAGCAACACTATTGCCTCTACCTGAGGATGGAGAACCACATCATTCCTGTGAGCAGGTGATCGTCAGCTCGAGCAAGCCCCGGGAGGACCTTAAAGACAAACCTTTGGAAAACCCAGACTTAGTTCCGTTTACAGATGGATCATCCTATTATTTGGACGGAAGGCACCACTCCGGCTATGCTGTCACTAACCTCTTTGAGGTACTTGAGGCCAATCCTTTGTCTCTGTCTGTAAGTGCTCAAGGAGCAGAATTAATAGCATTGACCCAAGCAGCAAAAATCGGTAAGAACCTGCAGGTAAATATCTATACCGAGTCTAAATATGCATTTGGAGTATGTCATGTAACAGGGATGTTATGGAAAGAGCGAGGATTCTTTTCGTCATCAGGAAAGAAATTAGCTAATGGAGAAGAAATACGTAATTTGCTGGAAGCAGTCCAACTGCCCAAAGAAATTGCTGTAATACACTGCCCAGCCCATACTAAAGACACTACAGAAATTAGCAGAGGAAATGCTTTAGCCGACGCTGCTGCAAAAGCTGCAGCTCGACAACCTCTGAAAGAATGTATGGGGGCGGTTCCAAGGATGGACCAGAGTGAGTGGCCAAATTTAATAGACCCCAAAACTCTGTATGAAAAAGACTGCTCAGTGGAAGAGAAAAAACAATGGGAGCAGTGGGAAGCAAAACAAAGTGATGATGGAATATGGACAATTGGAGGAAAACCAATTCTACCAAAAAAAATAGTTAATTACTATAGCTAGGTGGTTTCATGATAAAGCTCATGGGGGAGCGGAGGCAATAGCTAAGCAGGTACAGAAAGTATGGGCTGCTCCAGGAATTTATGCAGCTGCTAAAAGAATAACAAACAGCTGCCTGACCTGCCAGAAGTTTTCAAATAACAAGCCAAGCTCAGAGTTCGGGTTGGGGGGCGCAACCATGGGCCTACTTCCCTTTCCAGAAGCTACAAATAGATTATGCGGATATGCCATCTGCCAATGGCTACAAACACTTGTTAGTGATAGTAGATCAGTTATCAGGCTGGGTAGAAGCTTTCCCAACAAGAAAGGCCGACACACGGGGAGTGGTAAAAGCCTTACTGAAGGAAATCATACCCAGGTATGGGGTCCCAGAAGCCACTGATTCAGATAGGGGTGCCCATTTTACGGCAAGCATAATCACTCAGTTATATAAATCATGAGGAATAAAAAGAAACCTATTACCCCTTATCACCCACAATCTTCAGGACAAGTAGAAAGAATGAATAGAACACTAAAAGAAAAAACAGCAAGAATATGCACATGTCCTGGCCTAAAACGGCCAGAAACATTTAACTTAGCTCTATGGGATGTTTGAAATGTCCCATGGCAACCCATAGGACTAACACCAGCAGAAATTCTCTTTGGGAAACATTTAGCTGTACTAGGGACTTATTATTCCAGCTAAGACCAGCCTGTTAGACAGAGATGGACGACTAACCCAGTATGTTCTAAGTATGCAAAAAAGGTTTGAAAATCTTAAAAAATATATATATATGCGCTCAGTGATATCAATCCACACCACCTGAAATACAAGTGCCTGGTATACAGCCTGGGGATGAAGTTTTAGTTAAAGTATTTTCACAAAAATCCAAGTTAAAACCTAACTGCAACAGGCCATATACTGTCATACTATGTTCTTATTTTGCTGTTCAAGTTGAACTGTACTTGTATATGTTGCAAAAGAATGTGTATGTGTAAGAACACTTTGTAATCTTATATTCATAGATAACATTGGTGTAGATACAAGTAATCACTCAAATATTTGTATTTGTAACTTTACCAAAGATTATGGGATGCGACTTTAATTATTCAGCTCCTATTAGATCTTATCAATTGTTACAATCTAATTATACATTAATTCAAAATTTACTACCTAACCCCATTGGGATGAATCTCACCCTGGTATGGAAACTACTACAACATGATGATTTGAGTCGACTGCTAGAACGCATCCGAAACAATGGACAGAAAACTCTTAATCACCATTCATCATGAAGCGGGAGAGATGCACCACGTCTCAGAAAGGATAAAAAGGGATGGAGAACATCATGGCTGGGAAACTCTTCTAGGGTGGTCACCAACTACAACAGCGATTTATAATCACGTGTTGCACCCACTAGTAGTTGTGTTAACTTTAACTGTGTTATGCCTATTGCTTACGATCATATTATGCATAAGATTATGGAACGTGATAGCACGCCTTGAAAGGCTTCGAGAACTCTGTTTCAAGTATTAGCAGGGATGCTTCATAAAAACAAAGCGGGGAACTGTTAAAGAATAGCGAACTGAAACTGTCTAGAGGTAGCCGCTTAGCACAACTTCTCTAAAACTTGCTTAGCATGAGGAGCTAAATTTGCTGAAGCCTTAGGCCGCACTTAGCGAAAACAATGAACTTTTACTTAGTCCAGTAAGAAAAGGGCCTCAGAGCTGGTTCCAGCTGGGAAGATAAGGAAGTTACAAGCAGTCTGCATTCCTGCGTCTCACACTCCCAAAGGGAGGGTGTCTGCAGCAATGCGTCTCACACTCCCAAAGGGAGGGTGTCAAGGCTTTGAAGTAAGACCAGTGCAGGGCATTAGGACCTTGAGGGGCAAAGCCTTAGCTCACTGCTGGGGCAGTGTTCATTGTTATGATTTAGAATCACCTCCTCCTCAGGACCTTGAGACACAACAGTAAGACCCCACAAAAACAGAGGTACAACCGTCAGCAGAGACTGCAAAAAACAAAAATAAGGAGAAAAACAGCTTACCTCAGAATGACAATGAGACACAATGAGGACCAAAAAATTACTATTGGTCTAACTACCGCGTGAAGGGTGGGAAATGTACGTTGAAAAAACTATAATTGCCCAGGATTTGTTTATGTTAGGGTCCCTCTTCGGAGGCACCCAGCTCGAGCTGTAATTACTGCACGCGCGTCATTAATATTTAATTCTTTAATTTGTTTTGATTTGGCTCTGAATTTTTCTGCGGAAACCTAGCGTCGAGCCCTCTTATGGTGGCCAACAAGCCTAATTTCCATAGAATTTCCATAACAATAACTGGGCATGGGCGCGGGAGCATTTGAGCCAGGAGGGAGGGAGGAAAGAAACCTGCCGAACGTAACACTTGTGCTAGCAGATACTAGTACCCCGGACTGTGCTCCAAAAGTTTCTGCTCCACCTGATATACCTGATGATCTCTCTGTCATTGCTTCTCCTTCTCCTCCTCCTTCTCCCTCTACTCCATTGGCTGCCGGACTCTATCCTATGATCCCCAACGTGCTGACTAACCCTGCCGCTTTACAGCCGGGGGGAAAGGGAGGGGCCAGTCCTCCACCTCCTGTGCTGCGGGTATTTACTAATCAGCCCTGGCACCCTGGCCATCTCGCCTTATGGGGGGGGAAAATGCAGAGATTAAGAAAAGATGCAGGGCGATGTGTCCAGTTATTTTCTAGTATCTGCACTGGGCACAACCCAAACTGGAGTGATACCCAAATTCTTTTGAGGGAATTATTTCAACCAAATGAAGGGGATAAGATAATTAAAGATGCGGAAGAAGCGCAGCAAGCCGGGGGAAATAGAAACCTCTGGCTAGCAAATGATCCAAATTGGGATTATAATAATGCAGGAGATAGAGCTGTGTGTCCAACAGGACTTTGAAATTTAGTAGAAGTAATTAGAGCATGCAGAGAGTTAGGAGTAAATTGGACTAGAGTGCAAGAATGCAGACAGTGATTAGATGAACACCCCCAAGACTTCTGGGGACTTTTGCGGTAAGCCCCGCTAAAATAGGGAGGAATGACCCCACAAAACTTCAATGATGCTCTCGCAATTAGTGTTTTTATAGATCAAGCAGCCCCTGATACACAAAAGTATTTTAAAGAGCATATGGCAGGCTGGCAAGGGGAGGGGCGCGGAAGAACCAGGGGAGATAGATGGAATCAAAGTGAAGGGGGTGTACAATTAAGAGTTAATGATGTTTGTCATTCTTGGGGGGAACAAGGACACTGGAAGCAGGAATGCCCAGTGAGGCCCTGTGCACTTGGGAATAGAGGGGCCAGCATGAGGCAATCAAATATTGAGAAGGAGACCAGGCAATTCCCAGGCAGTCCACAATGACAGGAGATAGGAGACTCAGAAAATACTGTGGAAATGGGGGTAAATTCATGGGATGTAGATTTGGATTTGAAGGGCAGGTAATGGCAAATATAGAAGGCTTAGAAGTTCCCTTTCTAGTGGATACTGGAGCCACCCTTTCCCTTTTAAAGTTTGAGCCTAAAGGATGCAAGTCACCAGATAAAATAATGATGCAAGGAATAGCGGGAAAAGGCGAACGAATGTTATCTAAGCCCTTATTGCTTCCTATTGGAGGTAAAAGAGCGTGGGGATGTATTATAATTTCCACAGACGCGCCCATGTGCCTTTTAGGGAGAGATCTCCTGCAAGCCTTGGATACTCAGATCTGCTTACAGCCAGAAGAGGTGGAATTAATAATTATGGGCTCATGTGTTCTGGCTAAGACACCAGAACCAGAGTCGACTAATCTGCAAATTCCAACAAGGTTAGAATCAGTTCCTAAACGGTTATGGAGCTCTTCAGGAATGGATGTGGGACTACTGAAATCAGCTAGTCCAGTCTCGATAAAAACAAAGGGGGGATTGCCTCCTGCAGTTAAGCAATACCCTATCCCAAAGGAAGCAGAGAAGAGCATCCAAAAACAAATCAATCATTATTTGAAACTGGGTATCCTTAGAGTCTGTGAATCCCCGTACAACACCCCAATTCTGCCAGTTAAAAAGAACAGGCAAGATTCTGATGGTGATCCAGAGTATCAGTTTATACAAGACTTAAGGGCTATAAACCAACAGGTAGTTGCTCCACATCCAGTAGTCCCTAACCCATCAACCATTTTACTACAGATACCCCTTTGGGCAACTTATTTTACTGTGATTGACCTAACGGCAGCTTTTTTTAGTATACCGATAGCTGAAGATAGCCAAGATCTCTTGGCTTTCACTTGGAAGGGACAACAATTAACTTGGACAAGGCTGCCACAGGGATTTACTGGGTCTCTGACTATTCTTTTGCGTATACTCAAAAATGACCTCTCAGATATCGAACTTCCAGGACATTCTGTAGTAATACAATATGTAGATGATATGTTATTAGCAAGTAAAGATTATGAGACATTTTTAAAAGACACTGTTTCTCCATGTAACGCTCTTGCAGAAAAAGGGCATCAGGCATCTCTGTCTAAACTCCAGCTGTGTCAAAGAGAGGTAAAATATTTGGGTTTTATCTTAAAAGAAGGACACAGGTTAGTTGATCCAGAACGAGTAAAGACAATTCTTGATATGCCTCGTCCTGTAACAAAAAAACAACACGGGATTTTTAGGAGCTGTAGGATTTTGCCAACCGTGGATTCCTGGGTTAGCAGAACTTACTAAGCCTTTAGTGCAGGCAACAAAAAAGGAGGAGATGGAGCCTGTGGCCTGGGGCCCAGAAAGGGAGAAAGCTTTTACATCTGTGAAAAAAGCGTTGGTTTCAGCCCCTGCTCTAGGGTTACCAGATTATAGCAAACCATTGGAATTATTTGTCCATGAACGACAGGGAGTAGCAAGTGGGGTACTCACCCAAAAACTAGGCCCTCACCATAGACCAGTGGCCTATTATTCCACGCAACTAGATGAGGTAGCTAAAGGCACTCCAGGATGCATCAGAGCAATAGCAGCTACGGCAGCTCTTACTGAAAAAAACATGACCTGTAGTTTTGGGTCACTCATTAACTGTGTATGTGCCACAGGGGTAAAAGCCTTACTGAAGGAAATCATACCCAGGTATAGAGTCCCAGAAGCCATGGATTCAGATAGGGGTGCCCATTTTATGGCAAGCATAATCACTCAATTATATAAATCATTAGGAATAAAAAGAAACCTATGTACCCCTTATCACCCACAATCTTCAGGACAAGTAGAAAGAACGAATAGCACATTAAAAGAAAAAATAGCAAGAATATGCAAACGTGCTAGCCTAAAATGGCCAGAAGCATTTAACTTGGCTCTATGGGATGTTTGAAATGTCCCACGGCAACCCATAGGACTAACACCAGCAGAAATTCTCTTTGGGAAACATTTAGCTGTACTAGGGACTTGTTATGCCAGCTAAGACTAGCCTGTTAGAGATGGACAACTAACCCAGTATGTTCTAACTATGCAAAAAGGTTTGAAAATCTTTGAAATAAATAAATATATGCTCAATGATATCAATCCACACCACCTGAAATACAAGTGCCTGGTATACAGCCTGGGGATGAAGTTTTAGTTAAGGTATTTTCACAAAAATCCAAGTTAAAACCTAAATGGAACGGGCCATATACTGTCATACTGTGTTCTTATTTTGCTGTTCAAGTTGAACTGTACTTGTACATGTTAAAAAAAGAACGTGTATGTGTAAGAACACTTTGTAATCTTACATTCATAGATGGCATTGTTGTAGATACAAGTAATTAATTACTCAAATATTTGTATTTGTAACATTACCCAAAATTATGGGATGCGACTTTAATCATTCAGCTCCTATTAGATCTTATCAATTGTTACAATCTAATTATACATTAATTCAAAATTTACTACCTAACCCCATTGGAAAGAATCTCACACTAGTGAAGAAACTACTACAACATGACAGCCTGCGTCGACTGCTAGAACGTACCCGAAACAATGGACAAAAAACCCTCTAATCACCATTCATCATGAAGCGGAAGAGATGCACCACGTCTCGGAAAGGATAAAAAGGGATGGAGAACATCATGGCTGGGAAATTCTTCTAGGGTGGTCACCAACTACAACAGCGATTTATAATCACGTGTTGCACCCACTAGTAGTTGTGTTAACTTTAACTGTGTTATGCCTATTGCTTACGATCATATTATGCATAAGATTATGGAACGTGATAGCACGCCTTGAAAGGCTTCGAGAACTCTGTTTCAAGTATTAGCAGGGATGCTTCATAAAAACAAAGCGGGGAACTGTTAAAGAATAGCGAACTGAAACTGTCTAGAGGTAGCCGCTTAGCACAACTTCTCTAAAACTTGCTTAGCATGAGGAGCTAAATTTGCTGAAGCCTTAGGCCGCACTTAGCGAAACTAATGAACTTTTACTTAGTCCAGTAAGAAAAGGGCCTCAGAGCTGGTTCCAGCTGGGAAAATAAGGAAGTTACAAGCAGTCTGCATTCCTGCGTCTCACACTCCCAAAGGGAGGGTGTCTGCAGCAATGCGTCTCACACTCCCAAAGGGAGGGTGTCAAGGCTTTGAAGTAAGACCAGTGCAGGGCATTAGGACCTTGAGGGGCAAAGCCTTAGCTCACTGCTGGGGCAGTGTTCATTGTTATGATTTAGAATCACCTCCTCCTCAGGACCTTGAGACACAACAGTAAGACCCCACAAAAACAGAGGTACAACCGTCAGCAGAGACTGCAAAAAACAAAAATAAGGAGAAAAACAGCTTACCTCAGAATGACGATGAGACCCAATGAGGACCAAAAAATTACTATTGGTCTAACTACCACGTGAAGGGTGGGAAATGTACGTTGAAAAAACTATAATTGCCCAGGATTTGTTTATGTTAGGGTCCCTCTTCGGAGGCACCCAGCTCGAGCTGTAATTACTGCACGCGCGTCATTAATATTTAATTCTTTAATTTGTTTTGATTTGGCTCTGAATTTTTCTGCGGAAACCTAGCGTCAAGCCCTCTTATGGTGGCCAACAAGCCTAATTTCCATAGAATTTCCATAACAATAACTGGGCATGGGCGCGGGAGCATTTGAGCCAGGAGGGAGGGAGGAAAGAAACCTGCCGAACGTAACACTTGTGCTAGCAGATACTAGTACCCCGGACTGTGCTCCAAAAGTTTCTGCTCCACCTGATATACCTGATGATCTCTCTGTCATTGCTTCTCCTTCTCCTCCTCCTTCTCCCTCTACTCCATTGGCTGCCGGACTCTATCCTAGGATCCCCAACGTGCTGACTAACCCTGCCGCTTTACAGCCGGGGGGAAAGGGAGGGGCCAGTCCTCCACCTCCTGTGCTGCGGGTATTTACTAATCAGCCCTGGCACCCTGGCCATCTCGCCTTATGGGGGGGGAAAATGCAGAGATTAAGAAAAGATGCAGGGCGATGTGTCCAGTTATTTTCTAATATCTGCACTGGGCACAACCCAAACTGGAGTGATACCCAAATTCTTTTGAGGGAATTATTTCAACCAAATGAAGGGGATAAGATAATTAAAGATGCGGAAGAAGCGCAGCAAGCCGGGGGAAATAGAAACCTCTGGCTAGCAAATGATCCAAATTGGGATTATAATAATGCAGGAGATAGAGCTGTGTGTCCAACAGGACTTTGAAATTTAGTAGAAGTAATTAGAGCATGCAGAGAGTTAGGAGTAAATTGGACTAGAGTGCAAGAATGCAGACAGTGATTAGATGAACACCCCCATGACTTCTGGGGACTTTTGCGGTAAGCCCCGCTAAAATAGGGAGGAATGACCCCACAAAACTTCAATGATGCTCTCGCAATTAGTGTTTTTATAGATCAAGCAGCCCCTGATACACAAAAGTATTTTAAAGAGCATATGGCAGGCTGGCAAGGGGAGGGGCGCGGAAGAACCAGGGGAGATAGATGGAATCAAAGTGAAGGGGGTGTACAATTAAGAGTTAATGATGTTTGTCATTCTTGGGGGGAACAAGGACACTGGAAGCAGGAATGCCCAGTGAGGCCCTGTGCACTTGGGAATAGAGGGGCCAGCATGAGGCAATCAAATATTGAGAAGGAGACCAGGCAATTCCCAGGCAGTCCACAATGACAGGAGATAGGAGACTCAGAAAATACTGTGGAAATGGGGGTAAATTTATGGGATGTAGATTTGGATTTGAAGGGCAGGTAATGGCAAATATAGAAGGCTTAGAAGTTCCCTTTCTAGTGGATACTGGAGCCACCCTTTCCCTTTTAAAGTTTGAGCCTAAAGGATGCAAGTCACCAGATAAAATAATGATGCAAGGAGTAGCGGGAAAAGGCGAACGAATGTTATCTAAGCCCTTATTGCTTACTATTGGAGGTAAAAGAGCGTGGGGATGTATTACAATTTCCACAGACGCGCCCATGTGCCTTTTAGGGAGAGATCTCCTGCAAGCCTTGGATACTCAGATCTGCTTACAGCCAGAAGAGGTGGAATTAATAATTATGGGCTCATGTGTTCTGGCTAAGACACCAGAACCAGAGTCGACTAATCTGCAAATTCCAACAAGGTTAGAATCAGTTCCTAAACGGTTATGGAGCTCTTCAGGAATGGATGTGGGACTACTGAAATCAGCTAGTCCAGTCTCGATAAAAACAAAGGGGGGATTGCCTCCTGCAGTTAAGCAATACCCTATCCCAAAGGAAGCAGAGAAGAGCATCCAAAAACAAACCGATCATTACCTGAAACTGGGTATCCTTAGAGTCTGTGAATCCCCATATAACACCCCAATTCTGCCAGTTAAAAAGAACAGGCAAGATTCTGATGGTGATCCAGAGTATCAGTTTATACAAGACTTAAGGGCTATAAACCAACAGGTAGTTGCTCCACATCCAGTAGTCCCTAACCCATCAACCATTTTACTACAGATACCCCTTTGGGCAACTTATTTTACTGTGATTGACCTAACGGCAGCTTTTTTTAGTATACCGATAGCTGAAGATAGCCAAGATCTCTTGGCTTTCACTTGGAAGGGACAACAATTAACTTGGACAAGGCTGCCACAGGGATTTACTGGGTCTCTGACTATTCTTTTGCGTATACTCAAAAATGACCTCTCAGATATCGAACTTCCAGGACATTCTGTAGTAATACAATATGTAGATGATATGTTATTAGCAAGTAAAGATTATGAGACATTTTTAAAAGACACTGTTTCTCCATGTAACGCTCTTGCAGAAAAAGGGCATCAGGCATCTCTGTCTAAACTCCAGCTGTGTCAAAGAGAGGTAAAATATTTGGGTTTTATCTTAAAAGAAGGACACAGGTTAGTTGATCCAGAACGAGTAAAGACAACTCTTGATATGCCTCGTCCTGTAACAAAAAAACAACACGGGATTTTTAGGAGCTGTAGGATTTTGCCAACCGTGGATTCCTGGGTTAGCAGAACTTACTAAGCCTTTAGTGCAGGCAACAAAAAAGGAGGAGATGGAGCCTGTGGCCTGGGGCCCAGAAAGGGAGAAAGCTTTTACATCTGTGAAAAAAGCGTTGGTTTCAGCCCCTGCTCTAGGGTTACCAGATTATAGCAAACCATTGGAATTATTTGTCCATGAACGACAGGGAGTAGCAAGTGGGGTACTCACCCAAAAACTAGGCCCTCACCATAGACCAGTGGCCTATTATTCCACGCAACTAGATGAGGTAGCTAAAGGCACTCCAGGATGCATCAGAGCAATAGCAGCTACGGCAGCTCTTACTGAAAAAAACATGACCTGTAGTTTTGGGTCACTCATTAACTGTGTATGTGCCACAGGGGTAAAAGCCTTACTGAAGGAAATCATACCCAGGTATAGAGTCCCAGAAGCCATGGATTCAGATAGGGGTGCCCATTTTATGGCAAGCATAATCACTCAATTATATAAATCATTAGGAATAAAAAGAAACCTATGTACCCCTTATCACCCACAATCTTCAGGACAAGTAGAAAGAACGAATAGCACATTAAAAGAAAAAATAGCAAGAATATGCAAACGTGCTAGCCTAAAATGGCCAGAAGCATTTAACTTGGCTCTATGGGATGTTTGAAATGTCCCACGGCAACCCATAGGACTAACACCAGCAGAAATTCTCTTTGGGAAACATTTAGCTGTACTAGGGACTTGTTATGCCAGCTAAGACTAGCCTGTTAGAGATGGACAACTAACCCAGTATGTTCTAACTATGCAAAAAGGTTTGAAAATCTTTGAAATAAATAAATATATGCTCAATGATATCAATCCACACCACCTGAAATACAAGTGCCTGGTATACAGCCTGGGGATGAAGTTTTAGTTAAGGTATTTTCACAAAAATCCAAGTTAAAACCTAAATGGAACGGGCCATATACTGTCATACTGTGTTCTTATTTTGCTGTTCAAGTTGAACTGTACTTGTACATGTTAAAAAAAGAATGTGTATGTGTAAGAACACTTTGTAATCTTACATTCATAGATGGCATTGTTGTAGATACAAGTAATTAATTACTCAAATATTTGTATTTGTAACATTACCCAAAATTATGGGATGCGACTTTAATCATTCAGCTCCTATTAGATCTTATCAATTGTTACAATCTAATTATACATTAATTCAAAATTTACTACCTAACCCCATTGGAAAGAATCTCACACTAGTGAAGAAACTACTACAACATGACAGCCTGCGTCGACTGCTAGAACGTACCCGAAACAATGGACAAAAAACCCTCTAATCACCATTCATCATGAAGCGGAAGAGATGCACCACGTCTCGGAAAGGATAAAAAGGGATGGAGAACATCATGGCTGGGAAATTCTTCTAGGGTGGTCACCAACTACAACAGCGATTTATAATCACGTGTTGCACCCACTAGTAGTTGTGTTAACTTTAACTGTGTTATGCCTATTGCTTACGATCATATTATGCATAAGATTATGGAACGTGATAGCACGCCTTGAAAGGCTTCGAGAACTCTGTTTCAAGTATTAGCAGGGATGCTTCATAAAAACAAAGCGGGGAACTGTTAAAGAATAGCGAACTGAAACTGTCTAGAGGTAGCCGCTTAGCACAACTTCTCTAAAACTTGCTTAGCATGAGGAGCTAAATTTGCTGAAGCCTTAGGCCGCACTTAGCGAAACTAATGAACTTTTACTTAGTCCAGTAAGAAAAGGGCCTCAGAGCTGGTTCCAGCTGGGAAAATAAGGAAGTTACAAGCAGTCTGCATTCCTGCGTCTCACACTCCCAAAGGGAGGGTGTCTGCAGCAATGCGTCTCACACTCCCAAAGGGAGGGTGTCAAGGCTTTGAAGTAAGACCAGTGCAGGGCATTAGGACCTTGAGGGGCAAAGCCTTAGCTCACTGCTGGGGCAGTGTTCATTGTTATGATTTAGAATCACCTCCTCCTCAGGACCTTGAGACACAACAGTAAGACCCCACAAAAACAGAGGTACAACCGTCAGCAGAGACTGCAAAAAACAAAAATAAGGAGAAAAACAGCTTACCTCAGAATGACGATGAGACCCAATGAGGACCAAAAAATTACTATTGGTCTAACTACCACGTGAAGGGTGGGAAATGTACGTTGAAAAAACTATAATTGCCCAGGATTTGTTTATGTTAGGGTCCCTCTTCGGAGGCACCCAGCTCGAGCTGTAATTACTGCACGCGCGTCATTAATATTTAATTCTTTAATTTGTTTTGATTTGGCTCTGAATTTTTCTGCGGAAACCTAGCGTCAAGCCCTCTTATGGTGGCCAACAAGCCTAATTTCCATAGAATTTCCATAACAATAACTGGGCATGGGCGCGGGAGCATTTGAGCCAGGAGGGAGGGAGGAAAGAAACCTGCCGAACGTAACACTTGTGCTAGCAGATACTAGTACCCCGGACTGTGCTCCAAAAGTTTCTGCTCCACCTGATATACCTGATGATCTCTCTGTCATTGCTTCTTCTTCTCCTCCTCCTTCTCCCTCTACTCCATTGGCTGCCGGACTCTATCCTATGATCCCCAACGTGCTGACTAACCCTGCCGCTTTACAGCCGGGGGGAAAGGGAGGGGCCAGTCCTCCACCTCCTGTGCTGCGGGTATTTACTAATCAGCCCTGGCACCCTGGCCATCTCGCCTTATGGGGGGGGAAAATGCAGAGATTAAGAAAAGATGCAGGGCGATGTGTCCAGTTATTTTCTAGTATCTGCACTGGGCACAACCCAAACTGGAGTGATACCCAAATTCTTTTGAGGGAATTATTTCAACCAAATGAAGGGGATAAGATAATTAAAGATGCGGAAGAAGCGCAGCAAGCCGGGGGAAATAGAAACCTCTGGCTAGCAAATGATCCAAATTGGGATTGTAATAATGCAGGAGATAGAGCTGTGTGTCCAACAGGACTTTGAAATTTAGTAGAAGTAATTAGAGCATGCAGAGAGTTAGGAGTAAATTGGACTAGAGTGCAAGAATGCAGACAGTGATTAGATGAACACCCCCATGACTTCTGGGGACTTTTGCGGTAAGCCCCGCTAAAATAGGGAGGAATGACCCCACAAAACTTCAATGATGCTCTCGCAATTAGTGTTTTTATAGATCAAGCAGCCCCTGATACACAAAAGTATTTTAAAGAGCATATGGCAGGCTGGCAAGGGGAGGGGCGCGGAAGAACCAGGGGAGATAGATGGAATCAAAGTGAAGGGGGTGTACAATTAAGAGTTAATGATGTTTGTCATTCTTGGGGGGAACAAGGACACTGGAAGCAGGAATGCCCAGTGAGGCCCTGTGCACTTGGGAATAGAGGGGCCAGCATGAGGCAATCAAATATTGAGAAGGAGACCAGGCAATTCCCAGGCAGTCCACAATGACAGGAGATAGGAGACTCAGAAAATACTGTGGAAATGGGGGTAAATTTATGGGATGTAGATTTGGATTTGAAGGGCAGGTAATGGCAAATATAGAAGGCTTAGAAGTTCCCTTTCTAGTGGATACTGGAGCCACCCTTTCCCTTTTAAAGTTTGAGCCTAAAGGATGCAAGTCACCAGATAAAATAATGATGCAAGGAGTAGCGGGAAAAGGCGAACGAATGTTATCTAAGCCCTTATTGCTTACTATTGGAGGTAAAAGAGCGTGGGGATGTATTACAATTTCCACAGACGCGCCCATGTGCCTTTTAGGGAGAGATCTCCTGCAAGCCTTGGATACTCAGATCTGCTTACAGCCAGAAGAGGTGGAATTAATAATTATGGGCTCATGTGTTCTGGCTAAGACACCAGAACCAGAGTCGACTAATCTGCAAATTCCAACAAGGTTAGAATCAGTTCCTAAACGGTTATGGAGCTCTTCAGGAATGGATGTGGGACTACTGAAATCAGCTAGTCCAGTCTCGATAAAAACAAAGGGGGGATTGCCTCCTGCAGTTAAGCAATACCCTATCCCAAAGGAAGCAGAGAAGAGCATCCAAAAACAAACCGATCATTACCTGAAACTGGGTATCCTTAGAGTCTGTGAATCCCCATATAACACCCCAATTCTGCCAGTTAAAAAGAACAGGCAAGATTCTGATGGTGATCCAGAGTATCAGTTTATACAAGACTTAAGGGCTATAAACCAACAGGTAGTTGCTCCACATCCAGTAGTCCCTAACCCATCAACCATTTTACTACAGATACCCCTTTGGGCAACTTATTTTACTGTGATTGACCTAACGGCAGCTTTTTTTAGTATACCGATAGCTGAAGATAGCCAAGATCTCTTGGCTTTCACTTGGAAGGGACAACAATTAACTTGGACAAGGCTGCCACAGGGATTTACTGGGTCTCTGACTATTCTTTTGCGTATACTCAAAAATGACCTCTCAGATATCGAACTTCCAGGACATTCTGTAGTAATACAATATGTAGATGATATGTTATTAGCAAGTAAAGATTATGAGACATTTTTAAAAGACACTGTTTCTCCATGTAACGCTCTTGCAGAAAAAGGGCATCAGGCATCTCTGTCTAAACTCCAGCTGTGTCAAAGAGAGGTAAAATATTTGGGTTTTATCTTAAAAGAAGGACACAGGTTAGTTGATCCAGAACGAGTAAAGACAATTCTTGATATGCCTCGTCCTGTAACAAAAAAACAACACGGGATTTTTAGGAGCTGTAGGATTTTGCCAACCGTGGATTCCTGGGTTAGCAGAACTTACTAAGCCTTTAGTGCAGGCAACAAAAAAGGAGGAGATAGAGCCTGTGGCCTGGGGCCCAGAAAGGGAGAAAGCTTTTACATCTGTGAAAAAAGCGTTGGTTTCAGCCCCTGCTCTAGGGTTACCAGATTATAGCAAACCATTGGAATTATTTGTCCATGAACGACAGGGAGTAGCAAGTGGGGTACTCACCCAAAAACTAGGCCCTCACCATAGACCAGTGGCCTATTATTCCACGCAACTAGATGAGGTAGCTAAAGGCACTCCAGGATGCATCAGAGCAATAGCAGCTACGGCAGCTCTTACTGAAAAAAACATGACCTGTAGTTTTGGGTCACTCATTAACTGTGTATGTGCCACAGGGGTAAAAGCCTTACTGAAGGAAATCATACCCAGGTATAGAGTCCCAGAAGCCATGGATTCAGATAGGGGTGCCCATTTTATGGCAAGCATAATCACTCAATTATATAAATCATTAGGAATAAAAAGAAACCTATGTACCCCTTATCACCCACAATCTTCAGGACAAGTAGAAAGAACGAATAGCACATTAAAAGAAAAAATAGCAAGAATATGCAAACGTGCTAGCCTAAAATGGCCAGAAGCATTTAACTTGGCTCTATGGGATGTTTGAAATGTCCCACGGCAACCCATAGGACTAACACCAGCAGAAATTCTCTTTGGGAAACATTTAGCTGTACTAGGGACTTGTTATGCCAGCTAAGACTAGCCTGTTAGAGATGGACAACTAACCCAGTATGTTCTAACTATGCAAAAAGGTTTGAAAATCTTTGAAATAAATAAATATATGCTCAATGATATCAATCCACACCACCTGAAATACAAGTGCCTGGTATACAGCCTGGGGATGAAGTTTTAGTTAAGGTATTTTCACAAAAATCCAAGTTAAAACCTAAATGGAACGGGCCATATACTGTCATACTGTGTTCTTATTTTGCTGTTCAAGTTGAACTGTACTTGTACATGTTAAAAAAAGAATGTGTATGTGTAAGAACACTTTGTAATCTTACATTCATAGATGGCATTGTTGTAGATACAAGTAATTAATTACTCAAATATTTGTATTTGTAACATTACCCAAAATTATGGGATGCGACTTTAATCATTCAGCTCCTATTAGATCTTATCAATTGTTACAATCTAATTATACATTAATTCAAAATTTACTACCTAACCCCATTGGAAAGAATCTCACACTAGTGAAGAAACTACTACAACATGACAGCCTGCGTCGACTGCTAGAACGTACCCGAAACAATGGACAAAAAACCCTCTAATCACCATTCATCATGAAGCGGAAGAGATGCACCACGTCTCGGAAAGGATAAAAAGGGATGGAGAACATCATGGCTGGGAAATTCTTCTAGGGTGGTCACCAACTACAACAGCGATTTATAATCACGTGTTGCACCCACTAGTAGTTGTGTTAACTTTAACTGTGTTATGCCTATTGCTTACGATCATATTATGCATAAGATTATGGAACGTGATAGCACGCCTTGAAAGGCTTCGAGAACTCTGTTTCAAGTATTAGCAGGGATGCTTCATAAAAACAAAGCGGGGAACTGTTAAAGAATAGCGAACTGAAACTGTCTAGAGGTAGCCGCTTAGCACAACTTCTCTAAAACTTGCTTAGCATGAGGAGCTAAATTTGCTGAAGCCTTAGGCCGCACTTAGCGAAACTAATGAACTTTTACTTAGTCCAGTAAGAAAAGGGCCTCAGAGCTGGTTCCAGCTGGGAAAATAAGGAAGTTACAAGCAGTCTGCATTCCTGCGTCTCACACTCCCAAAGGGAGGGTGTCTGCAGCAATGCGTCTCACACTCCCAAAGGGAGGGTGTCAAGGCTTTGAAGTAAGACCAGTGCAGGGCATTAGGACCTTGAGGGGCAAAGCCTTAGCTCACTGCTGGGGCAGTGTTCATTGTTATGATTTAGAATCACCTCCTCCTCAGGACCTTGAGACACAACAGTAAGACCCCACAAAAACAGAGGTACAACCGTCAGCAGAGACTGCAAAAAACAAAAATAAGGAGAAAAACAGCTTACCTCAGAATGACGATGAGACCCAATGAGGACCAAAAAATTACTATTGGTCTAACTACCACGTGAAGGGTGGGAAATGTACGTTGAAAAAACTATAATTGCCCAGGATTTGTTTATGTTAGGGTCCCTCTTCGGAGGCACCCAGCTCGAGCTGTAATTACTGCACGCGCGTCATTAATATTTAATTCTTTAATTTGTTTTGATTTGGCTCTGAATTTTTCTGCGGAAACCTAGCGTCAAGCCCTCTTATGGTGGCCAACAAGCCTAATTTCCATAGAATTTCCATAACAATAACTGGGCATGGGCGCGGGAGCATTTGAGCCAGGAGGGAGGGAGGAAAGAAACCTGCCGAACGTAACACTTGTGCTAGCAGATACTAGTACCCCGGACTGTGCTCCAAAAGTTTCTGCTCCACCTGATATACCTGATGATCTCTCTGTCATTGCTTCTCCTTCTCCTCCTCCTTCTCCCTCTACTCCATTGGCTGCCGGACTCTATCCTAGGATCCCCAACGTGCTGACTAACCCTGCCGCTTTACAGCCGGGGGGAAAGGGAGGGGCCAGTCCTCCACCTCCTGTGCTGCGGGTATTTACTAATCAGCCCTGGCACCCTGGCCATCTCGCCTTATGGGGGGGGAAAATGCAGAGATTAAGAAAAGATGCAGGGCGATGTGTCCAGTTATTTTCTAATATCTGCACTGGGCACAACCCAAACTGGAGTGATACCCAAATTCTTTTGAGGGAATTATTTCAACCAAATGAAGGGGATAAGATAATTAAAGATGCGGAAGAAGCGCAGCAAGCCGGGGGAAATAGAAACCTCTGGCTAGCAAATGATCCAAATTGGGATTATAATAATGCAGGAGATAGAGCTGTGTGTCCAACAGGACTTTGAAATTTAGTAGAAGTAATTAGAGCATGCAGAGAGTTAGGAGTAAATTGGACTAGAGTGCAAGAATGCAGACAGTGATTAGATGAACACCCCCATGACTTCTGGGGACTTTTGCGGTAAGCCCCGCTAAAATAGGGAGGAATGACCCCACAAAACTTCAATGATGCTCTCGCAATTAGTGTTTTTATAGATCAAGCAGCCCCTGATACACAAAAGTATTTTAAAGAGCATATGGCAGGCTGGCAAGGGGAGGGGCGCGGAAGAACCAGGGGAGATAGATGGAATCAAAGTGAAGGGGGTGTACAATTAAGAGTTAATGATGTTTGTCATTCTTGGGGGGAACAAGGACACTGGAAGCAGGAATGCCCAGTGAGGCCCTGTGCACTTGGGAATAGAGGGGCCAGCATGAGGCAATCAAATATTGAGAAGGAGACCAGGCAATTCCCAGGCAGTCCACAATGACAGGAGATAGGAGACTCAGAAAATACTGTGGAAATGGGGGTAAATTTATGGGATGTAGATTTGGATTTGAAGGGCAGGTAATGGCAAATATAGAAGGCTTAGAAGTTCCCTTTCTAGTGGATACTGGAGCCACCCTTTCCCTTTTAAAGTTTGAGCCTAAAGGATGCAAGTCACCAGATAAAATAATGATGCAAGGAGTAGCGGGAAAAGGCGAACGAATGTTATCTAAGCCCTTATTGCTTACTATTGGAGGTAAAAGAGCGTGGGGATGTATTACAATTTCCACAGACGCGCCCATGTGCCTTTTAGGGAGAGATCTCCTGCAAGCCTTGGATACTCAGATCTGCTTACAGCCAGAAGAGGTGGAATTAATAATTATGGGCTCATGTGTTCTGGCTAAGACACCAGAACCAGAGTCGACTAATCTGCAAATTCCAACAAGGTTAGAATCAGTTCCTAAACGGTTATGGAGCTCTTCAGGAATGGATGTGGGACTACTGAAATCAGCTAGTCCAGTCTCGATAAAAACAAAGGGGGGATTGCCTCCTGCAGTTAAGCAATACCCTATCCCAAAGGAAGCAGAGAAGAGCATCCAAAAACAAACCGATCATTACCTGAAACTGGGTATCCTTAGAGTCTGTGAATCCCCATATAACACCCCAATTCTGCCAGTTAAAAAGAACAGGCAAGATTCTGATGGTGATCCAGAGTATCAGTTTATACAAGACTTAAGGGCTATAAACCAACAGGTAGTTGCTCCACATCCAGTAGTCCCTAACCCATCAACCATTTTACTACAGATACCCCTTTGGGCAACTTATTTTACTGTGATTGACCTAACGGCAGCTTTTTTTAGTATACCGATAGCTGAAGATAGCCAAGATCTCTTGGCTTTCACTTGGAAGGGACAACAATTAACTTGGACAAGGCTGCCACAGGGATTTACTGGGTCTCTGACTATTCTTTTGCGTATACTCAAAAATGACCTCTCAGATATCGAACTTCCAGGACATTCTGTAGTAATACAATATGTAGATGATATGTTATTAGCAAGTAAAGATTATGAGACATTTTTAAAAGACACTGTTTCTCCATGTAACGCTCTTGCAGAAAAAGGGCATCAGGCATCTCTGTCTAAACTCCAGCTGTGTCAAAGAGAGGTAAAATATTTGGGTTTTATCTTAAAAGAAGGACACAGGTTAGTTGATCCAGAACGAGTAAAGACAATTCTTGATATGCCTCGTCCTGTAACAAAAAAACAACACGGGATTTTTAGGAGCTGTAGGATTTTGCCAACCGTGGATTCCTGGGTTAGCAGAACTTACTAAGCCTTTAGTGCAGGCAACAAAAAAGGAGGAGATGGAGCCTGTGGCCTGGGGCCCAGAAAGGGAGAAAGCTTTTACATCTGTGAAAAAAGCGTTGGTTTCAGCCCCTGCTCTAGGGTTACCAGATTATAGCAAACCATTGGAATTATTTGTCCATGAACGACAGGGAGTAGCAAGTGGGGTACTCACCCAAAAACTAGGCCCTCACCATAGACCAGTGGCCTATTATTCCACGCAACTAGATGAGGTAGCTAAAGGCACTCCAGGATGCATCAGAGCAATAGCAGCTACGGCAGCTCTTACTGAAAAAAACATGACCTGTAGTTTTGGGTCACTCATTAACTGTGTATGTGCCACAGGGGTAAAAGCCTTACTGAAGGAAATCATACCCAGGTATAGAGTCCCAGAAGCCATGGATTCAGATAGGGGTGCCCATTTTATGGCAAGCATAATCACTCAATTATATAAATCATTAGGAATAAAAAGAAACCTATGTACCCCTTATCACCCACAATCTTCAGGACAAGTAGAAAGAACGAATAGCACATTAAAAGAAAAAATAGCAAGAATATGCAAACGTGCTAGCCTAAAATGGCCAGAAGCATTTAACTTGGCTCTATGGGATGTTTGAAATGTCCCACGGCAACCCATAGGACTAACACCAGCAGAAATTCTCTTTGGGAAACATTTAGCTGTACTAGGGACTTGTTATGCCAGCTAAGACTAGCCTGTTAGAGATGGACAACTAACCCAGTATGTTCTAACTATGCAAAAAGGTTTGAAAATCTTTGAAATAAATAAATATATGCTCAATGATATCAATCCACACCACCTGAAATACAAGTGCCTGGTATACAGCCTGGGGATGAAGTTTTAGTTAAGGTATTTTCACAAAAATCCAAGTTAAAACCTAAATGGAACGGGCCATATACTGTCATACTGTGTTCTTATTTTGCTGTTCAAGTTGAACTGTACTTGTACATGTTAAAAAAAGAATGTGTATGTGTAAGAACACTTTGTAATCTTACATTCATAGATGGCATTGTTGTAGATACAAGTAATTAATTACTCAAATATTTGTATTTGTAACATTACCCAAAATTATGGGATGCGACTTTAATCATTCAGCTCCTATTAGATCTTATCAATTGTTACAATCTAATTATACATTAATTCAAAATTTACTACCTAACCCCATTGGAAAGAATCTCACACTAGTGAAGAAACTACTACAACATGACAGCCTGCGTCGACTGCTAGAACGTACCCGAAACAATGGACAAAAAACCCTCTAATCACCATTCATCATGAAGCGGAAGAGATGCACCACGTCTCGGAAAGGATAAAAAGGGATGGAGAACATCATGGCTGGGAAATTCTTCTAGGGTGGTCACCAACTACAACAGCGATTTATAATCACGTGTTGCACCCACTAGTAGTTGTGTTAACTTTAACTGTGTTATGCCTATTGCTTACGATCATATTATGCATAAGATTATGGAACGTGATAGCACGCCTTGAAAGGCTTCGAGAACTCTGTTTCAAGTATTAGCAGGGATGCTTCATAAAAACAAAGCGGGGAACTGTTAAAGAATAGCGAACTGAAACTGTCTAGAGGTAGCCGCTTAGCACAACTTCTCTAAAACTTGCTTAGCATGAGGAGCTAAATTTGCTGAAGCCTTAGGCCGCACTTAGCGAAACTAATGAACTTTTACTTAGTCCAGTAAGAAAAGGGCCTCAGAGCTGGTTCCAGCTGGGAAAATAAGGAAGTTACAAGCAGTCTGCATTCCTGCGTCTCACACTCCCAAAGGGAGGGTGTCTGCAGCAATGCGTCTCACACTCCCAAAGGGAGGGTGTCAAGGCTTTGAAGTAAGACCAGTGCAGGGCATTAGGACCTTGAGGGGCAAAGCCTTAGCTCACTGCTGGGGCAGTGTTCATTGTTATGATTTAGAATCACCTCCTCCTCAGGACCTTGAGACACAACAGTAAGACCCCACAAAAACAGAGGTACAACCGTCAGCAGAGACTGCAAAAAACAAAAATAAGGAGAAAAACAGCTTACCTCAGAATGACGATGAGACCCAATGAGGACCAAAAAATTACTATTGGTCTAACTACCACGTGAAGGGTGGGAAATGTACGTTGAAAAAACTATAATTGCCCAGGATTTGTTTATGTTAGGGTCCCTCTTCGGAGGCACCCAGCTCGAGCTGTAATTACTGCACGCGCGTCATTAATATTTAATTCTTTAATTTGTTTTGATTTGGCTCTGAATTTTTCTGCGGAAACCTAGCGTCAAGCCCTCTTATGGTGGCCAACAAGCCTAATTTCCATAGAATTTCCATAACAATAACTGGGCATGGGCGCGGGAGCATTTGAGCCAGGAGGGAGGGAGGAAAGAAACCTGCCGAACGTAACACTTGTGCTAGCAGATACTAGTACCCCGGACTGTGCTCCAAAAGTTTCTGCTCCACCTGATATACCTGATGATCTCTCTGTCATTGCTTCTCCTTCTCCTCCTCCTTCTCCCTCTACTCCATTGGCTGCCGGACTCTATCCTATGATCCCCAACGTGCTGACTAACCCTGCCGCTTTACAGCCGGGGGGAAAGGGAGGGGCCAGTCCTCCACCTCCTGTGCTGCGGGTATTTACTAATCAGCCCTGGCACCCTGGCCATCTCGCCTTATGGGGGGGGAAAATGCAGAGATTAAGAAAAGATGCAGGGCGATGTGTCCAGTTATTTTCTAGTATCTGCACTGGGCACAACCCAAACTGGAGTGATACCCAAATTCTTTTGAGGGAATTATTTCAACCAAATGAAGGGGATAAGATAATTAAAGATGCGGAAGAAGCGCAGCAAGCCGGGGGAAATAGAAACCTCTGGCTAGCAAATGATCCAAATTGGGATTATAATAATGCAGGAGATAGAGCTGTGTGTCCAACAGGACTTTGAAATTTAGTAGAAGTAATTAGAGCATGCAGAGAGTTAGGAGTAAATTGGACTAGAGTGCAAGAATGCAGACAGTGATTAGATGAACACCCCCATGACTTCTGGGGACTTTTGCGGTAAGCCCCGCTAAAATAGGGAGGAATGACCCCACAAAACTTCAATGATGCTCTCGCAATTAGTGTTTTTATAGATCAAGCAGCCCCTGATACACAAAAGTATTTTAAAGAGCATATGGCAGGCTGGCAAGGGGAGGGGCGCGGAAGAACCAGGGGAGATAGATGGAATCAAAGTGAAGGGGGTGTACAATTAAGAGTTAATGATGTTTGTCATTCTTGGGGGGAACAAGGACACTGGAAGCAGGAATGCCCAGTGAGGCCCTGTGCACTTGGGAATAGAGGGGCCAGCATGAGGCAATCAAATATTGAGAAGGAGACCAGGCAATTCCCAGGCAGTCCACAATGACAGGAGATAGGAGACTCAGAAAATACTGTGGAAATGGGGGTAAATTTATGGGATGTAGATTTGGATTTGAAGGGCAGGTAATGGCAAATATAGAAGGCTTAGAAGTTCCCTTTCTAGTGGATACTGGAGCCACCCTTTCCCTTTTAAAGTTTGAGCCTAAAGGATGCAAGTCACCAGATAAAATAATGATGCAAGGAGTAGCGGGAAAAGGCGAACGAATGTTATCTAAGCCCTTATTGCTTACTATTGGAGGTAAAAGAGCGTGGGGATGTATTACAATTTCCACAGACGCGCCCATGTGCCTTTTAGGGAGAGATCTCCTGCAAGCCTTGGATACTCAGATCTGCTTACAGCCAGAAGAGGTGGAATTAATAATTATGGGCTCATGTGTTCTGGCTAAGACACCAGAACCAGAGTCGACTAATCTGCAAATTCCAACAAGGTTAGAATCAGTTCCTAAACGGTTATGGAGCTCTTCAGGAATGGATGTGGGACTACTGAAATCAGCTAGTCCAGTCTCGATAAAAACAAAGGGGGGATTGCCTCCTGCAGTTAAGCAATACCCTATCCCAAAGGAAGCAGAGAAGAGCATCCAAAAACAAACCGATCATTACCTGAAACTGGGTATCCTTAGAGTCTGTGAATCCCCATATAACACCCCAATTCTGCCAGTTAAAAAGAACAGGCAAGATTCTGATGGTGATCCAGAGTATCAGTTTATACAAGACTTAAGGGCTATAAACCAACAGGTAGTTGCTCCACATCCAGTAGTCCCTAACCCATCAACCATTTTACTACAGATACCCCTTTGGGCAACTTATTTTACTGTGATTGACCTAACGGCAGCTTTTTTTAGTATACCGATAGCTGAAGATAGCCAAGATCTCTTGGCTTTCACTTGGAAGGGACAACAATTAACTTGGACAAGGCTGCCACAGGGATTTACTGGGTCTCTGACTATTCTTTTGCGTATACTCAAAAATGACCTCTCAGATATCGAACTTCCAGGACATTCTGTAGTAATACAATATGTAGATGATATGTTATTAGCAAGTAAAGATTATGAGACATTTTTAAAAGACACTGTTTCTCCATGTAACGCTCTTGCAGAAAAAGGGCATCAGGCATCTCTGTCTAAACTCCAGCTGTGTCAAAGAGAGGTAAAATATTTGGGTTTTATCTTAAAAGAAGGACACAGGTTAGTTGATCCAGAACGAGTAAAGACAATTCTTGATATGCCTCGTCCTGTAACAAAAAAACAACACGGGATTTTTAGGAGCTGTAGGATTTTGCCAACCGTGGATTCCTGGGTTAGCAGAACTTACTAAGCCTTTAGTGCAGGCAACAAAAAAGGAGGAGATGGAGCCTGTGGCCTGGGGCCCAGAAAGGGAGAAAGCTTTTACATCTGTGAAAAAAGCGTTGGTTTCAGCCCCTGCTCTAGGGTTACCAGATTATAGCAAACCATTGGAATTATTTGTCCATGAACGACAGGGAGTAGCAAGTGGGGTACTCACCCAAAAACTAGGCCCTCACCATAGACCAGTGGCCTATTATTCCACGCAACTAGATGAGGTAGCTAAAGGCACTCCAGGATGCATCAGAGCAATAGCAGCTACGGCAGCTCTTACTGAAAAAAACATGACCTGTAGTTTTGGGTCACTCATTAACTGTGTATGTGCCACAGGGGTAAAAGCCTTACTGAAGGAAATCATACCCAGGTATAGAGTCCCAGAAGCCATGGATTCAGATAGGGGTGCCCATTTTATGGCAAGCATAATCACTCAATTATATAAATCATTAGGAATAAAAAGAAACCTATGTACCCCTTATCACCCACAATCTTCAGGACAAGTAGAAAGAACGAATAGCACATTAAAAGAAAAAATAGCAAGAATATGCAAACGTGCTAGCCTAAAATGGCCAGAAGCATTTAACTTGGCTCTATGGGATGTTTGAAATGTCCCACGGCAACCCATAGGACTAACACCAGCAGAAATTCTCTTTGGGAAACATTTAGCTGTACTAGGGACTTGTTATGCCAGCTAAGACTAGCCTGTTAGAGATGGACAACTAACCCAGTATGTTCTAACTATGCAAAAAGGTTTGAAAATCTTTGAAATAAATAAATATATGCTCAATGATATCAATCCACACCACCTGAAATACAAGTGCCTGGTATACAGCCTGGGGATGAAGTTTTAGTTAAGGTATTTTCACAAAAATCCAGGTTAAAACCTAAATGGAACGGGCCATATACTGTCATACTGTGTTCTTATTTTGCTGTTCAAGTTGAACTGTACTTGTACATGTTAAAAAAAGAATGTGTATGTGTAAGAACACTTTGTAATCTTACATTCATAGATGGCATTGTTGTAGATACAAGTAATTAATTACTCAAATATTTGTATTTGTAACATTACCCAAAATTATGGGATGCGACTTTAATCATTCAGCTCCTATTAGATCTTATCAATTGTTACAATCTAATTATACATTAATTCAAAATTTACTACCTAACCCCATTGGAAAGAATCTCACACTAGTGAAGAAACTACTACAACATGACAGCCTGCGTCGACTGCTAGAACGTACCCGAAACAATGGACAAAAAACCCTCTAATCACCATTCATCATGAAGCGGAAGAGATGCACCACGTCTCGGAAAGGATAAAAAGGGATGGAGAACATCATGGCTGGGAAATTCTTCTAGGGTGGTCACCAACTACAACAGCGATTTATAATCACGTGTTGCACCCACTAGTAGTTGTGTTAACTTTAACTGTGTTATGCCTATTGCTTACGATCATATTATGCATAAGATTATGGAACGTGATAGCACGCCTTGAAAGGCTTCGAGAACTCTGTTTCAAGTATTAGCAGGGATGCTTCATAAAAACAAAGCGGGGAACTGTTAAAGAATAGCGAACTGAAACTGTCTAGAGGTAGCCGCTTAGCACAACTTCTCTAAAACTTGCTTAGCATGAGGAGCTAAATTTGCTGAAGCCTTAGGCCGCACTTAGCGAAAACAATGAACTTTTACTTAGTCCAGTAAGAAAAGGGCCTCAGAGCTGGTTCCAGCTGGGAAGATAAGGAAGTTACAAGCAGTCTGCATTCCTGCGTCTCACACTCCCAAAGGGAGGGTGTCAAGGCTTTGAAGTAAGACCAGTGCAGGGCATTAGGACCTTGAGGGGCAAAGCCTTAGCTCACTGCTGGGGCAGTGTTCATTGTTATGATTTAGAATCACCTCCTCCTCAGGACCTTGAGACACAACAGTAAGACCCCACAAAAACAGAGGTACAACCGTCAGCAGAGACTGCAAAAAACAAAAATAAGGAGAAAAACAGCTTACCTCAGAATGACGATGAGACCCAATGAGGACCAAAAAATTACTATTGGTCTAACTACCACGTGAAGGGTGGGAAATGTACGTTGAAAAAACTATAATTGCCCAGGATTTGTTTATGTTAGGGTCCCTCTTCGGAGGCACCCAGCTCGAGCTGTAATTACTGCACGCGCGTCATTAATATTTAATTCTTTAATTTGTTTTGATTTGGCTCTGAATTTTTCTGCGGAAACCTAGCGTCAAGCCCTCTTATGGTGGCCAACAAGCCTAATTTCCATAGAATTTCCATAACAATAACTGGGCATGGGCACGGGAGCATTTGAGCCAGGAGGGAGGGAGGAAAGAAACCTGCCGAACGTAACACTTGTGCTAGCAGATACTAGTACCCCGGACTGTGCTCCAAAAGTTTCTGCTCCACCTGATATACCTGATGATCTCTCTGTCATTGCTTCTCCTTCTCCTCCTCCTTCTCCCTCTACTCCATTGGCTGCCGGACTCTATCCTATGATCCCCAACGTGCTGACTAACCCTGCCGCTTTACAGCCGGGGGGAAAGGGAGGGGCCAGTCCTCCACCTCCTGTGCTGCGGGTATTTACTAATCAGCCCTGGCACCCCGGCCATCTCGCCTTATGGGGGGGGGAAATGCAGAGATTAAGAAAAGATGCAGGGCGATGTGTCCAGTTATTTTCTAGTATCTGCACTGGGCACAACCCAAACTGGAGTGATACCCAAATTCTTTTGAGGGAATTATTTCAACCAAATGAAGGGGATAAGATAATTAAAGATGCGGAAGAAGCGCAGCAAGCCGGGGGAAATAGAAACCTCTGGCTAGCAAATGATCCAAATTGGGATTATAATAATGCAGGAGATAGAGCTGTGTGTCCAACAGGACTTTGAAATTTAGTAGAAGTAATTAGAGCATGCAGAGAGTTAGGAGTAAATTGGACTAGAGTGCAAGAATGCAGACAGTGATTAGATGAACACCCCCATGACTTCTGGGGACTTTTGCGGTAAGCCCCGCTAAAATAGGGAGGAATGACCCCACAAAACTTCAATGATGCTCTCGCAATTAGTGTTTTTATAGATCAAGCAGCCCCTGATACACAAAAGTATTTTAAAGAGCATATGGCAGGCTGGCAAGGGGAGGGGCGCGGAAGAACCAGGGGAGATAGATGGAATCAAAGTGAAGGGGGTGTACAATTAAGAGTTAATGATGTTTGTCATTCTTGGGGGGAACAAGGACACTGGAAGCAGGAATGCCCAGTGAGGCCCTGTGCACTTGGGAATAGAGGGGCCAGCATGAGGCAATCAAATATTGAGAAGGAGACCAGGCAATTCCCAGGCAGTCCACAATGACAGGAGATAGGAGACTCAGAAAATACTGTGGAAATGGGGGTAAATTTATGGGATGTAGATTTGGATTTGAAGGGCAGGTAATGGCAAATATAGAAGGCTTAGAAGTTCCCTTTCTAGTGGATACTGGAGCCACCCTTTCCCTTTTAAAGTTTGAGCCTAAAGGATGCAAGTCACCAGATAAAATAATGATGCAAGGAGTAGCGGGAAAAGGCGAACGAATGTTATCTAAGCCCTTATTGCTTACTATTGGAGGTAAAAGAGCATGGGGATGTATTACAATTTCCACAGACGCGCCCATGTGCCTTTTAGGGAGAGATCTCCTGCAAGCCTTGGATACTCAGATCTGCTTACAGCCAGAAGAGGTGGAATTAATAATTATGGGCTCATGTGTTCTGGCTAAGACACCAGAACCAGAGTCGACTAATCTGCAAATTCCAACAAGGTTAGAATCAGTTCCTAAACGGTTATGGAGCTCTTCAGGAATGGATGTGGGACTACTGAAATCAGCTAGTCCAGTCTCGATAAAAACAAAGGGGGGATTGCCTCCTGCAGTTAAGCAATACCCTATCCCAAAGGAAGCAGAGAAGAGCATCCAAAAACAAACCGATCATTACCTGAAACTGGGTATCCTTAGAGTCTGTGAATCCCCATATAACACCCCAATTCTGCCAGTTAAAAAGAACAGACAAGACTCTGACGGTGATCCAGAGTATCGCTTTGTACAAGACTTGAGGGCTATAAACCAACAGGTAGTTGCTCCACATCCAGTAGTCCCCGACCCATCAACCATTTTACTACAGATACCCCTTTGGGCAACTTATTTTACTGTGATCGACCTAACAGCAGCCTTTTTTAGTATACCGATAGCTGAAGATAGCCAAGATCTCCTGGCTTTCACTTGGAAGGGACAACAATTAACTTGGACGAGGCTGCCACAGGGATTTACTGGGTCTCTGACTATTCTTTCGCACAAACTCAAAAATGACCTCTCAGATATCGAACTTCCAGGACATTCTGTAGTAATACAATATGTAGATGATATGTTATTAGCAAGTAAAGATTATGAGACATTTTTAAAAGACACTGTTTCTCCATGTAACGCTCTTGCAGAAAAAGGGCATCAGGCATCTCTGTCTAAACTCCAGCTGTGTCAAAGAGAGGTAAAATATTTGGGTTTTATCTTAAAAGAAGGACACAGGTTAGTTGATCCAGAACGAGTAAAGACAATTCTTGATATGCCTCGTCCTGTAACAAAAAAACAACACGGGATTTTTAGGAGCTGTAGGATTTTGCCAACCGTGGATTCCTGGGTTAGCAGAACTTACTAAGCCTTTAGTGCAGGCAACAAAAAAGGAGGAGATAGAGCCTGTGGCCTGGGGCCCAGAAAGGGAGAAAGCTTTTACATCTGTGAAAAAAGCGTTGGTTTCAGCCCCTGCTCTAGGGTTACCAGATTATAGCAAACCATTGGAATTATTTGTCCATGAACGACAGGGAGTAGCAAGTGGGGTACTCACCCAAAAACTAGGCCCTCACCACAGACCAGTGGCCTATTATTCCACGCAGCTAGATGAGGTAGCTAAAGGCACTCCAGGATGCATCAGAGCAATAGCAGCTATGGCAGCTCTTACTGAAAAAAACATGACCTGTAGTTTTGGGTCACTCATTGACTGTGTATGTGCCACATGAAGTAGAACTGTCAATGAAACAATACGTGACTCAAGCACTATCCCCACAGAGAGCTCACCGCTATGAACTGATAATACTGCATGCAGATAATGGGACCTTAAAGAGATGCAACATCTTAAATCCAGCAACACTATTGCCTCTACCTGAGGATGGAGAACCACATCATTCCTGTGAGCAGGTGATCGTCAGCTCGAGCAAGCCCCGGGAGGACCTTAAAGACGAACCTTTGGGAAACCCAGACTTAGTTCCGTTTACAGATGGATCATCCTAGTATTTGGACGGAAGGCACCACTCCGGCTATGCTGTCACTAACCTCTTTGAGGTACTTGAGGCCAATCCTTTGTCTCCGTCTGTAAGTGCTCAAGCAGCAGAATTAATAGCATTGACCCAAGCAGTAAAAATTGGTAAGAACCTGCAGGTAAATATCTATACCGAGTCTAAATATGCATTTGGAGTAGGTCATGTAACAGGGATGTTATGGAAAGAGCGAGGATTCTTTTCGTCATCAGGAAAGAAATTAGCTAATGGAGAAGAAATACGTAATTTGCTGGAAGCAGTCCAACTGCCCAAAGAAATTGCTGTAATACACTGCCCAGCCCATACTAAAGACACTACAGAAATTAGCAGAGGAAATGCTTTAGCCGACGCTGCTGCGAAGGCTGCAGCTCGACAACCTCTGAGAGAATGTATGGGTGTAGTTCCAAGGATGGACCAGAGTGAATGGCCAATTTTAATAGACCCCAAAACCACGTATGAAAAAGACTGCTCAGTGGAAGAGAAAAAACAATGGGAGCAGTGGGAAGCAAAACAAAGTGATGATGGAATATGGACACTTGGAAGAAAACCAATTCTACCAAAAAAAAAAATTTAATTACTATAGCTAGGTGGTTTCACGATAAAGCTCATGGGGGAGCCGAGGCAATAGCTAAGCAGGTACAGAAAGTATGGGCCGCTTCAGGAATCTACGCGGCTGCAAAAAGAATAACAAATAGCTGCCCGACCTGCCAGAAGTTTTCAAATAACAAGCCAAGCTCAGAGTTAGGGGGACGGTCATGGGCCTACTTCCCTTTCCAGAAGCTACAAATAGATTATGCGGATATGCCATCTGCCAATGGCTACAAACACTTGTTAGTGATAGTAGATCAGTTATCAGGCTGGGTAGAAGCTTTCCCAACAAGAAAGGCCGACACACGGGGAGTGGTAAAAGCCTTACTGAAAGAAATCATACCCAGGTATGGGGTCCCAGAAGCCACTGATTCAGACAGGGGTGCCCATTTTACGGCAAGCATAATCACTCAGTTATAGAAATCATTAGGCATAAAAAGAAACCTACAACCCCTTATCACCCACAATCTTCAGGACAAGTAGAAAGAATGAATAGAACACTAAAAGGAAAAATAGCAAGAATATGCGCACATGCTAGCCTAAAATGGCTGGGTAGGACTTTTCCCAACAAGAACGGCTGACGCAGGGCGGGTAGTAAAAGCCTTACTGAAAGAAATCATACCCAGGTATAGAGTCCCAGAAGCCATGGATTCAGACAGGGGTGTCCATTTTATGGCAAGCATAATCAGTCAGTTATATAAATCATGAGGAATAATGAACTTTTACCTAGTTCAGTAAGAAAAGGGACTGAGAGCTGGTTCAAGCTGGAATGATAAGGGAGTTGCAAGCAGTTCGCATTCCTGTGCTTCACGCTCTGGGAGGGAGGATATCAAGGCTTTGAAATAAGGCCTACTTGGGCACCAGGACCCTGGGAAACAAAGCCTCCTCTCACTGCTGAAACAGTGTTAATTAGGGGATCTGGACTATCTTGGGGTCTGGATTATATCCCCTTCGTCAGGACCTTGGCAGATAACACCTATTGTCACTGCTGGGGCAGTGCTAATTGCTGGAACAACACCTCTTTGTCAGAGCCTGGAGAGACAAGGGCGGGACCCGAGGAATCAAGACACATCTGTCAACAAAAACCGTAACAATAAAGATAAACAGCCTGCCTAGGCACAGGGATGAGACCCAATAAGGAGCAGGAGACCCCAGACCTAAATATTACTATTGGTCCAAACTACTGCCTGAGGGGTGGAGAGCTTACATTGGAAGGTATAATTGCCCAGGCATTTCTTTGTTTGGGGTCCCTCTTCGGAGACACCCAGCTCGAGCTGTAATTACTGCACGCGTGTCATTAAAATTTCATTATTTCATTTGCCTTGATTTGGCGCCAAACTTTTCTGCGGGAACCTAGGGTCGGGCCCTGTTATGGTGGCTGACAAGCCTCATTTCCATAACACCGAGCCCGGGGCCCGTCCCCGTGTCCGGGGGGTCCCGCCTCGCCCTCACCTCTCCTCTCCAGCGCAGCCCTCCTGTACTCCATGTATCTCCACTGCCACTCCATGCAGCTCTTCTCCAGGTAGTGCTTCAGCCTCTCAGGCTCATTCTCTGCCTCCCACTTCCTCTTGGTGATTAGCGCAGCAGCATACGCCATGACGAATGTCAGCGTGTCCTTGTCAAAGGCGATGAAATCCTTCCCGTCGTAGGCATCCCGCAGAAACCCCCAGATCCCGCCGTCCTCCAGGAGCTCACAGCCGTACGTGCGCTGCACTGTGTGATACCCTGAGACACAAGCAGGGAGACGGGGGCTCAGGGGCAGCCCCGGCCCCGCACAGGGGCTTGGACACGGCACCCAGCACAGGGCCGGGGGCACCCCAGACCCGCAGCCCCCAGCGCTGACAGCGAGCAGCTGCCGCTGGGAGCCCCGGCCCGCGCTCACCCCCGCTCTGGTTGTAGCGCTTCTGCAGTGTGTCCAGCTCCACTCTGGAAGACTAATGATTGCCATATGCGTTCTGGGGCTGCCTGTCCCAGTAGTCCTGACCCTCCTGCTCCATCCAGGCCGCGCCCGGCACCGCCCTCTGCGTCTCGCTGTCGTAGCCATCGATGAGCTCTCCGTCCACGTAGCCCACGGAGACGAAGGCGGGCAGCCCTGGGCTGGGCTCCGTCACGGCGGTGTGGAAGTAGCGCAGGGAGTGGGGGCCTGCGGGGACACGGGGGGTGGTGAGGGGCCGGGGGGGGCACGTTGGGGGGCATCCGGGGGATCAAGATGTCCCGGGGGGAGAAGTCGGGGGGGTCGGGGGGGGCAGCACGTCCCGGGGGGCAGGTCAGGGGGGCAGCACGACACAGGGGGGGCACGTCGGGGGGGCAGCACATTCCGGGAGGGCAGGTCGGGGGGCTCCGGGGGGGCAGCACGTCCCGGGGGGAAGATCGGGGGGGCAGCACCTCCCGGGGGCGGTTGCAGGCCGGTCCGTGGGGCCGCTGACGGGGAGCCCGGCGCCGGGGGAGGGGCAGAGGGGGGCCCGGGGGCCCCGCCCGCACTCACCGCTCGCCGCCACCGCCCAGCAGCAGCAGCCCCGGCCCCAGCGCCCGCCCCGCTACCGCCTCCTCGCTGCCAGCGCCCTCGCCCTCACCCGGCGCCGACGCCCACGGCGGCCACGCCCCCGCGCCGCCATTGGCTCCGCTGCGGCGCACCGCCATTGGCTGCGCTCTGTCCCGCCCGCCAATAGCGGCTCTCGTCGGCTGAGGCGTCCCCAGGTGCTGGGCAGATCCCGGCGCGGCGGGTTGGGAGAAGCGACAGCGAGGGCGCTTGCGGAGGGCGCTGCGCAGCGCCGAGCCGCGGCTCCCGCCCCGCCTTGTCGCACGGCCATTGGCCCCGCCGGCGGCCGCCCGCCAATGGCGAGGCGCGGCAGCGGTGACGCCCCCGGGCGCCGGGCGGATCTCCGCGGAGCGCGTGGTGGGCGGGAGGGTGGAGGCGATGTGGGAGGCCGAGGCCGATGTGGGGACGGAGACGACGTGGGGATGGGGATGCCATGGGGATGGGGCCACTGGGGGGATGGGACGCCGTGGGACTGGAGACGATGTGGGGATGGGGACAGCGTGGGGCTGGAGATGGAGTTGGCTCTGTCACAGGGACAGGGGGACACTGTGGGGATGGGGATGATGGGGGGATGGGGACACCATTGGGATGGGGATGGAGTTGGCTCTGTCACAGGGGCAGGGGGACGTGATGGGGACAGGGACACCGTGGGGACAGGGACACTGTGGTGCTGGAGATGGAGCTGACTCTGTCACAGGGGCAGGGGGATGTGGTGGGGACAGGGACACCGTGGGGACAGGGACACTGTGGGGCTGGAGATGGAGTTGGCTCTGTCACAGGGGCAGGGGGACGTGGTGGGGACAGGGACACCGTGGGGACAGGGACACCGTGGGGAAAGAGATGGAGTTGGCTCTGTCACAGGGATGGGGGGACGTGGTGGGGACAGGGGTCAGCTCCGGGGATGGAGTTTGGCTCGGCCAAGGGACGGGGACCCGGCGGTGGAGATGGGGACCCGAGGATGCAGGGCTGGGGGCAGGGATAGGGACAGGAGACCACGGGGACATGGCGATGGGGACACGGAGCCAGCAGTGGGAGCTCAGGGAGTGGCGCCCATCGAAGGCCGAGTGCTGGTAGGTGGCCCCCGGCCCACCCCCGGCACCCATAGGTCTACTGGAAGATGTGGAAACCTGCCCAAGGTGGCACCCATGGGTGAGGAGCTGCCTAGGGCCCCAGGCGTCTAGCCCCGTTGCACCCCTGGAGCCAGGCATCCAGTCCCATCAGCACCCACACCCATCCATGTGTTGTCCGAAAAGCGGGTTCGTTGCCTGGTGTGCGATAAGCCAATAATTACACACTCAGGAGAGACATTTGTTTATTTATTTCAGAGTTGCGCAAGCCTGGGTGCTCGGTGGTTTCCCACAAATCGAGCACACACACCCCAACTTTTCAAGTAGCATTTATACAAACAAATTGCCAGATTTGCGACTTTCCCTTTTACACTGATTGGTTAGTGATTTCTTCATTCCCTGGGTCCCACCCCTGCTTCTCAAGGTCCTGATCAATTAACACTGCCCCAGCTAGGTCAGTAGATGTTATCTCCCAAGGTCCTGACAAAGAGGACATAATCCAGACCCCTTAATTAACACTGTTTCAACAGTGAGAGGAGGCTTTGCTTCCCAAGGTCCTGGCGCCCAAACAGGCCTTATTTCACAGCCTTGACATCCTCCCTTTCGGAGAGTGGGGCACAGGAATGCAGACTGCTTGTAACTCCCTTATCTTTCCAGCCTGCACCAGCTCTGGGGCCCTTTCTTACCGAACTAGGAGCGTGGCCTAAGGCTTCAGCAAATTTAGCTACTCATGCTAAGCAAGTGTGCGGCTACTCATGCTAAGCAAATTCTGTCTAAGATAGAAGTTATCCAAATCTACCTACTTCAAACATTCTTTCTGAGCTTCTCAGGGTTGTCTTGTAACAATTGCACCCGTGTTATCACCCATGGGCCCAGGTGGCCACCCATCAGCACCTGTGACCACCCATGGACCCAGGTGTCCAGCCCCATTGCACCCGTGTTAGCACACATGGGCCCAGGTGGCGGCCCCATCAGCACCCACCATCACCCATGGACCCAGGTGTCGACCCCCTTTGCACCCATGGACTCAGGCGTGAGGTCACATCAACACCCATGGACCCAGGCATTAGGTCCCATCAGCACCCATCAGCGCCCATGGACCCAGGTGTCCACCCCCGTTGCACCCATGGACTCAGGCGTGAGGTCACATCACCACCCCTGAACCCAGGCCCCCCACCCCATTGCACCCATGGTCCCAGCCCCCTGGCCCATTGCACCTGTGTCCCCAGCCCCCCACCCCATTGCACCCACGTCCCCAGGCCCCTGCCCCATTATGTCCATATCCGGAGCTTCCCCGACTCATTGCACCCATATCCCCAGCCCCCTGCCCCATTGCGCCCATGTCCCCAGGCCCCTGCCCAATTGCACCCACCTTCCCAGCCCCCCGCCCCAATGCACCCATATTCCCAGCCCCTCTGCCCCATTGCACCCACATCCCCAGGCCCCCGCCCTATTGCACCCATATCCCAGGCCCCCACCCCATTGCACCCTATCCCCAGCCCCCTGGCCCACGCAGATGGGGCCACACTGCAGCAAGCCCAGCGCAGGCCCCCAAGCTGCCTGGCAGCTGCAGCACAGCACACAGGAGCAGAGACCAAGGGTGCTGGCTTGGTGCAGCCGGCAGAAGAGAAGGCGTAGGGGGATCTCACTGCTGCCTGCAAGTGCCTAACGGGAGCGTGCAGAGAGCATGGAGCCAGAGACGTCCTGAGGGGCCTGGGGACAGGTTGAGGGCAACGGCACGGCTTGTGGCAGGGAAAAGTCCCCTCAGAGACTGCAAATGGCCTTGGAAGCCGAATGGTGGTGCAACACTGGAGCAGGGTGCCAGGGCCGTGCGGGAATCCATCGCCAGAGACAGTCAGAGCTCGACCCTGACAGGCCCTGCGAAACCTCCTCTGCTTGCCTCCACTTGCAGCAGGAGGTTGCAGCAGACACCTCCGGAAGACCCTTCCCACCCCAGCTGCTCTCTCACTCTGCGACTGCTTGTAGGGCTTTCTCTGCAGCCCTGACTGCCTTCCTTGGCAGCGCCTGCACTAGTCTTTCTCCTGACAGTTCCCTGACACCAAGTAACACGGCGGGAACAGCTGCCGAGGGTTTATTTGGAGCAGCACATGGGCTGTGGGACACGACGCAGTAGCATTGCTGTAGCAGCCAGGAGAGAGCCTCCGTCGCTCTGCCTCTTTGCTCTGCGCCATCTCCCATCTCGGGCCACCTGTCTGGCAGCTGCATCCTCGCGCTGTTCCTCTCACTGCCCTGAGTCACAGCGGCAGCTAAAAGCTCTGCGCAGAGCCCGAAGCGCTGCCCTGAGCCGCAATGGCCATCGCCTGGAAGGCGCAGCATGCGGGAGGGCGGTGATGCCTGTGGAGGAAGGAGAGCCGTGGGCGAGGGGCTGGGCAAGTGCAGGGCAAGCCTGAGGGTCTCTGGCTGCGGGGGAGGCCTCCGCCTTTGTTCCTGTGCTGGCTGATGGGGCCAGAGGCACACTGTCCCCCGCATCCTGGCAGCCTCCCGCCAGAGCAGATGCCGCTGCCTCGGCTCCTCGGGGCACTGCTGGGGCCAGAGGCGTGCTCTGCAGGTCACCAGCTGCCTCCCTGGCAGCATCTCTGCCCTTCACAACGGGTGAGCAGGGCACCTCCTCAGGACACGGCTCTGGGTCTGCCAAGAGGCTCCTGAGGCTCGGTCTGACCCAGCTCATGACCAAGGCCATGTTTTCCTCCAGCTCCTCCCATTCCAAAGGCTCTTCATCAACATCCTCTTCCTCATCGCTCCACTCCACGCCAGCATCCTCTGGCACTTCCCAGACTCTCTTCCCAACTCCCAGCTCCCGCGCCCTCCCGCAGGGCCGGAGGGAAGACGATGACTTGTGCTCCTCTTTGGGCTCACAGGCAACCTGCATGGGGAGAGCAGGAACACAGCCCTGTGTGATATCAGCTGGCCATGCTCAGCATCCTGGTGCCCTGGGATATAGGAGGGGGCAAAGGGTTTGGGGTGGGGGGATGCTGTGAGTGGCCGCGAGCCCCAAGGGGAGGCACATGCAGCTGGCTGGGCAATGGCACAAGGCTTGTCTTGGGGCCGTAGCAGCAGGGCTGGGCCGGGGGCCACGACGGGCAGCGGGGGATGGAGGTGGCCGGGTACGTGGCACAAGGGGGCTGGCTCGCTGGCTGTGGGAGGCGGCTGCTGCTGGGGCTGCCCCTGCCCTCCTTGCTCAGCATCCATGCCCCAGGGCTGGATGCTGTGCAGGCCGGGGAGGGCACGTCAGCCCTGGGCCTCTGGCACTTGGAAACACAGAGCACCAGGCATCTTCCCCAGGACAGAGAGTGCAGAGCGCAAAGGGCTGGGGGGACAGCTTCTCACCACGGCCGCGGGGGACCCATGCAATGGGGCAGCTCTTCTCACCCACCCTGCACACCCCAGACGCTGCTCACACCGCACCTCCCTTTGGTGGTGGGTGCCGACGCCATGCTCCTTGCTCACCTGGTGAGGAAGGCCTGCGGCCAGGGCAGAGCCTTCTGCTGCGCTTTCTTCGGGCAATGGTGGTTGGAGAGGCAGGCTGTTGCTCTCCCCACAAGGGCCTCCGCACAACTGGGAGGCCTCTGGCGCAGCCTCTGCGGGAAGCGATGGAGGCAGAGGAGCATTTTCCCCTGCATCCTCAGGGCCTCTGGCTGCAGGGGAGGCCTCTGCCTTTGCTCCTGTGCTGGCCAGTGGAGCCAGAGGCACACTGTCCCCCGCGTCCTGGCAGCCTCCTGCCAAAGGAGATGCCGCTGCCACGGCTCCTCGGGGCACTGCTGGGGCCAGAGGCGTGCTCTGCAGGTCACCAGCTGCCTCCCTGGCAGCATCTCTGCCCTTCACAACGGGTGAGCAGGGCACCTCCTCAGGACACGGCTGTGGGTCTGCCAAGAGGCTCCTGAGGCTCGGTCTGACCCAGCTCATGACCAAGGCTGTGTTTTTCTCCAGCTCCTCCCATTCCAAAGGTTCTTCTTCAACGTCCTCTTCCTCATCGCTCCACTCCACGCCAGCATCCTCTGGTGCTCCCCGGACTCTCTTCCCAGCTCCCATCTTGCGCTCCCTCCTGGGCGCATGGGCGTACAGCCGCTCCAGCACCTCCCACTTGGACCTCGCATCCTTCAGGAGCTCCACTCGCGTCACCTCCGGTTGCCACAGGTTATAGAAGGAGTTTCTGGCACAGAGCTGAAGCCAGAGAGGGAGATTTGTGAAGGCAGCTGCTTTTCCCACCAGCAATGCCCCCCGTGGCCCTGCCAGCACTGCCACCATCACACTGTTGCAGCAGGGCGCAGCGGCTGGCCCCAGCACACGGAGGGTCACCATCTGCCCTGGCCCACCCTTTGCACTCACCTCCTTGGGGCGAACATTGAGGCATCCCGATGCTGTCAGGGAGAAACGTTTCCCCTTGCCCTCCTCTTCCTCGACCTCCCTCTCCTTTGGCCTCGGCTCCTTCCTCTCCAGAAAGGCTTCTCGCAGCTGAGCCAAGCTCTGCCCGGTGCGCGCCACGCAGCTCCTGTCGAGCTCCTCCAGCGTCTCTGTTTTGATTGAGAGCACGGCGAGATACTGCGAGGGGTTGTCGGGGTGTATGCGCAGTGGCGTGCCTTGAAGGCGACAGATGATGCCCAGAGGCTGCTGTTTGGGCCTCTGCACTGCAAGTTGCCATCCTAGTGTGACCAGTCCATGGCCCCTGCCCGGGGAAGCTGGTGCACCGGCCCCCATGACCTTCCTTTTGCCCCCACGCCTGTTGCAATCTGGCCCTTGCAGAGCTGTGGCAGCTGTGTTTTTGCCACGCTCCCTGCTCTCCTTCTGCAATGCGCTTGCCAGGCCTGCTAGAGCAATGGTGTATGCCAAGGTCCTTTGTGGCCCGGCTGCCCTGAGCTCCCGGCCATGTCCCGCACTCACATCATCAGGACGGCTCAAGGCTGCAGACGCGAGCGCCAGCAGTGCGTGCATCAGAGGTGTGGCAGGCAGTGCGGAGCTGTGTGCAGCAGGTCTCTGGTCCTCAGCCCTCATTTCCATGCACACATCTGCAAGGATGTTCTCAACAGCTTGCAGCATCCTTGCTTTTCCCAGCGCGGAAGACCCAGGCCTGGCCTCAGGCAAATAGGAGACAGGAGCTTGAATTGCTCGGGGGAGAGCGCCAGCTTCCTGCTTAGCTTTTGGAGAGGCAGGCACTCTCCTTGCCACATCCTCCAGAGCCTCAGCAGTGGCCGTGCATCTCAAAGAAGATCTGCAGGATTTTTCTGGAGGTCGACATGCGGATGCCGCTCTTTGACCTGTAGAGGCCTCCAGGCCTCCACGTGCCTGCCTAGCTGCCTTGGTTGCGTGAGGCGCTAAGCCGGGCCGATGCGGTGTCTCTGCTCTTGCACAAGGCCTGCTGTGCAGTGTCTCCCGGCGCCCCGGAGGAGCCTTCTTCACAAGGCTGCTGGAGGCATGAAGAGCTTGCACCGAGTCGAGAACCTCCCTCACAGTGTCCTCCGCCATCTGCAATCAAAGCCCATGAGGAAGGCCAAGTTACTGCTGCCCTTTACCCCTCCCCCCCAGCCTTCCCACATGCACACTCCCTGTGGCCCCTGAAACCCTCCACAACAGCAGCACTCTCCCACGCAGCTGGCTCCCAAAGGCTGCGTGGGGAGAAGGCTGGTCACCACTGGGCAAGAGATGGGCAAAGGCAGCTCCCTCGGAAACCTCGAGCCATGTCCTTGCCGACTGCCATGCAGAGCAGGCGCTCCTCCTGCTCCCTCCCACCACTTCCCGCCTGCTGCTTGGCAGCTATGCACAGTCAGGCAGAGGCTTTGCCACCATCGCTGCTCAGCTCGCTACCTTCGCGATGACGTCTTCAGGGTCTTGCCAGCTCTGTGGGCCGGGCAGCAACGGCCGCCTGTCCCTTTGCTGCGATGAAGTCGGGGTCGGGATGCGTTGCGTCACTGCATGCGGCTCCCGCTGGCCCCCCTGCAGGGAGAAGGAAGCACATGATGGAGGCGGTTGCGTTCGTACAAGCGGCCCCTCAGGCACAGGAAAGCCCGGCCCCATGGCAAAGGGAAGCTCATGGCCTAGCACGACCCAGCTGTGCTAAGCCTGGAGATGCTCTCTGACCCTCAGCACAGCTCACAGGCTCCATTTGGGCCTTGCAGCACCCCAGTCGGTGTGCTTTGTGCACCAGAAAATCCCCAGCACCAGCAAGAAATACCCCCTGGCCAGAGAAGATCAGGCCTGGCTCGCTTGCCCCACCTCCTCTTCCCCACCGTCCTCATGCTTTCCGTGCGGCTCCCAGCCCTGCTGCCTGCCTCTCCCTCCAGCCCCACCGCTCACCTTGCTTCTGCGCTTCGGCCTCACAGAAAGCCCATCCACGGGCTGGGAGCCGGCATTCGCCTGCCGCCCCTTGTCCATCTGCAGGAGCTTCTCCTGCGCACCTGCCACTCTGGCACTCAAGAGAGCTGCTCCCTCCTCAGCGAGCTGCTCTCCTCAGAGGGCACAGCCAGGGGCTCTGCTCCCAGCATGGACTCGGTCACCACGGGCACCGCCCCATCACAATGGCCTTGGGGGCATGATGCTACCCCCATCACAAAGCCCTGCACGTTGCCATGGGGACCCCCGTGACCACCTCCTGCTGGCCACCAGGGGCACCCGCATCACAAGGCCTTGCTGGTGACCGTGCTAGCACCGACATCACAAGGCCTTGCTGCTCACCGGGGGCACCTCCAGCACCAGGGCTTTGCCTCCCAGCCTCTGGTGCCAGCTTCTGAGCCCAGCTCCGAGCTGCCATCTGTGCCGCAGCAGGAATTTTCCTCTCCCCACCTCTCTGCCTCCTACACCGTGCAGATGCTGCCCTTCTTCAGGCCCTCTAGAGCACACAGCCAGCCACTGCAAGACCACTCCTCTTGCTCGGGCCACTAAGCCTCACCCATATGCCTCACCGTCCAGCCCTAGGCAGAGCGTCCTGCATTCCCGCTGCTTTCTCACAGAAAGGCCAACTGCCCCTCCGCACCTTCCCAGACGGGCCTTCCCAAAGAGGCTGCAGCCATCCACCGCAGCGCTCCAGGCATGCCACGCTGCGGGCCCGCAGCTGCACACAGACTGCAAAGTGCTCCTGTCTGGTCCCCAGGCTGCAGGCATTAGCGGACGGACCCCTGAGACAGGTGCCCGCCTCTGCAGATTTCCCACAAAAGCTGTCAGAGATTCATTTCTCCAGACTGTTGCTCTCTAAGCACTTCCCTATTGGCGTGCACGCACTGCGCTGGGCCCCTCCAGGCTTTCTTTGCTCCACATCACCCTGCACCTTTGCCTTGCCCTCCCACACCATCGCTTCCTCACTCTTCCATGCATCCTCCTCTCCCCTCAGGGGCACCGACTTTTGGGCTCTCCTCACCACCTTGGCCACCGGCTTGAGCCTCACGGCAGCACACGGGCACACTCTCCTCCTGATGAAGCGTGACACCCCCCAGCCTTGGTGCCTCGCTGCTGGCTCGCCTTCGGGACGTCCAGCTGCTGGACCGCCAGGCCACCTGGGCAAGCAGGCCCTGCCCTCACCTGTGCACCTCTTCCTACTCACGGGGCTTGTGCTTTTCTTGCTTTTGCCCCCAGGGGGCACGTGGGGACCATCTCTCCACGCCAGCCTTCATGCACAAAGAGGGGCCCACGCTCATGAAAACAAAGCCCTGCTGCCAGCACCAGCTGCACACCCAGGGGCTGACCTGCTGGATCCAAGCACTGCTGCTCAAGCCCATTCCCCTCACTGGCAGCATGCAGGAAAAACCCCACCTGCCCTGCCAGGCCTACAGCCATGTCATCACACTTGGTACTTTCCAGGCAGGATCCTTGTGTTAAGGAAGAGCAAACTGAAACTGCCTACAGGCAGCCGCTTAGCACAACTTCTCTAAAACTTGCCTGGCATGAGGAGCTAAATTTGCTGAAGCCTTAGGCCGCACTTATCGAAAATAATGAACTTTTACTTAGTCCAGTAAGAAAAGGGCCTCAGAGCTGGTTCCAGCTGGGAAGATAAGGCAGTTACAAGCAGTCTGCATTCCTTGCAATTACTGTTTTTATAGATCAAGCAGCCCCTGATACACAAAAGTATTTTAAAGAGCATATGCCAGGCTGGCAAGGGGAGGGGGCGCGGAAGAACCAGGGGAGATAGATGGAGTCAAAGTGAAGGTGGTGTACAATTAAGAGTTAATGATGTTTGTCATTCTTGGGGGGAACAAGGACACTGGAAGCAGGAATGCCCAGTGAGGCCCTGTGCACTTGGGAATAGAGGGGCCAGCATGAGGCAATCAAATCAGTCCACAATGACAGGAGATAGGAGACTCAGAAAATACTGTGGAAATGGGGGTAAATTCATGGGATGTAGATTTGGATTTGAAGGGCAGGTAATGGCAAATATAGAAGGCTTAGAAGTTCCCTTTCTAGTGGATACTGGAGCCACCCTTTCCCTTTTAAAGTTTGAGCCTAAAGGATGCAAGTCACCAGATAAAATAATGATGCAAGGAGTAGCGGGAAAAGGCAAACGAATGTTATCTAAGCCCTTAGTACTCACTATTGGGGGTAAAACAGTGTGGGGATGTATTATAATTTCCACAGACGTGCCCATGTGCCTTTTAGGGAGAGATCTCCTGCAAGCCTTGGATACTCAGATCTGCTTACAGCCAGAAGAGGTGGAATTAATAATTATGGGCTCATGTGTTCTGGCTAAGACACCAGAACCAGAGTCAACTAATCTGCAAATTCCAACAGGTTTAGAACCAGTTTCTAAAAAGTTATGGAGCTCTTCAGGAATGGATGTGGGACTACTGAAATCAGCTAGTCCAGTCTGGATAAAAACAAAGGGGGGATTGCCTCCTGCAGTTAAGCAATACCCTATCCCAAAGGAAGCAGAGAAGAGCATCCAAAAACAAATCAATCATTATTTGAAACTGGGTATCCTTAGAGTCTGTGAATCCCCGTACAACACCCCAATTCTGCCAGTTAAAAAGAACAGGCAAGACTCTGATGGTGATCCAGAGTATCAGTTTGTACAAGACTTAAGGGCTATAAACCAACAGGTAGTTGCTCCACATCCAGTAGTCCCCGACCTATCAACCATTTTACTACAGATACCCCTTTGGGCAACTTATTTTACTGTGATCGACCTAACGGCAGCCTTTTTTAGTATACCGATAGCTGAAGATAGCCAAGATCTCTTGGCTTTCACTTGGAAGGGACAACAATTAACTTGGACGAGGCTGCCACAGGGATTTACTGGGTCTCCGACTATTTTTTCGCGTATACTCAAGAATGACCTCTCAGATATCGAACTTCCAGGACATTCTGTATTAATACAATATGTAGATGATTTGTTATTAGCAAGTAAAGATTAACACTCTTGCAGAAAAAGGGCATCGAGCATCTCTGTCTAAACTCCAGCTGTGTCAAAGAGAGGTAAAATATTTGGGTTTTATCTTAAAAGAAGGACACAGGTTAGTTGATCCAGAACGAGTAAAGACAACTCTTGATATGCCTCGTCCTGTAACAAAAAAAACAACACGGGATTTTTAGGAGCTGTAGGATTTTGCCAACCGTGGATTCCTGGGTTAGCAGAACTTACTAAGCCTTTAGTGCAGGCAACAAAAAAGGAGGAGATGGAGCCTGTGGCCTGGGGCCCAGAAAGGGAGAAAGCTTTTACATCTGTGAAAAAAGCGTTGGTTTCAGCCCCTGCTCTAGGGTGACCAGATTATAGCAAACCATTCGAATTGTTTGTCCATGAGTGACAGGGAGTAGCAAGTGGGGTACTCACCCAAAAACTAGGCCCTCACCACAGACCAGTGGCCTATTACTCCACGCAGCTAGATGAGGTAGCTAAAGGCACTCCAGGATGCATCAGAGCAATAGCAGCTACGGCAGCTCTTACTGAAAAAAACATGACCTGTAGTTTTGGGTCACTCATTGACTGTGTATGTGCCACATGAAGTAGAACTGTTAATGAAACAATACGCGACTCAAGCACTATCCCCACAGAGAGCTCACCGCTATGAACTGATAATATTAAGGTCACATTATCTGCATGTAAAGAGATGCAACATCTTAAATCCAGCAACACTATTGCCTCTACCTGAGGATGGAGAACCACATCATTCCTGTGAGCAGGTGATCGTCAGCTCGAGCAAGCCCCGGGAGGACCTTAAAGACAAACCTTTGGAAAACCCAGACTTAGTTCCGTTTACAGATGGATCATCCTAGTATTTGGACGGAAGGCACCACTCCGGCTATGCTGTCACTAACCTCTTTGAGGTACTTGAGGCCAATCCTTTGTCTCTGTCTGTAAGTGCTCAAGGAGCAGAATTAATAGCATTGACCCAAGCAGCAAAAATCGGTAAGAACCTGCAGGTAAATATCTATACCGAGTCTAAATATGCATTTGGAGTATGTCATGTAACAGGGATGTTATGGAAAGAGCGAGGATTCTTTTCGTCATCAGGAAAGAAATTAGCTAATGGAGAAGAAATACGTAATTTGCTGGAAGCAGTCCAACTGCCCAAAGAAATTGCTGTAATACACTGCCCAGCCCATACTAAAGACACTACAGAAATTAGCAGAGGAAATGCTTTAGCCGACGCTGCTGCAAAAGCTGCAGCTCGACAACCTCTGAAAGAATGTATGGGGGCGGTTCCAAGGATGGACCAGAGTGAGTGGCCAAATTTAATAGACCCCAAAACTCTGTATGAAAAAGACTGCTCAGTGGAAGAGAAAAAACAATGGGAGCAGTGGGAAGCAAAACAAAGTGATGATGGAATATGGACAATTGGAGGAAAACCAATTCTACCAAAAAAAATAGTTAATTACTATAGCTAGGTGGTTTCATGATAAAGCTCATGGGGGAGCGGAGGCAATAGCTAAGCAGGTACAGAAAGTATGGGCTGCTCCAGGAATTTATGCAGCTGCTAAAAGAATAACAAACAGCTGCCTGACCTGCCAGAAGTTTTCAAATAACAAGCCAAGCTCAGAGTTCGGGTTGGGGGGCGCAACCATGGGCCTACTTCCCTTTCCAAAAGCTACAAATAGATTATGCGGATATGCCATCTGCCAATGGCTACAAACACTTGTTAGTGATAGTAGATCAGTTATCAGGCTGGGTAGAAGCTTTCCCAACAAGAAAGGCCGACACACGGGGAGTGGTAAAAGCCTTACTGAAGGAAATCATACCCAGGTATGGGGTCCCAGAAGCCACTGATTCAGATAGGGGTGCCCATTTTACGGCAAGCATAATCACTCAGTTATATAAATCATGAGGAATAAAAAGAAACCTATTACCCCTTATCACCCACAATCTTCAGGACAAGTAGAAAGAATGAATAGAACACTAAAAGAAAAAACAGCAAGAATATGCACATGTCCTGGCCTAAAACGGCCAGAAACATTTAACTTAGCTCTATGGGATGTTTGAAATGTCCCATGGCAACCCATAGGACTAACACCAGCAGAAATTCTCTTTGGGAAACATTTAGCTGTACTAGGGACTTATTATTCCAGCTAAGACCAGCCTGTTAGACAGAGATGGACGACTAACCCAGTATGTTCTAAGTATGCAAAAAAGGTTTGAAAATCTTAAAAAATATATATATATGCGCTCAGTGATATCAATCCACACCACCTGAAATACAAGTGCTTGGTATACAGCCTGGGGATGAAGTTTTAGTTAAAGTATTTTCACAAAAATCCAAGTTAAAACCTAACTGCAACAGGCCATATACTGTCATACTATGTTCTTATTTTGCTGTTCAAGTTGAACTGTACTTGTATATGTTGCAAAAGAATGTGTATGTGTAAGAACACTTTGTAATCTTATATTCATAGATAACATTGGTGTAGATACAAGTAATCACTCAAATATTTGTATTTGTAACTTTACCAAAGATTATGGGATGCGACTTTAATTATTCAGCTCCTATTAGATCTTATCAATTGTTACAATCTAATTATACATTAATTCAAAATTTACTACCTAACCCCATTGGGATGAATCTCACCCTGGTATGGAAACTACTACAACATGATGATTTGAGTCGACTGCTAGAACGCATCCGAAACAATGGACAGAAAACTCTTAATCACCATTCATCATGAAGCGGGAGAGATGCACCACGTCTCAGAAAGGATAAAAAGGGATGGAGAACATCATGGCTGGGAAACTCTTCTAGGGTGGTCACCAACTACAACAGCGATTTATAATCACGTGTTGCACCCACTAGTAGTTGTGTTAACTTTAACTGTGTTATGCCTATTGCTTACGATCATATTATGCATAAGATTATGGAACGTGATAGCACGCCTTGAAAGGCTTCGAGAACTCTGTTTCAAGTATTAGCAGGGATGCTTCATAAAAACAAAGCGGGGAACTGTTAAAGAATAGCGAACTGAAACTGTCTAGAGGTAGCCGCTTAGCACAACTTCTCTAAAACTTGCTTAGCATGAGGAGCTAAATTTGCTGAAGCCTTAGGCCGCACTTAGCGAAACTAATGAACTTTTACTTAGTCCAGTAAGAAAAGGGCCTCAGAGCTGGTTCCAGCTGGGAAGATAAGGAAGTTACAAGCAGTCTGCATTCCTGCGTCTCACACTCCCAAAGGGAGGGTGTCAAGGCTTTGAAGTAAGACCAGTGCAGGGCATTAGGACCTTGAGGGGCAAAGCCTTAGCTCACTGCTGGGGCAGTGTTCATTGTTATGATTTAGAATCACCTCCTCCTCAGGACCTTGAGACACAACAGTAAGACCCCACAAAAACAGAGGTACAACCGTCAGCAGAGACTGCAAAAAACAAAAATAAGGAGAAAAACAGCTTACCTCAGAATGACAATGAGACACAATGAGGACCAAAAAATTACTATTGGTCTAACTACCGCGTGAAGGGTGGGAAATGTACGTTGAAAAAACTATAATTGCCCAGGATTTGTTTATGTTAGGGTCCCTCTTCGGAGGCACCCAGCTCGAGCTGTAATTACTGCACGCGCGTCATTAATATTTAATTCTTTAATTTGTTTTGATTTGGCTCTGAATTTTTCTGCGGAAACCTAGCGTCGAGCCCTCTTATGGTGGCCAACAAGCCTAATTTCCATAGAATTTCCATAACAATAACTGGGCATGGGCGCGGGAGCATTTGAGCCAGGAGGGAGGGAGGAAAGAAACCTGCCGAACGTAACACTTGTGCTAGCAGATACTAGTACCCCGGACTGTGCTCCAAAAGTTTCTGCTCCACCTGATATACCTGATGATCTCTCTGTCATTGCTTCTCCTTCTCCTCCTCCTTCTCCCTCTACTCCATTGGCTGCCGGACTCTATCCTATGATCCCCAACGTGCTGACTAACCCTGCTGCTTTACAGCCGGGGGGAAAGGGAGGGGCCAGTCCTCCACCTCCTGTGCTGCGGGTATTTACTAATCAGCCCTGGGACCCCGGCCATCTCGCCTTATGGGGGGGGAAAATGCAGAGATTAAGAAAAGATGCAGGGCGATGTGTCCAATTATTTTCTAGTATCTGCACTGGGCACAACCCAAACTGGAGTGATACCCAAATTCTTTTGAGGGAATTATTTCAACCAAATGAAGGGGATAAGATAATTAAAGATGCGGAAGAAGCGCAGCAAGCCGGGGGAAATAGAAACCTCTGGCTAGCAAATGATCCAAATTGGGATTATAATAATGCAGGAGATAGAGCTGTGTGTCCAACAGGACTTTGAAATTTAGTAGAAGTAATTAGAGCATGCAGAGAGTTAGGAGTAAATTGGACTAGAGTGCAAGAATGCAGACAGTGATTAGATGAACACCCCCATGACTTCTGGGGACTTTTGCGGTAAGCCCCGCTAAAATAGGGAGGAATGACCCCACAAAACTTCAATGATGCTCTCGCAATTAGTGTTTTTATAGATCAAGCAGCCCCTGATACACAAAAGTATTTTAAAGAGCATATGGCAGGCTGGCAAGGGGAGGGGCGCGGAAGAACCAGGGGAGATAGATGGAATCAAAGTGAAGGGGGTGTACAATTAAGAGTTAATGATGTTTGTCATTCTTGGGGGGAACAAGGACACTGGAAGCAGGAATGCCCAGTGAGGCCCTGTGCACTTGGGAATAGAGGGGCCAGCATGAGGCAATCAAATATTGAGAAGGAGACCAGGCAATTCCCAGGCAGTCCACAATGACAGGAGATAGGAGACTCAGAAAATACTGTGGAAATGGGGGTAAATTTATGGGATGTAGATTTGGATTTGAAGGGCAGGTAATGGCAAATATAGAAGGCTTAGAAGTTCCCTTTCTAGTGGATACTGGAGCCACCCTTTCCCTTTTAAAGTTTGAGCCTAAAGGATGCAAGTCACCAGATAAAATAATGATGCAAGGAATAGCGGGAAAAGGCGAACGAATGTTATCTAAGCCCTTATTGCTTCCTATTGGAGGTAAAAGAGCGTGGGGATGTATTATAATTTCCACAGACGCGCCCATGTGCCTTTTAGGGAGAGATCTCCTGCAAGCCTTGGATACTCAGATCTGCTTACAGCCAGAAGAGGTGGAATTAATAATTATGGGCTCATGTGTTCTGGCTAAGACACCAGAACCAGAGTCGACTAATCTGCAAATTCCAACAAGGTTAGAATCAGTTCCTAAACGGTTATGGAGCTCTTCAGGAATGGATGTGGGACTACTGAAATCAGCTAGTCCAGTCTCGATAAAAACAAAGGGGGGATTGCCTCCTGCAGTTAAGCAATACCCTATCCCAAAGGAAGCAGAGAAGAGCATCCAAAAACAAATCAATCATTATTTGAAACTGGGTATCCTTAGAGTCTGTGAATCCCCGTACAACACCCCAATTCTGCCAGTTAAAAAGAACAGGCAAGATTCTGATGGTGATCCAGAGTATCAGTTTATACAAGACTTAAGGGCTATAAACCAACAGGTAGTTGCTCCACATCCAGTAGTCCCTAACCCATCAACCATTTTACTACAGATACCCCTTTGGGCAACTTATTTTACTGTGATTGACCTAACGGCAGCTTTTTTTAGTATACCGATAGCTGAAGATAGCCAAGATCTCTTGGCTTTCACTTGGAAGGGACAACAATTAACTTGGACAAGGCTGCCACAGGGATTTACTGGGTCTCTGACTATTCTTTTGCGTATACTCAAAAATGACCTCTCAGATATCGAACTTCCAGGACATTCTGTAGTAATACAATATGTAGATGATATGTTATTAGCAAGTAAAGATTATGAGACATTTTTAAAAGACACTGTTTCTCCATGTAACGCTCTTGCAGAAAAAGGGCATCAGGCATCTCTGTCTAAACTCCAGCTGTGTCAAAGAGAGGTAAAATATTTGGGTTTTATCTGAAAAGAAGGACACAGGTTAGTTGATCCAGAACGAGTAAAGACAATTCTTGATATGCCTCGTCCTGTAACAAAAAAACAACACGGGATTTTTAGGAGCTGTAGGATTTTGCCAACCGTGGATTCCTGGGTTAGCAGAACTTACTAAGCCTTTAGTGCAGGCAACAAAAAAGGAGGAGATAGAGCCTGTGGCCTGGGGCCCAGAAAGGGAGAAAGCTTTTACATCTGTGAAAAAAGCGTTGGTTTCAGCCCCTGCTCTAGGGTTACCAGATTATAGCAAACCATTGGAATTATTTGTCCATGAACGACAGGGAGTAGCAAGTGGGGTACTCACCCAAAAACTAGGCCCTCACCATAGACCAGTGGCCTATTATTCCACGCAACTAGATGAGGTAGCTAAAGGCACTCCAGGATGCATCAGAGCAATAGCAGCTACGGCAGCTCTTACTGAAAAAAACATGACCTGTAGTTTTGGGTCACTCATTAACTGTGTATGTGCCACAGGGGTAAAAGCCTTACTGAAGGAAATCATACCCAGGTATAGAGTCCCAGAAGCCATGGATTCAGATAGGGGTGCCCATTTTATGGCAAGCATAATCACTCAATTATATAAATCATTAGGAATAAAAAGAAACCTATGTACCCCTTATCACCCACAATCTTCAGGACAAGTAGAAAGAACGAATAGCACATTAAAAGAAAAAATAGCAAGAATATGCAAACGTGCTAGCCTAAAATGGCCAGAAGCATTTAACTTGGCTCTATGGGATGTTTGAAATGTCCCACGGCAACCCATAGGACTAACACCAGCAGAAATTCTCTTTGGGAAACATTTAGCTGTACTAGGGACTTGTTATGCCAGCTAAGACTAGCCTGTTAGAGATGGACAACTAACCCAGTATGTTCTAACTATGCAAAAAGGTTTGAAAATCTTTGAAATAAATAAATATATGCTCAATGATATCAATCCACACCACCTGAAATACAAGTGCCTGGTATACAGCCTGGGGATGAAGTTTTAGTTAAGGTATTTTCACAAAAATCCAAGTTAAAACCTAAATGGAACGGGCCATATACTGTCATACTGTGTTCTTATTTTGCTGTTCAAGTTGAACTGTACTTGTACATGTTAAAAAAAGAATGTGTATGTGTAAGAACACTTTGTAATCTTACATTCATAGATGGCATTGTTGTAGATACAAGTAATTAATTACTCAAATATTTGTATTTGTAACATTACCCAAAATTATGGGATGCGACTTTAATCATTCAGCTCCTATTAGATCTTATCAATTGTTACAATCTAATTATACATTAATTCAAAATTTACTACCTAACCCCATTGGAAAGAATCTCACACTAGTGAAGAAACTACTACAACATGACAGCCTGCGTCGACTGCTAGAACGTACCCGAAACAATGGACAAAAAACCCTCTAATCACCATTCATCATGAAGCGGAAGAGATGCACCACGTCTCGGAAAGGATAAAAAGGGATGGAGAACATCATGGCTGGGAAATTCTTCTAGGGTGGTCACCAACTACAACAGCGATTTATAATCACGTGTTGCACCCACTAGTAGTTGTGTTAACTTTAACTGTGTTATGCCTATTGCTTACGATCATATTATGCATAAGATTATGGAACGTGATAGCACGCCTTGAAAGGCTTCGAGAACTCTGTTTCAAGTATTAGCAGGGATGCTTCATAAAAACAAAGCGGGGAACTGTTAAAGAATAGCGAACTGAAACTGTCTAGAGGTAGCCGCTTAGCACAACTTCTCTAAAACTTGCTTAGCATGAGGAGCTAAATTTGCTGAAGCCTTAGGCCGCACTTAGCGAAACTAATGAACTTTTACTTAGTCCAGTAAGAAAAGGGCCTCAGAGCTGGTTCCAGCTGGGAAGATAAGGAAGTTACAAGCAGTCTGCATTCCTGCGTCTCACACTCCCAAAGGGAGGGTGTCTGCAGCAATGCGTCTCACACTCCCAAAGGGAGGGTGTCAAGGCTTTGAAGTAAGACCAGTGCAGGGCATTAGGACCTTGAGGGGCAAAGCCTTAGCTCACTGCTGGGGCAGTGTTCATTGTTATGATTTAGAATCACCTCCTCCTCAGGACCTTGAGACACAACAGTAAGACCCCACAAAAACAGAGGTACAACCGTCAGCAGAGACTGCAAAAAACAAAAATAAGGAGAAAAACAGCTTACCTCAGAATGACGATGAGACCCAATGAGGACCAAAAAATTACTATTGGTCTAACTACCACGTGAAGGGTGGGAAATGTACGTTGAAAAAACTATAATTGCCCAGGATTTGTTTATGTTAGGGTCCCTCTTCGGAGGCACCCAGCTCGAGCTGTAATTACTGCACGCGCGTCATTAATATTTAATTCTTTAATTTGTTTTGATTTGGCTCTGAATTTTTCTGCGGAAACCTAGCGTCGAGCCCTCTTATGGTGGCCAACAAGCCTAATTTCCATAGAATTTCCATAACAATAACTGGGCATGGGCGCGGGAGCATTTGAGCCAGGAGGGAGGGAGGAAAGAAACCTGCCGAACGTAACACTTGTGCTAGCAGATACTAGTACCCCGGACTGTGCTCCAAAAGTTTCTGCTCCACCTGATATACCTGATGATCTCTCTGTCATTGCTTCTCCTTCTCCTCCTCCTTCTCCCTCTACTCCATTGGCTGCCGGACTCTATCCTATGATCCCCAACGTGCTGACTAACCCTGCCGCTTTACAGCCGGGGGGAAAGGGAGGGGCCAGTCCTCCACCTCCTGTGCTGCGGGTATTTACTAATCAGCCCTGGCACCCTGGCCATCTCGCCTTATGGGGGGGGAAAATGCAGAGATTAAGAAAAGATGCAGGGCGATGTGTCCAGTTATTTTCTAGTATCTGCACTGGGCACAACCCAAACTGGAGTGATACCCAAATTCTTTTGAGGGAATTATTTCAACCAAATGAAGGGGATAAGATAATTAAAGATGCGGAAGAAGCGCAGCAAGCCGGGGGAAATAGAAACCTCTGGCTAGCAAATGATCCAAATTGGGATTATAATAATGCAGGAGATAGAGCTGTGTGTCCAACAGGACTTTGAAATTTAGTAGAAGTAATTAGAGCATGCAGAGAGTTAGGAGTAAATTGGACTAGAGTGCAAGAATGCAGACAGTGATTAGATGAACACCCCCAAGACTTCTGGGGACTTTTGCGGTAAGCCCCGCTAAAATAGGGAGGAATGACCCCACAAAACTTCAATGATGCTCTCGCAATTAGTGTTTTTATAGATCAAGCAGCCCCTGATACACAAAAGTATTTTAAAGAGCATATGGCAGGCTGGCAAGGGGAGGGGCGCGGAAGAACCAGGGGAGATAGATGGAATCAAAGTGAAGGGGGTGTACAATTAAGAGTTAATGATGTTTGTCATTCTTGGGGGGAACAAGGACACTGGAAGCAGGAATGCCCAGTGAGGCCCTGTGCACTTGGGAATAGAGGGGCCAGCATGAGGCAATCAAATATTGAGAAGGAGACCAGGCAATTCCCAGGCAGTCCACAATGACAGGAGATAGGAGACTCAGAAAATACTGTGGAAATGGGGGTAAATTTATGGGATGTAGATTTGGATTTGAAGGGCAGGTAATGGCAAATATAGAAGGCTTAGAAGTTCCCTTTCTAGTGGATACTGGAGCCACCCTTTCCCTTTTAAAGTTTGAGCCTAAAGGATGCAAGTCACCAGATAAAATAATGATGCAAGGAGTAGCGGGAAAAGGCGAACGAATGTTATCTAAGCCCTTATTGCTTACTATTGGAGGTAAAAGAGCGTGGGGATGTATTACAATTTCCACAGACGCGCCCATGTGCCTTTTAGGGAGAGATCTCCTGCAAGCCTTGGATACTCAGATCTGCTTACAGCCAGAAGAGGTGGAATTAATAATTATGGGCTCATGTGTTCTGGCTAAGACACCAGAACCAGAGTCGACTAATCTGCAAATTCCAACAAGGTTAGAATCAGTTCCTAAACGGTTATGGAGCTCTTCAGGAATGGATGTGGGACTACTGAAATCAGCTAGTCCAGTCTCGATAAAAACAAAGGGGGGATTGCCTCCTGCAGTTAAGCAATACCCTATCCCAAAGGAAGCAGAGAAGAGCATCCAAAAACAAACCGATCATTACCTGAAACTGGGTATCCTTAGAGTCTGTGAATCCCCATATAACACCCCAATTCTGCCAGTTAAAAAGAACAGGCAAGATTCTGATGGTGATCCAGAGTATCAGTTTATACAAGACTTAAGGGCTATAAACCAACAGGTAGTTGCTCCACATCCAGTAGTCCCCGACCTATCAACCATTTTACTACAGATACCCCTTTGGGCAACTTATTTTACTGTGATCGACCTAACGGCAGCCTTTTTTAGTATACCGATAGCTGAAGATAGCCAAGATCTCTTGGCTTTCACTTGGAAGGGACAACAATTAACTTGGACAAGGCTGCCACAGGGATTTACTGGGTCTCTGACTATTCTTTTGCGTATACTCAAAAATGACCTCTCAGATATCGAACTTCCAGGACATTCTGTAGTAATACAATATGTAGATGATATGTTATTAGCAAGTAAAGATTATGAGACATTTTTAAAAGACACTGTTTCTCCATGTAACGCTCTTGCAGAAAAAGGGCATCAGGCATCTCTGTCTAAACTCCAGCTGTGTCAAAGAGAGGTAAAATATTTGGGTTTTATCTTAAAAGAAGGACACAGGTTAGTTGATCCAGAACGAGTAAAGACAATTCTTGATATGCCTCGTCCTGTAACAAAAAAACAACACGGGATTTTTAGGAGCTGTAGGATTTTGCCAACCGTGGATTCCTGGGTTAGCAGAACTTACTAAGCCTTTAGTGCAGGCAACAAAAAAGGAGGAGATGGAGCCTGTGGCCTGGGGCCCAGAAAGGGAGAAAGCTTTTACATCTGTGAAAAAAGCGTTGGTTTCAGCCCCTGCTCTAGGGTTACCAGATTATAGCAAACCATTGGAATTATTTGTCCATGAACGACAGGGAGTAGCAAGTGGGGTACTCACCCAAAAACTAGGCCCTCACCATAGACCAGTGGCCTATTATTCCACGCAACTAGATGAGGTAGCTAAAGGCACTCCAGGATGCATCAGAGCAATAGCAGCTACGGCAGCTCTTACTGAAAAAAACATGACCTGTAGTTTTGGGTCACTCATTAACTGTGTATGTGCCACAGGGGTAAAAGCCTTACTGAAGGAAATCATACCCAGGTATAGAGTCCCAGAAGCCATGGATTCAGATAGGGGTGCCCATTTTATGGCAAGCATAATCACTCAATTATATAAATCATTAGGAATAAAAAGAAACCTATGTACCCCTTATCACCCACAATCTTCAGGACAAGTAGAAAGAACGAATAGCACATTAAAAGAAAAAATAGCAAGAATATGCAAACGTGCTAGCCTAAAATGGCCAGAAGCATTTAACTTGGCTCTATGGGATGTTTGAAATGTCCCACGGCAACCCATAGGACTAACACCAGCAGAAATTCTCTTTGGGAAACATTTAGCTGTACTAGGGACTTGTTATGCCAGCTAAGACTAGCCTGTTAGAGATGGACAACTAACCCAGTATGTTCTAACTATGCAAAAAGGTTTGAAAATCTTTGAAATAAATAAATATATGCTCAATGATATCAATCCACACCACCTGAAATACAAGTGCCTGGTATACAGCCTGGGGATGAAGTTTTAGTTAAGGTATTTTCACAAAAATCCAAGTTAAAACCTAAATGGAACGGGCCATATACTGTCATACTGTGTTCTTATTTTGCTGTTCAAGTTGAACTGTACTTGTACATGTTAAAAAAAGAATGTGTATGTGTAAGAACACTTTGTAATCTTACATTCATAGATGGCATTGGTGTAGATACAAGTAATTAATTACTCAAATATTTGTATTTGTAACATTACCCAAAATTATGGGATGCGACTTTAATCATTCAGCTCCTATTAGATCTTATCAATTGTTACAATCTAATTATACATTAATTCAAAATTTACTACCTAACCCCATTGGAAAGAATCTCACACTAGTGAAGAAACTACTACAACATGACAGCCTGCGTCGACTGCTAGAACGTACCCGAAACAATGGACAAAAAACCCTCTAATCACCATTCATCATGAAGCGGAAGAGATGCACCACGTCTCGGAAAGGATAAAAAGGGATGGAGAACATCATGGCTGGGAAATTCTTCTAGGGTGGTCACCAACTACAACAGCGATTTATAATCACGTGTTGCACCCACTAGTAGTTGTGTTAACTTTAACTGTGTTATGCCTATTGCTTACGATCATATTATGCATAAGATTATGGAACGTGATAGCACGCCTTGAAAGGCTTCGAGAACTCTGTTTCAAGTATTAGCAGGGATGCTTCATAAAAACAAAGCGGGGAACTGTTAAAGAATAGCGAACTGAAACTGTCTAGAGGTAGCCGCTTAGCACAACTTCTCTAAAACTTGCTTAGCATGAGGAGCTAAATTTGCTGAAGCCTTAGGCCGCACTTAGCGAAACTAATGAACTTTTACTTAGTCCAGTAAGAAAAGGGCCTCAGAGCTGGTTCCAGCTGGGAAGATAAGGAAGTTACAAGCAGTCTGCATTCCTGCGTCTCACACTCCCAAAGGGAGGGTGTCTGCAGGAATGCGTCTCACACTCCCAAAGGGAGGGTGTCAAGGCTTTGAAGTAAGACCAGTGCAGGGCATTAGGACCTTGAGGGGCAAAGCCTTAGCTCACTGCTGGGGCAGTGTTCATTGTTATGATTTAGAATCACCTCCTCCTCAGGACCTTGAGACACAACAGTAAGACCCCACAAAAACAGAGGTACAACCGTCAGCAGAGACTGCAAAAAACAAAAATAAGGAGAAAAACAGCTTACCTCAGAATGACGATGAGACCCAATGAGGAGCAGGAGACCCCAGACCAAAAAATTACTATTGGTCTAACTACCACGTGAAGGGTGGGAAATGTACGTTGAAAAAACTATAATTGCCCAGGATTTGTTTATGTTAGGGTCCCTCTTCGGAGGCACCCAGCTCGAGCTGTAATTACTGCACGCGCGTCATTAATATTTAATTCTTTAATTTGTTTTGATTTGGCTCTGAATTTTTCTGCGGAAACCTAGCGTCGAGCCCTCTTATGGTGGCCAACAAGCCTAATTTCCATAGAATTTCCATAACAATAACTGGGCATGGGCGCGGGAGCATTTGAGCCAGGAGGGAGGGAGGAAAGAAACCTGCCGAACGTAACACTTGTGCTAGCAGATACTAGTACCCCGGACTGTGCTCCAAAAGTTTCTGCTCCACCTGATATACCTGATGATCTCTCTGTCATTACTTCTCCTTCTCCTCCTCCTTCTCCCTCTACTCCATTGGCTGCCGGACTCTATCCTAGGATCCCCAACGTGCTGACTAACCCTGCCGCTTTACAGCCAGGGGGAAAGGGAGGGGCCAGTCCCCCTCCTCCTGTGCTGCGGGTATTTACTAATCAGCCCTGGCACCCCGGCCATCTCGCCTTATGGGGGGGTAAAATGCAGAGATTAAGAAAAGATGCAGGGCGATGTGTCCAATTATTTTCTAATATCTGCACTGGGCACAACCCAAACTGGAGTGATACCCAAATTCTTTTGAGGGAATTATTTCAACCAAATGAAGGGGATAAGATAATTAAAGATGCAGAAGAAGCGCAGCAAGCCGGGGGAAATAGAAACCTCTGGCTAGCAAATGGTCCAAATTGGGATTGTAATAATGCAGGAGATAGAGCTGTGTGTCCAACAGGACTTTGAAATTTAGTAGAAGTAATTAGAGCATGCAGAGAGTTAGGAGTAAATTGGACTAGAGTGCAAGAATGCAGACAGTGATTAGATGAACACCCCCATGACTTCTGGGGACTTTTGCGGTAAGCCCCGCTAAAATAGGGAGGAATGACCCCACAAAACTTCAATGATGCTCTCGCAATTAGTGTTTTTATAGATCAAGCAGCCCCTGATACACAAAAGTATTTTAAAGAGCATATGGCAGGCTGGCAAGGGGAGGGGCGCGGAAGAACCAGGGGAGATAGATGGAATCAAAGTGAAGGGGGTGTACAATTAAGAGTTAATGATGTTTGTCATTCTTGGGGGGAACAAGGACACTGGAAGCAGGAATGCCCAGTGAGGCCCTGTGCACTTGGGAATAGAGGGGCCAGCATGAGGCAATCAAATATTGAGAAGGAGACCAGGCAATTCCCAGGCAGTCCACAATGACAGGAGATAGGAGACTCAGAAAATACTGTGGAAATGGGGGTAAATTTATGGGATGTAGATTTGGATTTGAAGGGCAGGTAATGGCAAATATAGAAGGCTTAGAAGTTCCCTTTCTAGTGGATACTGGAGCCACCCTTTCCCTTTTAAAGTTTGAGCCTAAAGGATGCAAGTCACCAGATAAAATAATGATGCAAGGAGTAGCGGGAAAAGGCGAACGAATGTTATCTAAGCCCTTATTGCTTACTATTGGAGGTAAAAGAGCGTGGGGATGTATTATAATTTCCACAGACGCGCCCATGTGCCTTTTAGGGAGAGATCTCCTGCAAGCCTTGGATACTCAGATCTGCTTACAGCCAGAAGAGGTGGAATTAATAATTATGGGCTCATGTGTTCTGGCTAAGACACCAGAACCAGAGTCGACTAATCTGCAAATTCCAACAAGGTTAGAATCAGTTCCTAAACGGTTATGGAGCTCTTCAGGAATGGATGTGGGACTACTGAAATCAGCTAGTCCAGTCTCGATAAAAACAAAGGGGGGATTGCCTCCTGCAGTTAAGCAATACCCTATCCCAAAGGAAGCAGAGAAGAGCATCCAAAAACACACCAATCATTACCTGAAACTGGGTATCCTTAGAGTCTGTGAATCCCCATATAACACCCCAATTCTGCCAGTTAAAAAGAACAGGCAAGACTCTGATGGTGATCCAGAGTATCGCTTTGTACAAGACTTGAGGGCTATAAACCAACAGGTAGTTGCTCCACGTCCAGTAGTCCCCGACCCATCAACCATTTTACTACAGATACCCCTTTGGGCAACTTATTTTACTGTGATCGACCTAACAGCAGCCTTTTTTAGTATACCGATAGCTGAAGATAGCCAAGATCTCCTGGCTTTCACTTGGAAGGGACAACAATTAACTTGGACGAGGCTGCCACAGGGATTTACTGGGTCTCCGACTATTCTTTCGCGCAAACTCAAAAATGACCTCTCAGATATCGAACTTCCAGGACATTCTGTAGCAATACAATATGTAGATGATTTGTTATTAGCAAGTAAAGATTAACACTCTTGCAGAAAAAGGGCATCGAGCATCTCTGTCTAAACTCCAGCTGTGTCAAAGAGAGGTAAAATGTTTGGGTTTTATCTGAAAAGAAGGGCACAGGTTAGTTGATCCAGAACGAGTAAAGACAATTCTTGATATGCCTCGTCCTGTAACAAAAAAACAACACGGGATTTTTAGGAGCTGTAGGATTTTGCCAACCGTGGATTCCTGGGTTAGCAGAACTTACTAAGCCTTTAGTGCAGGCAACAAAAAAGGAGGAGATAGAGCCTGTGGCCTGGGGCCCAGAAAGGGAGAAAGCTTTTACATCTGTGAAAAAAGCATTGGTTTCAGCCCCTGCTCTAGGGTGACCAGATTATAGCAAACCATTGGAATTGTTTGTCCATGAACGACAGGGAATAGCAAGTGGGGTACTCACCCAAAAACTAGGCCCTCACCACAGACCAGTGGCCTATTACTCCACGCAGCTAGATGAGGGAGCTAAAGGCACTCCAGGATGCATCAGAGCAATAGCAGCTACGGCAGCTCTTACTGAAAAAAACATGACCTGTAGTTTTGGGTCACTCATTGACTGTGTATGTGCCACATGAAGTAGAACTGTCAATGAAACAATACGTGACTCAAGCACTATCCCCACAGAGAGCTCACCGCTATGAACTGATAATACTGCATGCAGATAATGGGACCTTAAAGAGATGCAACATCTTAAATCCAGCAACACTATTGCCTCTACCTGAGGATGGAGAGCCACATCATTCCTGTGAGCAGCTGATCGTCAGCTCGAGCAAGCCCCGGGAGGACCTTAAAGACAAACCTTTGGAAAACCCAGACTTAGTTCCGTTTACAGATGGATCATCCTATTATTTGGACGGAAGGCACCACTCCGGCTATGCTGTCACTAACCTCTTTGAGGTACTTGAGGCCAATCCTTTGTCTCTGTCTGTAAGTGCTCAAGGAGCAGAATTAATAGCATTGACCCAAGCAGCAAAAATCGGTAAGAACCTGCAGGTAAATATCTATACCGATTCTAAAGATGCATTTGGAGTATGTCATGTAACAGGGATGTTATGGAAAGAGCGAGGATTCTTTTCGTCATCAGGAAAGAAATTAGCTAATGGAGAAGAAATACGTAATTTGCTGGAAGCAGTCCAACTGCCCAAAGAAATTGCTGTAATACACTGCCCAGCCCATACTAAAGACACTACAGAAATTAGCAGAGGAAATGCTTTAGCCGACGCTGCTGCGAAGGCTGCAGCTCGACAACCTCTGAGAGAATGTATGGGTGTAGTTCCAAGGATGGACCAGAGTGAATGGCCAATTTTAATAGACCCCAAAACCATGTATGAAAAAGACTGCTCAGTGGAAGAGAAAAAACAATGGGAGCAGTGGGAAGCAAAACAAAGTGATGATGGAATATGGACAATTGGAGGAAAACCAATTCTACAAAAAAAAAAAATAGTTAATTACTATAGCTAGGTGGTTTCACGATAAAGCTCATGGGGGAGCCGAGGCAATAGCTAAGCAGGTACAGAAAGTATGGGCCGCTTCAGGAATCTACGCGGCTGCAAAAAGAATAACAAATAGCTGCCCGACCTGCCAGAAGTTTTCAAATAACAAGCCAAGCTCAGAGTTAGGGGGACGGTCATGGGCCTACTTCCCTTTCCAGAAGCTACAAATAGATTATGCGGATATGCCATCTGCCAATGGCTACAAACACTTGTTAGTGATAGTAGATCAGTTATCAGGCTGGGTAGAAGCTTTCCCAACAAGAAAGGCCGACACACGGGGAGTGGTAAAAGCCTTACTGAAAGAAATCATACCCAGGTATGGGGTCCCAGAAGCCACTGATTCAGACAGGGGTGCCCATTTTACGGCAAGCATAATCACTCAGTTATAGAAATCATTAGGCATAAAAAGAAACCTACAACCCCTTATCACCCACAATCTTCAGGACAAGTAGAAAGAATGAATAGAACACTAAAAGGAAAAATAGCAAGAATATGCGCACATGCTAGCCTAAAATGGCTGGGTAGGACTTTTCCCAACAAGAACGGCTGACGCAGGGCGGGTAGTAAAAGCCTTACTGAAAGAAATCATACCCAGGTATAGAGTCCCAGAAGCCATGGATTCAGACAGGGGTGTCCATTTTATGGCAAGCATAATCAGTCAGTTATATAAATCATGAGGAATAATGAACTTTTACCTAGTTCAGTAAGAAAAGGGACTGAGAGCTGGTTCAAGCTGGAATGATAAGGGAGTTGCAAGCAGTTCGCATTCCTGTGCTTCACGCTCTGGGAGGGAGGATATCAAGGCTTTGAAATAAGGCCTACTTGGGCACCAGGACCCTGGGAAACAAAGCCTCCTCTCACTGCTGAAACAGTGTTAATTAGGGGATCTGGACTATCTTGGGGTCTGGATTATATCCCCTTCGTCAGGACCTTGGCAGATAACACCTATTGTCACTGCTGGGGCAGTGCTAATTGCTGGAACAACACCTCTTTGTCAGAGCCTGGAGAGACAAGGGCGGGACCCGAGGAATCAAGACACATCTGTCAACAAAAACCGTAACAATAAAGATAAACAGCCTGCCTAGGCACAGGGATGAGACCCAATAAGGAGCAGGAGACCCCAGACCTAAATATTACTATTGGTCCAAACTACTGCCTGAGGGGTGGAGAGCTTACATTGGAAGGTATAATTGCCCAGGCATTTCTTTGTTTGGGGTCCCTCTTCGGAGACACCCAGCTCGAGCTGTAATTACTGCACGCGTGTCATTAAAATTTCATTATTTCATTTGCCTTGATTTGGCGCCAAACTTTTCTGCGGGAACCTAGGGTCGGGCCCTGTTATGGTGGCTGACAAGCCTCATTTCCATAACACCGAGCCCGGGGCCCGTCCCCGTGTCCGGGGGGTCCCGCCTCGCCCTCACCTCTCCTCTCCAGCGCAGCCCTCCTGTACTCCATGTATCTCCACTGCCACTCCATGCAGCTCTTCTCCAGGTAGTGCTTCAGCCTCTCAGGCTCATTCTCTGCCTCCCACTTCCTCTTGGTGATTAGCGCAGCAGCATACGCCATGACGAATGTCAGCGTGTCCTTGTCAAAGGCGATGAAATCCTTCCCGTCGTAGGCATCCCGCAGAAACCCCCAGATCCCGCCGTCCTCCAGGAGCTCACAGCCGTACGTGCGCTGCACTGTGTGATACCCTGAGACACAAGCAGGGAGACGGGGGCTCAGGGGCAGCCCCGGCCCCGCACAGGGGCTTGGACACGGCACCCAGCACAGGGCCGGGGGCACCCCAGACCCGCAGCCCCCAGCGCTGACAGCGAGCAGCTGCCGCTGGGAGCCCCGGCCCGCGCTCACCCCCGCTCTGGTTGTAGCGCTTCTGCAGTGTGTCCAGCTCCACTCTGGAAGACTAATGATTGCCATATGCGTTCTGGGGCTGCCTGTCCCAGTAGTCCTGACCCTCCTGCTCCATCCAGGCCGCGCCCGGCACCGCCCTCTGCGTCTCGCTGTCGTAGCCATCGATGAGCTCTCCGTCCACGTAGCCCACGGAGACGAAGGCGGGCAGCCCTGGGCTGGGCTCCGTCACGGCGGTGTGGAAGTAGCGCAGGGAGTGGGGGCCTGCGGGGACACGGGGGGTGGTGAGGGGCCGGGGGGGGCACGTTGGGGGGCATCCGGGGGATCAAGATGTCCCGGGGGGAGAAGTCGGGGGGGTCGGGGGGGGCAGCACGTCCCGGGGGGCAGGTCAGGGGGGCAGCACGACACAGGGGGGGCACGTCGGGGGGGCAGCACATTCCGGGAGGGCAGGTCGGGGGGCTCCGGGGGGGCAGCACGTCCCGGGGGGAAGATCGGGGGGGCAGCACCTCCCGGGGGCGGTTGCAGGCCGGTCCGTGGGGCCGCTGACGGGGAGCCCGGCGCCGGGGGAGGGGCAGAGGGGGGCCCGGGGGCCCCGCCCGCACTCACCGCTCGCCGCCACCGCCCAGCAGCAGCAGCCCCGGCCCCAGCGCCCGCCCCGCTACCGCCTCCTCGCTGCCAGCGCCCTCGCCCTCACCCGGCGCCGACGCCCACGGCGGCCACGCCCCCGCGCCGCCATTGGCTCCGCTGCGGCGCACCGCCATTGGCTGCGCTCTGTCCCGCCCGCCAATAGCGGCTCTCGTCGGCTGAGGCGTCCCCAGGTGCTGGGCAGATCCCGGCGCGGCGGGTTGGGAGAAGCGACAGCGAGGGCGCTTGCGGAGGGCGCTGCGCAGCGCCGAGCCGCGGCTCCCGCCCCGCCTTGTCGCACGGCCATTGGCCCCGCCGGCGGCCGCCCGCCAATGGCGAGGCGCGGCAGCGGTGACGCCCCCGGGCGCCGGGCGGATCTCCGCGGAGCGCGTGGTGGGCGGGAGGGTGGAGGCGATGTGGGAGGCCGAGGCCGATGTGGGGACGGAGACGACGTGGGGATGGGGATGCCATGGGGATGGGGCCACTGGGGGGATGGGACGCCGTGGGACTGGAGACGATGTGGGGATGGGGACAGCGTGGGGCTGGAGATGGAGTTGGCTCTGTCACAGGGACAGGGGGACACTGTGGGGATGGGGATGATGGGGGGATGGGGACACCATTGGGATGGGGATGGAGTTGGCTCTGTCACAGGGGCAGGGGGACGTGATGGGGACAGGGACACCGTGGGGACAGGGACACTGTGGTGCTGGAGATGGAGCTGACTCTGTCACAGGGGCAGGGGGATGTGGTGGGGACAGGGACACCGTGGGGACAGGGACACTGTGGGGCTGGAGATGGAGTTGGCTCTGTCACAGGGGCAGGGGGACGTGGTGGGGACAGGGACACCGTGGGGACAGGGACACCGTGGGGAAAGAGATGGAGTTGGCTCTGTCACAGGGATGGGGGGACGTGGTGGGGACAGGGGTCAGCTCCGGGGATGGAGTTTGGCTCGGCCAAGGGACGGGGACCCGGCGGTGGAGATGGGGACCCGAGGATGCAGGGCTGGGGGCAGGGATAGGGACAGGAGACCACGGGGACATGGCGATGGGGACACGGAGCCAGCAGTGGGAGCTCAGGGAGTGGCGCCCATCGAAGGCCGAGTGCTGGTAGGTGGCCCCCGGCCCACCCCCGGCACCCATAGGTCTACTGGAAGATGTGGAAACCTGCCCAAGGTGGCACCCATGGGTGAGGAGCTGCCTAGGGCCCCAGGCGTCTAGCCCCGTTGCACCCCTGGAGCCAGGCATCCAGTCCCATCAGCACCCACACCCATCCATGTGTTGTCCGAAAAGCGGGTTCGTTGCCTGGTGTGCGATAAGCCAATAATTACACACTCAGGAGAGACATTTGTTTATTTATTTCAGAGTTGCGCAAGCCTGGGTGCTCGGTGGTTTCCCACAAATCGAGCACCCCCCCCCCAACTTTTCAAGTAGCATTTATACAAACAAATTGCCAGATTTGCGACTTTCCCTTTTACACTGATTGGTTAGTGATTTCTTCATTCCCTGGGTCCCACCCCTGCTTCTCAAGGTCCTGATCAATTAACACTGCCCCAGCTAGGTCAGTAGATGTTATCTCCCAAGGTCCTGAGGAAGAGGACATAATCCAGACCCCTTAATTAACACAGTTTCAACAGTGAGAGGAGGCTTTGCTTCCCAAGGTCCTGGCGCCCAAACAGGCCTTATTTCACAGCCTTGACATCCTCCCTTTCGGAGAGTGGGGCACAGGAATGCAGACTGCTTGTAACTCCCTTATCTTTCCAGCCTGCACCAGCTCTGGGGCCCTTTCTTACCGAACTAGGAGCGTGGCCTAAGGCTTCAGCAAATTTAGCTACTCATGCTAAGCAAGTGTGTGGCTACTCATGCTAAGCAAATTCTGTCTAAGATAGAAGTTATCCAAATCTACCTACTTCAAACATTCTTTCTGAGCTTCTCAGGGTTGTCTTGTAACAATTGCACCCGTGTTATCACCCATGGGCCCAGGTGGCCACCCATCAGCACCTGTGACCACCCATGGACCCAGGTGTCCAGCCCCATTGCATCCGTGTTAGCACACATGGGCCCAGGTGGCGGCCCCATCAGCACCCACCATCACCCATGGACCCAGGTGTCGACCCCCTTTGCACCCATGGACTCAGGCGTGAGGTCACATCAACACCCATGGACCCAGGCATTAGGTCCCATCAGCACCCATCAGCGCCCATGGACCCAGGTGTCCACCCCCGTTGCACCCATGGACTCAGGCGTGAGGTCACATCACCACCCCTGAACCCAGGCCCCCCACCCCATTGCACCCATGGTCCCAGCCCCCTGGCCCATTGCACCTGTGTCCCCAGCCCCCCACCCCATTGCACCCACGTCCCCAGGCCCCTGCCCCATTATGTCCATATCCGGAGCTTCCCCGACTCATTGCACCCATATCCCCAGCCCCCTGCCCCATTGCGCCCATGTCCCCAGGCCCCTGCCCAATTGCACCCACCTTCCCAGCCCCCCGCCCCAATGCACCCATATTCCCAGCCCCTCTGCCCCATTGCACCCACATCCCCAGGCCCCCGCCCTATTGCACCCATATCCCAGGCCCCCACCCCATTGCACCCTATCCCCAGCCCCCTGGCCCACGCAGATGGGGCCACACTGCAGCAAGCCCAGCGCAGGCCCCCAAGCTGCCTGGCAGCTGCAGCACAGCACACAGGAGCAGAGACCAAGGGTGCTGGCTTGGTGCAGCCGGCAGAAGAGAAGGCGTAGGGGGATCTCACTGCTGCCTGCAAGTGCCTAACGGGAGCGTGCAGAGAGCATGGAGCCAGAGACGTCCTGAGGGGCCTGGGGACAGGTTGAGGGCAACGGCACGGCTTGTGGCAGGGAAAAGTCCCCTCAGAGACTGCAAATGGCCTTGGAAGCCGAATGGTGGTGCAACACTGGAGCAGGGTGCCAGGGCCGTGCGGGAATCCATCGCCAGAGACAGTCAGAGCTCGACCCTGACAGGCCCTGCGAAACCTCCTCTGCTTGCCTCCACTTGCAGCAGGAGGTTGCAGCAGACACCTCCGGAAGACCCTTCCCACCCCAGCTGCTCTCTCACTCTGCGACTGCTTGTAGGGCTTTCTCTGCAGCCCTGACTGCCTTCCTTGGCAGCGCCTGCACTAGTCTTTCTCCTGACAGTTCCCTGACACCAAGTAACACAGCGGGAACAGCTGCCGAGGGTTTATTTGGAGCAGCACATGGGCTGTGGGACACGACGCAGTAGCATTGCTGTAGCAGCCAGGAGAGAGCCTCCGTCGCTCTGCCTCTTTGCTCTGCGCCATCTCCCATCTCGGGCCACCTGTCTGGCAGCTGCATCCTCGCGCTGTTCCTCTCACTGCCCTGAGTCACAGCGGCAGCTAAAAGCTCTGCGCAGAGCCCGAAGCGCTGCCCTGAGCCGCAATGGCCATCGCCTGGAAGGCGCAGCATGCGGGAGGGCGGTGATGCCTGTGGAGGAAGGAGAGCCGTGGGCGAGGGGCTGGGCAAGTGCAGGGCAAGCCTGAGGGTCTCTGGCTGCGGGGGAGGCCTCCGCCTTTGTTCCTGTGCTGGCTGATGGGGCCAGAGGCACACTGTCCCCCGCATCCTGGCAGCCTCCCGCCAGAGCAGATGCCGCTGCCTCGGCTCCTCGGGGCACTGCTGGGGCCAGAGGCGTGCTCTGCAGGTCACCAGCTGCCTCCCTGGCAGCATCTCTGCCCTTCACAACGGGTGAGCAGGGCACCTCCTCAGGACACGGCTCTGGGTCTGCCAAGAGGCTCCTGAGGCTCGGTCTGACCCAGCTCATGACCAAGGCCATGTTTTCCTCCAGCTCCTCCCATTCCAAAGGCTCTTCATCAACATCCTCTTCCTCATCGCTCCACTCCACGCCAGCATCCTCTGGCACTTCCCAGACTCTCTTCCCAACTCCCAGCTCCCGCGCCCTCCCGCAGGGCCGGAGGGAAGACGATGACTTGTGCTCCTCTTTGGGCTCACAGGCAACCTGCATGGGGAGAGCAGGAACACAGCCCTGTGTGATATCAGCTGGCCATGCTCAGCATCCTGGTGCCCTGGGATATAGGAGGGGGCAAAGGGTTTGGGGTGGGGGGATGCTGTGAGTGGCCGCGAGCCCCAAGGGGAGGCACATGCAGCTGGCTGGGCAATGGCACAAGGCTTGTCTTGGGGCCGTAGCAGCAGGGCTGGGCCGGGGGCCACGACGGGCAGCGGGGGATGGAGGTGGCCGGGTACGTGGCACAAGGGGGCTGGCTCGCTGGCTGTGGGAGGCGGCTGCTGCTGGGGCTGCCCCTGCCCTCCTTGCTCAGCATCCATGCCCCAGGGCTGGATGCTGTGCAGGCCGGGGAGGGCACGTCAGCCCTGGGCCTCTGGCACTTGGAAACACAGAGCACCAGGCATCTTCCCCAGGACAGAGAGTGCAGAGCGCAAAGGGCTGGGGGGACAGCTTCTCACCACGGCCGCGGGGGACCCATGCAATGGGGCAGCTCTTCTCACCCACCCTGCACACCCCAGACGCTGCTCACACCGCACCTCCCTTTGGTGGTGGGTGCCGACGCCATGCTCCTTGCTCACCTGGTGAGGAAGGCCTGCGGCCAGGGCAGAGCCTTCTGCTGCGCTTTCTTCGGGCAATGGTGGTTGGAGAGGCAGGCTGTTGCTCTCCCCACAAGGGCCTCCGCACAACTGGGAGGCCTCTGGCGCAGCCTCTGCGGGAAGCGATGGAGGCAGAGGAGCATTTTCCCCTGCATCCTCAGGGCCTCTGGCTGCAGGGGAGGCCTCTGCCTTTGCTCCTGTGCTGGCCAGTGGAGCCAGAGGCACACTGTCCCCCGCGTCCTGGCAGCCTCCTGCCAAAGGAGATGCCGCTGCCACGGCTCCTCGGGGCACTGCTGGGGCCAGAGGCGTGCTCTGCAGGTCACCAGCTGCCTCCCTGGCAGCATCTCTGCCCTTCACAACGGGTGAGCAGGGCACCTCCTCAGGACACGGCTGTGGGTCTGCCAAGAGGCTCCTGAGGCTCGGTCTGACCCAGCTCATGACCAAGGCTGTGTTTTTCTCCAGCTCCTCCCATTCCAAAGGTTCTTCTTCAACGTCCTCTTCCTCATCGCTCCACTCCACGCCAGCATCCTCTGGTGCTCCCCGGACTCTCTTCCCAGCTCCCATCTTGCGCTCCCTCCTGGGCGCATGGGCGTACAGCCGCTCCAGCACCTCCCACTTGGACCTCGCATCCTTCAGGAGCTCCACTCGCGTCACCTCCGGTTGCCACAGGTTATAGAAGGAGTTTCTGGCACAGAGCTGAAGCCAGAGAGGGAGATTTGTGAAGGCAGCTGCTTTTCCCACCAGCAATGCCCCCCGTGGCCCTGCCAGCACTGCCACCATCACACTGTTGCAGCAGGGCGCAGCGGCTGGCCCCAGCACACGGAGGGTCACCATCTGCCCTGGCCCACCCTTTGCACTCACCTCCTTGGGGCGAACATTGAGGCATCCCGATGCTGTCAGGGAGAAACGTTTCCCCTTGCCCTCCTCTTCCTCGACCTCCCTCTCCTTTGGCCTCGGCTCCTTCCTCTCCAGAAAGGCTTCTCGCAGCTGAGCCAAGCTCTGCCCGGTGCGCGCCACGCAGCTCCTGTCGAGCTCCTCCAGCGTCTCTGTTTTGATTGAGAGCACGGCGAGATACTGCGAGGGGTTGTCGGGGTGTATGCGCAGTGGCGTGCCTTGAAGGCGACAGATGATGCCCAGAGGCTGCTGTTTGGGCCTCTGCACTGCAAGTTGCCATCCTAGTGTGACCAGTCCATGGCCCCTGCCCGGGGAAGCTGGTGCACCGGCCCCCATGACCTTCCTTTTGCCCCCACGCCTGTTGCAATCTGGCCCTTGCAGAGCTGTGGCAGCTGTGTTTTTGCCACGCTCCCTGCTCTCCTTCTGCAATGCGCTTGCCAGGCCTGCTAGAGCAATGGTGTATGCCAAGGTCCTTTGTGGCCCGGCTGCCCTGAGCTCCCGGCCATGTCCCGCACTCACATCATCAGGACGGCTCAAGGCTGCAGACGCGAGCGCCAGCAGTGCGTGCATCAGAGGTGTGGCAGGCAGTGCGGGGCTGTGTGCAGCAGGTCTCTGGTCCTCAGCCCTCATTTCCATGCACACATCTGCAAGGATGTTCTCAACAGCTTGCAGCATCCTTGCTTTTCCCAGCGCGGAAGACCCAGGCCTGGCCTCAGGCAAATAGGAGACAGGAGCTTGAATTGCTCGGGGGAGAGCGCCAGCTTCCTGCTTAGCTTTTGGAGAGGCAGGCACTCTCCTTGCCACATCCTCCAGAGCCTCAGCAGTGGCCGTGCATCTCAAAGAAGATCTGCAGGATTTTTCTGGAGGTCGACATGCGGATGCCGCTCTTTGACCTGTAGAGGCCTCCAGGCCTCCACGTGCCTGCCTAGCTGCCTTGGTTGCGTGAGGCGCTAAGCCGGGCCGATGCGGTGTCTCTGCTCTTGCACAAGGCCTGCTGTGCAGTGTCTCCCGGCGCCCCGGAGGAGCCTTCTTCACAAGGCTGCTGGAGGCATGAAGAGCTTGCACCGAGTCGAGAACCTCCCTCACAGTGTCCTCCGCCATCTGCAATCAAAGCCCATGAGGAAGGCCAAGTTACTGCTGCCCTTTACCCCTCCCCCCCAGCCTTCCCACATGCACACTCCCTGTGGCCCCTGAAACCCTCCACAACAGCAGCACTCTCCCACGCAGCTGGCTCCCAAAGGCTGCGTGGGGAGAAGGCTGGTCACCACTGGGCAAGAGATGGGCAAAGGCAGCTCCCTTGGAAACCTCGAGCCATGTCCTTGCCGACTGCCATGCAGAGCAGGCGCTCCTCCTGCTCCCTCCCACCACTTCCCGCCTGCTGCTTGGCAGCTATGCACAGTCAGGCAGAGGCTTTGCCACCATCGCTGCTCAGCTCGCTACCTTCGCGATGACGTCTTCAGGGTCTTGCCAGCTCTGTGGGCCGGGCAGCAACGGCCGCCTGTCCCTTTGCTGCGATGAAGTCGGGGTCGGGATGCGTTGCGTCACTGCATGCGGCTCCCGCTGGCCCCCCTGCAGGGAGAAGGAAGCACATGATGGAGGCGGTTGCGTTCGTACAAGCGGCCCCTCAGGCACAGGAAAGCCCGGCCCCATGGCAAAGGGAAGCTCATGGCCTAGCACGACCCAGCTGTGCTAAGCCTGGAGATGCTCTCTGACCCTCAGCACAGCTCACAGGCTCCATTTGGGCCTTGCAGCACCCCAGTCGGTGTGCTTTGTGCACCAGAAAATCCCCAGCACCAGCAAGAAATACCCCCTGGCCAGAGAAGATCAGGCCTGGCTCGCTTGCCCCACCTCCTCTTCCCCACCGTCCTCATGCTTTCCGTGCGGCTCCCAGCCCTGCTGCCTGCCTCTCCCTCCAGCCCCACCGCTCACCTTGCTTCTGCGCTTCGGCCTCACAGAAAGCCCATCCACGGGCTGGGAGCCGGCATTCGCCTGCCGCCCCTTGTCCATCTGCAGGAGCTTCTCCTGCGCACCTGCCACTCTGGCACTCAAGAGAGCTGCTCCCTCCTCAGCGAGCTGCTCTCCTCAGAGGGCACAGCCAGGGGCTCTGCTCCCAGCATGGACTCGGTCACCACGGGCACCGCCCCATCACAATGGCCTTGGGGGCATGATGCTACCCCCATCACAAAGCCCTGCACGTTGCCATGGGGACCCCCGTGACCACCTCCTGCTGGCCACCAGGGGCACCCGCATCACAAGGCCTTGCTGGTGACCGTGCTAGCACCGACATCACAAGGCCTTGCTGCTCACCGGGGGCACCTCCAGCACCAGGGCTTTGCCTCCCAGCCTCTGGTGCCAGCTTCTGAGCCCAGCTCCGAGCTGCCATCTGTGCCGCAGCAGGAATTTTCCTCTCCCCACCTCTCTGCCTCCTACACCGTGCAGATGCTGCCCTTCTTCAGGCCCTCTAGAGCACACAGCCAGCCACTGCAAGACCACTCCTCTTGCTCGGGCCACTAAGCCTCACCCATATGCCTCACCGTCCAGCCCTAGGCAGAGCGTCCTGCATTCCCGCTGCTTTCTCACAGAAAGGCCAACTGCCCCTCCGCACCTTCCCAGACGGGCCTTCCCAAAGAGGCTGCAGCCATCCACCGCAGCGCTCCAGGCATGCCACGCTGCAGGCCCGCAGCTGCACACAGACTGCAAAGTGCTCCTGTCTGGTCCCCAGGCTGCAGGCATTAGCGGACGGACCCCTGAGACAGGTGCCCGCCTCTGCAGATTTCCCACAAAAGCTGTCAGAGATTCATTTCTCCAGACTGTTGCTCTCTAAGCACTTCCCTATTGGCGTGCACGCACTGCGCTGGGCCCCTCCAGGCTTTCTTTGCTCCACATCACCCTGCACCTTTGCCTTGCCCTCCCACACCATCGCTTCCTCACTCTTCCATGCATCCTCCTCTCCCCTCAGGGGCACCGACTTTTGGGCTCTCCTCACCACCTTGGCCACCGGCTTGAGCCTCACGGCAGCACACGGGCACACTCTCCTCCTGATGAAGCGTGACACCCCCCAGCCTTGGTGCCTCGCTGCTGGCTCGCCTTCGGGACGTCCAGCTGCTGGACCGCCAGGCCACCTGGGCAAGCAGGCCCTGCCCTCACCTGTGCACCTCTTCCTACTCACGGGGCTTGTGCTTTTCTTGCTTTTGCCCCCAGGGGGCACGTGGGGACCATCTCTCCACGCCAGCCTTCATGCACAAAGAGGGGCCCACGCTCATGAAAACAAAGCCCTGCTGCCAGCACCAGCTGCACACCCAGGGGCTGACCTGCTGGATCCAAGCACTGCTGCTCAAGCCCATTCCCCTCACTGGCAGCATGCAGGAAAAACCCCACCTGCCCTGCCAGGCCTACAGCCATGTCATCACACTTGGTACTTTCCAGGCAGGATCCTTGTGTTAAGGAAGAGCAAACTGAAACTGCCTACAGGCAGCCGCTTAGCACAACTTCTCTAAAACTTGCCTGGCATGAGGAGCTAAATTTGCTGAAGCCTTAGGCCGCACTTATCGAAAATAATGAACTTTTACTTAGTCCAGTAAGAAAAGGGCCTCAGAGCTGGTTCCAGCTGGGAAGATAAGGCAGTTACAAGCAGTCTGCATTCCTTGCAATTACTGTTTTTATAGATCAAGCAGCCCCTGATACACAAAAGTATTTTAAAGAGCATATGCCAGGCTGGCAAGGGGAGGGGGCGCGGAAGAACCAGGGGAGATAGATGGAGTCAAAGTGAAGGTGGTGTACAATTAAGAGTTAATGATGTTTGTCATTCTTGGGGGGAACAAGGACACTGGAAGCAGGAATGCCCAGTGAGGCCCTGTGCACTTGGGAATAGAGGGGCCAGCATGAGGCAATCAAATCAGTCCACAATGACAGGAGATAGGAGACTCAGAAAATACTGTGGAAATGGGGGTAAATTCATGGGATGTAGATTTGGATTTGAAGGGCAGGTAATGGCAAATATAGAAGGCTTAGAAGTTCCCTTTCTAGTGGATACTGGAGCCACCCTTTCCCTTTTAAAGTTTGAGCCTAAAGGATGCAAGTCACCAGATAAAATAATGATGCAAGGAGTAGCGGGAAAAGGCAAACGAATGTTATCTAAGCCCTTAGTACTCACTATTGGGGGTAAAACAGTGTGGGGATGTATTATAATTTCCACAGACGCGCCCATGTGCCTTTTAGGGAGAGATCTCCTGCAAGCCTTGGATACTCAGATCTGCTTACAGCCAGAAGAGGTGGAATTAATAATTATGGGCTCATGTGTTCTGGCTAAGACACCAGAACCAGAGTCAACTAATCTGCAAATTCCAACAGGTTTAGAACCAGTTTCTAAAAAGTTATGGAGCTCTTCAGGAATGGATGTGGGACTACTGAAATCAGCTAGTCCAGTCTGGATAAAAACAAAGGGGGGATTGCCTCCTGCAGTTAAGCAATACCCTATCCCAAAGGAAGCAGAGAAGAGCATCCAAAAACAAATCAATCATTATTTGAAACTGGGTATCCTTAGAGTCTGTGAATCCCCGTACAACACCCCAATTCTGCCAGTTAAAAAGAACAGACAAGACTCTGATGGTGATCCAGAGTATCAGTTTGTACAAGACTTAAGGGCTATAAACCAACAGGTAGTTGCTCCACATCCAGTAGTCCCCGACCTATCAACCATTTTACTACAGATACCCCTTTGGGCAACTTATTTTACTGTGATCGACCTAACGGCAGCCTTTTTTAGTATACCGATAGCTGAAGATAGCCAAGATCTCTTGGCTTTCACTTGGAAGGGACAACAATTAACTTGGACGAGGCTGCCACAGGGATTTACTGGGTCTCCGACTATTTTTTCGCGTATACTCAAGAATGACCTCTCAGATATCGAACTTCCAGGACATTCTGTATTAATACAATATGTAGATGATTTGTTATTAGCAAGTAAAGATTAACACTCTTGCAGAAAAAGGGCATCGAGCATCTCTGTCTAAACTCCAGCTGTGTCAAAGAGAGGTAAAATATTTGGGTTTTATCTTAAAAGAAGGACACAGGTTAGTTGATCCAGAACGAGTAAAGACAACTCTTGATATGCCTCGTCCTGTAACAAAAAAAACAACACGGGATTTTTAGGAGCTGTAGGATTTTGCCAACCGTGGATTCCTGGGTTAGCAGAACTTACTAAGCCTTTAGTGCAGGCAACAAAAAAGGAGGAGATAGAGCCTGTGGCCTGGGGCCCAGAAAGGGAGAAAGCTTTTACATCTGTGAAAAAAGCGTTGGTTTCAGCCCCTGCTCTAGGGTGACCAGATTATAGCAAACCATTCGAATTGTTTGTCCATGAGTGACAGGGAGTAGCAAGTGGGGTACTCACCCAAAAACTAGGCCCTCACCACAGACCAGTGGCCTATTACTCCACGCAGCTAGATGAGGTGGCTAAAGGCACTCCAGGATGCATCAGAGCAATAGCAGCTACGGCAGCTCTTACTGAAAAAAACATGACCTGTAGTTTTGGGTCACTCATTGACTGTGTATGTGCCACATGAAGTAGAACTGTTAATGAAACAATACGCGACTCAAGCACTATCCCCACAGAGAGCTCACCGCTATGAACTGATAATATTAAGGTCACATTATCTGCATGTAAAGAGATGCAACATCTTAAATCCAGCAACACTATTGCCTCTACCTGAGGATGGAGAACCACATCATTCCTGTGAGCAGGTGATCGTCAGCTCGAGCAAGCCCCGGGAGGACCTTAAAGACGAACCTTTGGAAAACCCAGACTTAGTTCCGTTTACAGATGGATCATCCTATTATTTGGACGGAAGGCACCACTCCGGCTATGCTGTCACTAACCTCTTTGAGGTACTTGAGGCCAATCCTTTGTCTCCGTCTGTAAGTGCTCAAGGAGCAGAATTAATAGCATTGACCCAAGCAGCAAAAATCGGTAAGAACCTGCAGGTAAATATCTATACCGAGTCTAAATATGCATTTGGAGTATGTCATGTAACAGGGATGTTATGGAAAGAGCGAGGATTCTTTTCGTCATCAGGAAAGAAATTAGCTAATGGAGAAGAAATACGTAATTTGCTGGAAGCAGTCCAACTGCCCAAAGAAATTGCTGTAATACACTGCCCAGCCCATACTAAAGACACTACAGAAATTAGCAGAGGAAATGCTTTAGCCGACGCTGCTGCAAAAGCTGCAGCTCGACAACCTCTGAAAGAATGTATGGGGGCGGTTCCAAGGATGGACCAGAGTGAGTGGCCAAATTTAATAGACCCCAAAACTCTGTATGAAAAAGACTGCTCAGTGGAAGAGAAAAAACAATGGGAGCAGTGGGAAGCAAAACAAAGTGATGATGGAATATGGACAATTGGAGGAAAACCAATTCTACCAAAAAAAATAGTTAATTACTATAGCTAGGTGGTTTCATGATAAAGCTCATGGGGGAGCGGAGGCAATAGCTAAGCAGGTACAGAAAGTATGGGCTGCTCCAGGAATTTATGCAGCTGCTAAAAGAATAACAAACAGCTGCCTGACCTGCCAGAAGTTTTCAAATAACAAGCCAAGCTCAGAGTTCGGGTTGGGGGGCGCAACCATGGGCCTACTTCCCTTTCCAAAAGCTACAAATAGATTATGCGGATATGCCATCTGCCAATGGCTACAAACACTTGTTAGTGATAGTAGATCAGTTATCAGGCTGGGTAGAAGCTTTCCCAACAAGAAAGGCCGACACAGGGGGAGTGGTAAAAGCCTTACTGAAGGAAATCATACCCAGGTATGGGGTCCCAGAAGCCACTGATTCAGATAGGGGTGCCCATTTTACGGCAAGCATAATCACTCAGTTATATAAATCATGAGGAATAAAAAGAAACCTATTACCCCTTATCACCCACAATCTTCAGGACAAGTAGAAAGAATGAATAGAACACTAAAAGAAAAAACAGCAAGAATATGCACATGTCCTGGCCTAAAACGGCCAGAAACATTTAACTTAGCTCTATGGGATGTTTGAAATGTCCCATGGCAACCCATAGGACTAACACCAGCAGAAATTCTCTTTGGGAAACATTTAGCTGTACTAGGGACTTATTATTCCAGCTAAGACCAGCCTGTTAGACAGAGATGGACGACTAACCCAGTATGTTCTAAGTATGCAAAAAAGGTTTGAAAATCTTAAAAAATATATATATATGCGCTCAGTGATATCAATCCACACCACCTGAAATACAAGTGCTTGGTATACAGCCTGGGGATGAAGTTTTAGTTAAAGTATTTTCACAAAAATCCAAGTTAAAACCTAACTGCAACAGGCCATATACTGTCATACTATGTTCTTATTTTGCTGTTCAAGTTGAACTGTACTTGTATATGTTGCAAAAGAATGTGTATGTGTAAGAACACTTTGTAATCTTATATTCATAGATAACATTGGTGTAGATACAAGTAATCACTCAAATATTTGTATTTGTAACTTTACCAAAGATTATGGGATGCGACTTTAATTATTCAGCTCCTATTAGATCTTATCAATTGTTACAATCTAATTATACATTAATTCAAAATTTACTACCTAACCCCATTGGGATGAATCTCACCCTGGTATGGAAACTACTACAACATGATGATTTGAGTCGACTGCTAGAACGCATCCGAAACAATGGACAGAAAACTCTTAATCACCATTCATCATGAAGCGGGAGAGATGCACCACGTCTCAGAAAGGATAAAAAGGGATGGAGAACATCATGGCTGGGAAACTCTTCTAGGGTGGTCACCAACTACAACAGCGATTTATAATCACGTGTTGCACCCACTAGTAGTTGTGTTAACTTTAACTGTGTTATGCCTATTGCTTACGATCATATTATGCATAAGATTATGGAACGTGATAGCACGCCTTGAAAGGCTTCGAGAACTCTGTTTCAAGTATTAGCAGGGATGCTTCATAAAAACAAAGCGGGGAACTGTTAAAGAATAGCGAACTGAAACTGTCTAGAGGTAGCCGCTTAGCACAACTTCTCTAAAACTTGCTTAGCATGAGGAGCTAAATTTGCTGAAGCCTTAGGCCGCACTTAGCGAAAACAATGAACTTTTACTTAGTCCAGTAAGAAAAGGGCCTCAGAGCTGGTTCCAGCTGGGAAGATAAGGAAGTTACAAGCAGTCTGCATTCCTGCGTCTCACACTCCCAAAGGGAGGGTGTCTGCAGCAATGCGTCTCACACTCCCAAAGGGAGGGTGTCAAGGCTTTGAAGTAAGACCAGTGCAGGGCATTAGGACCTTGAGGGGCAAAGCCTTAGCTCACTGCTGGGGCAGTGTTCATTGTTATGATTTAGAATCACCTCCTCCTCAGGACCTTGAGACACAACAGTAAGACCCCACAAAAACAGAGGTACAACCGTCAGCAGAGACTGCAAAAAACAAAAATAAGGAGAAAAACAGCTTACCTCAGAATGACAATGAGACCCAATGAGGACCAAAAAATTACTATTGGTCTAACTACCACGTGAAGGGTGGGAAATGTACGTTGAAAAAACTATAATTGCCCAGGATTTGTTTATGTTAGGGTCCCTCTTCGGAGGCACCCAGCTCGAGCTGTAATTACTGCACGCACGTCATTAATATTTAATTCTTTAATTTGTTTTGATTTGGCTCTGAATTTTTCTGCGGAAACCTAGGGTCGAGCCCTCTTATGGTGGCCAACAAGCCTAATTTCCATATAATTTCCATAACAATAACTGGGCATGGGCGCGGGAGCATTTGAGCCAGGAGGGAGGGAGGAAAGAAACCTGCCGAACGTAACACTTGTGCTAGCAGATACTAGTACCCCGGACTGTGCTCCAAAAGTTTCTGCTCCACCTGATATACCTGATGATCTCTCTGTCATTACTTCTCCTTCTCCTCCTCCTTCTCCCTCTACTCCATTGGCTGCCGGACTCTATCCTATGATCCCCAACGTGCTGACTAACCCTGCCGCTTTACAGCCAGGGGGAAAGGGAGGGGCCAGTCCCCCTCCTCCTGTGCTGCGGGTATTTACTAATCAGCCCTGGCACCCCGGCCATCTCGCCTTATGGGGGGGTAAAATGCAGAGATTAAGAAAAGATGCAGGGCGATGTGTCCAATTATTTTCTAATATCTGCACTGGGCACAACCCAAACTGGAGTGATACCCAAATTCTTTTGAGGGAATTATTTCAACCAAATGAAGGGGATAAGATAATTAAAGATGCAGAAGAAGCGCAGCAAGCCGGGGGAAATAGAAACCTCTGGCTAGCAAATGATCCAAATTGGGATTGTAATAATGCAGGAGATAGAGCTGTGTGTCCAACAGGACTTTGAAATTTAGTAGAAGTAATTAGAGCATGCAGAGAGTTAGGAGTAAATTGGACTAGAGTGCAAGAATGCAGACAGTGATTAGATGAACACCCCCATGACTTCTGGGGACTTTTGCGGTAAGCCCCGCTAAAATAGGGAGGAATGACCCCACAAAACTTCAATGATGCTCTCGCAATTAGTGTTTTTATAGATCAAGCAGCCCCTGATACACAAAAGTATTTTAAAGAGCATATGCCAGGCTGGCAAGGGGAGGGGCGCGGAAGAACCAGGGGAGATAGATGGAATCAAAGTGAAGGGGGTGTACAATTAAGAGTTAATGATGTTTGTCATTCTTGGGGGGAACAAGGACACTGGAAGCAGGAATGCCCAGTGAGGCCCTGTGCACTTGGGAATAGAGGGGCCAGCATGAGGCAATCAAATATTGAGAAGGAGACCAGGCAATTCCCAGGCAGTCCACAATGACAGGAGATAGGAGACTCAGAAAATACTGTGGAAATGGGGGTAAATTCATGGGATGTAGATTTGGATTTGAAGGGCAGGTAATGGCAAATATAGAAGGCTTAGAAGTTCCCTTTCTAGTGGATACTGGAGCCACCCTTTCCCTTTTAAAGTTTGAGCCTAAAGGATGCAAGTCACCAGATAAAATAATGATGCAAGGAATAGCGGGAAAAGGCGAACGAATGTTATCTAAGCCCTTATTGCTTCCTATTGGAGGTAAAAGAGCGTGGGGATGTATTATAATTTCCACAGACGCGCCCATGTGCCTTTTAGGGAGAGATCTCCTGCAAGCCTTGGATACTCAGATCTGCTTACAGCCAGAAGAGGTGGAATTAATAATTATGGGCTCATGTGTTCTGGCTAAGACACCAGAACCAGAGTCGACTAATCTGCAAATTCCAACAAGGTTAGAATCAGTTCCTAAACGGTTATGGAGCTCTTCAGGAATGGATGTGGGACTACTGAAATCAGCTAGTCCAGTCTCGATAAAAACAAAGGGGGGATTGCCTCCTGCAGTTAAGCAATACCCTATCCCAAAGGAAGCAGAGAAGAGCATCCAAAAACAAATCAATCATTATTTGAAACTGGGTATCCTTAGAGTCTGTGAATCCCCGTACAACACCCCAATTCTGCCAGTTAAAAAGAACAGGCAAGATTCTGATGGTGATCCAGAGTATCAGTTTATACAAGACTTAGGGGCTATAAACCAACATGTAGTTGCTCCACATCCAGTAGTCCCTAACCCATCAACCATTTTACTACAGATACCCCTTTGGGCAACTTATTTTACTGTGATTGACCTAACGGCAGCTTTTTTTAGTATACCGATAGCTGAAGATAGCCAAGATCTCTTGGCTTTCACTTGGAAGGGACAACAATTAACTTGGACAAGGCTGCCACAGGGATTTACTGGGTCTCTGACTATTCTTTCGCGTATACTCAAAAATGACCTCTCAGATATCGAACTTCCAGGACATTCTGTAGTAATACAATATGTAGATGATATGTTATTAGCAAGTAAAGATTATGAGACATTTTTAAAAGACACTGTTTCTCCATGTAACGCTCTTGCAGAAAAAGGGCATCAGGCATCTCTGTCTAAACTCCAGCTGTGTCAAAGAGAGGTAAAATATTTGGGTTTTATCTTAAAAGAAGGACACAGGTTAGTTGATCCAGAACGAGTAAAGACAACTCTTGATATGCCTCGTCCTGTAACAAAAAAAACAACACGGGATTTTTAGGAGCTGTAGGATTTTGCCAACCGTGGATTCCTGGGTTAGCAGAACTTACTAAGCCTTTAGTGCAGGCAACAAAAAAGGAGGAGATGGAGCCTGTGGCCTGGGGCCCAGAAAGGGAGAAAGCTTTTACATCTGTGAAAAAAGCGTTGGTTTCAGCCCCTGCTCTAGGGTGACCAGATTATAGCAAACCATTCGAATTGTTTGTCCATGAGTGACAGGGAGTAGCAAGTGGGGTACTCACCCAAAAACTAGGCCCTCACCACAGACCAGTGGCCTATTACTCCACGCAGCTAGATGAGGTAGCTAAAGGCACTCCAGGATGCATCAGAGCAATAGCAGCTACGGCAGCTCTTACTGAAAAAAACATGACCTGTAGTTTTGGGTCACTCATTGACTGTGTATGTGCCACATGAAGTAGAACTGTTAATGAAACAATACGCGACTCAAGCACTATCCCCACAGAGAGCTCACCGCTATGAACTGATAATATTAAGGTCACATTATCTGCATGTAAAGAGATGCAACATCTTAAATCCAGCAACACTATTGCCTCTACCTGAGGATGGAGAACCACATCATTCCTGTGAGCAGGTGATCGTCAGCTCGAGCAAGCCCCGGGAGGACCTTAAAGACGAACCTTTGGAAAACCCAGACTTAGTTCCGTTTACAGATGGATCATCCTATTATTTGGACGGAAGGCACCACTCCGGCTATGCTGTCACTAACCTCTTTGAGGTACTTGAGGCCAATCCTTTGTCTCCGTCTGTAAGTGCTCAAGGAGCAGAATTAATAGCATTGACCCAAGCAGCAAAAATCGGTAAGAACCTGCAGGTAAATATCTATACCGAGTCTAAATATGCATTTGGAGTATGTCATGTAACAGGGATGTTATGGAAAGAGCGAGGATTCTTTTCGTCATCAGGAAAGAAATTAGCTAATGGAGAAGAAATACGTAATTTGCTGGAAGCAGTCCAACTGCCCAAAGAAATTGCTGTAATACACTGCCCAGCCCATACTAAAGACACTACAGAAATTAGCAGAGGAAATGCTTTAGCCGACGCTGCTGCAAAAGCTGCAGCTCGACAACCTCTGAAAGAATGTATGGGGGCGGTTCCAAGGATGGACCAGAGTGAGTGGCCAAATTTAATAGACCCCAAAACTCTGTATGAAAAAGACTGCTCAGTGGAAGAGAAAAAACAATGGGAGCAGTGGGAAGCAAAACAAAGTGATGATGGAATATGGACAATTGGAGGAAAACCAATTCTACCAAAAAAAATAGTTAATTACTATAGCTAGGTGGTTTCATGATAAAGCTCATGGGGGAGCGGAGGCAATAGCTAAGCAGGTACAGAAAGTATGGGCTGCTCCAGGAATTTATGCAGCTGCTAAAAGAATAACAAACAGCTGCCTGACCTGCCAGAAGTTTTCAAATAACAAGCCAAGCTCAGAGTTCGGGTTGGGGGGCGCAACCATGGGCCTACTTCCCTTTCCAAAAGCTACAAATAGATTATGCGGATATGCCATCTGCCAATGGCTACAAACACTTGTTAGTGATAGTAGATCAGTTATCAGGCTGGGTAGAAGCTTTCCCAACAAGAAAGGCCGACACAGGGGGAGTGGTAAAAGCCTTACTGAAGGAAATCATACCCAGGTATGGGGTCCCAGAAGCCACTGATTCAGATAGGGGTGCCCATTTTACGGCAAGCATAATCACTCAGTTATATAAATCATGAGGAATAAAAAGAAACCTATTACCCCTTATCACCCACAATCTTCAGGACAAGTAGAAAGAATGAATAGAACACTAAAAGAAAAAACAGCAAGAATATGCACATGTCCTGGCCTAAAACGGCCAGAAACATTTAACTTAGCTCTATGGGATGTTTGAAATGTCCCATGGCAACCCATAGGACTAACACCAGCAGAAATTCTCTTTGGGAAACATTTAGCTGTACTAGGGACTTATTATTCCAGCTAAGACCAGCCTGTTAGACAGAGATGGACGACTAACCCAGTATGTTCTAAGTATGCAAAAAAGGTTTGAAAATCTTAAAAAATATATATATATGCGCTCAGTGATATCAATCCACACCACCTGAAATACAAGTGCTTGGTATACAGCCTGGGGATGAAGTTTTAGTTAAAGTATTTTCACAAAAATCCAAGTTAAAACCTAACTGCAACAGGCCATATACTGTCATACTATGTTCTTATTTTGCTGTTCAAGTTGAACTGTACTTGTATATGTTGCAAAAGAATGTGTATGTGTAAGAACACTTTGTAATCTTATATTCATAGATAACATTGGTGTAGATACAAGTAATCACTCAAATATTTGTATTTGTAACTTTACCAAAGATTATGGGATGCGACTTTAATTATTCAGCTCCTATTAGATCTTATCAATTGTTACAATCTAATTATACATTAATTCAAAATTTACTACCTAACCCCATTGGGATGAATCTCACCCTGGTATGGAAACTACTACAACATGATGATTTGAGTCGACTGCTAGAACGCATCCGAAACAATGGACAGAAAACTCTTAATCACCATTCATCATGAAGCGGGAGAGATGCACCACGTCTCAGAAAGGATAAAAAGGGATGGAGAACATCATGGCTGGGAAACTCTTCTAGGGTGGTCACCAACTACAACAGCGATTTATAATCACGTGTTGCACCCACTAGTAGTTGTGTTAACTTTAACTGTGTTATGCCTATTGCTTACGATCATATTATGCATAAGATTATGGAACGTGATAGCACGCCTTGAAAGGCTTCGAGAACTCTGTTTCAAGTATTAGCAGGGATGCTTCATAAAAACAAAGCGGGGAACTGTTAAAGAATAGCGAACTGAAACTGTCTAGAGGTAGCCGCTTAGCACAACTTCTCTAAAACTTGCTTAGCATGAGGAGCTAAATTTGCTGAAGCCTTAGGCCGCACTTAGCGAAAACAATGAACTTTTACTTAGTCCAGTAAGAAAAGGGCCTCAGAGCTGGTTCCAGCTGGGAAGATAAGGAAGTTACAAGCAGTCTGCATTCCTGCGTCTCACACTCCCAAAGGGAGGGTGTCAAGGCTTTGAAGTAAGACCAGTGCAGGGCATTAGGACCTTGAGGGGCAAAGCCTTAGCTCACTGCTGGGGCAGTGTTCATTGTTATGATTTAGAATCACCTCCTCCTCAGGACCTTGAGACACAACAGTAAGACCCCACAAAAACAGAGGTACAACCGTCAGCAGAGACTGCAAAAAACAAAAATAAGGAGAAAAACAGCTTACCTCAGAATGACAATGAGACACAATGAGGAGCAGGAGACCCCAGACCAAAAAATTACTATTGGTCTAACTACCACGTGAAGGGTGGGAAATGTACGTTGAAAAAACTATAATTGCCCAGGATTTGTTTATGTTAGGGTCCCTCTTCGGAGGCACCCAGCTCGAGCTGTAATTACTGCACGCACGTCATTAATATTTAATTCTTTAATTTGTTTTGATTTGGCTCTGAATTTTTCTGCGGAAACCTAGGGTCGAGCCCTCTTATGGTGGCCAACAAGCCTAATTTCCATATAATTTCCATAACAATAACTGGGCATGGGCGCGGGAGCATTTGAGCCAGGAGGGAGGGAGGAAAGAAACCTGCCGAACGTAACACTTGTGCTAGCAGATACTAGTACCCCGGACTGTGCTCCAAAAGTTTCTGCTCCACCTGATATACCTGATGATCTCTCTGTCATTACTTCTCCTTCTCCTCCTCCTTCTCCCTCTACTCCATTGGCTGCCGGACTCTATCCTATGATCCCCAACGTGCTGACTAACCCTGCCGCTTTACAGCCAGGGGGAAAGGGAGGGGCCAGTCCCCCTCCTCCTGTGCTGCGGGTATTTACTAATCAGCCCTGGCACCCCGGCCATCTCGCCTTATGGGGGGGTAAAATGCAGAGATTAAGAAAAGATGCAGGGCGATGTGTCCAATTATTTTCTAATATCTGCACTGGGCACAACCCAAACTGGAGTGATACCCAAATTCTTTTGAGGGAATTATTTCAACCAAATGAAGGGGATAAGATAATTAAAGATGCAGAAGAAGCGCAGCAAGCCGGGGGAAATAGAAACCTCTGGCTAGCAAATGATCCAAATTGGGATTGTAATAATGCAGGAGATAGAGCTGTGTGTCCAACAGGACTTTGAAATTTAGTAGAAGTAATTAGAGCATGCAGAGAGTTAGGAGTAAATTGGACTAGAGTGCAAGAATGCAGACAGTGATTAGATGAACACCCCCATGACTTCTGGGGACTTTTGCGGTAAGCCCCGCTAAAATAGGGAGGAATGACCCCACAAAACTTCAATGATGCTCTCGCAATTAGTGTTTTTATAGATCAAGCAGCCCCTGATACACAAAAGTATTTTAAAGAGCATATGCCAGGCTGGCAAGGGGAGGGGCGCGGAAGAACCAGGGGAGATAGATGGAATCAAAGTGAAGGGGGTGTACAATTAAGAGTTAATGATGTTTGTCATTCTTGGGGGGAACAAGGACACTGGAAGCAGGAATGCCCAGTGAGGCCCTGTGCACTTGGGAATAGAGGGGCCAGCATGAGGCAATCAAATATTGAGAAGGAGACCAGGCAATTCCCAGGCAGTCCACAATGACAGGAGATAGGAGACTCAGAAAATACTGTGGAAATGGGGGTAAATTCATGGGATGTAGATTTGGATTTGAAGGGCAGGTAATGGCAAATATAGAAGGCTTAGAAGTTCCCTTTCTAGTGGATACTGGAGCCACCCTTTCCCTTTTAAAGTTTGAGCCTAAAGGATGCAAGTCACCAGATAAAATAATGATGCAAGGAATAGCGGGAAAAGGCGAACGAATGTTATCTAAGCCCTTATTGCTTCCTATTGGAGGTAAAAGAGCGTGGGGATGTATTATAATTTCCACAGACGCGCCCATGTGCCTTTTAGGGAGAGATCTCCTGCAAGCCTTGGATACTCAGATCTGCTTACAGCCAGAAGAGGTGGAATTAATAATTATGGGCTCATGTGTTCTGGCTAAGACACCAGAACCAGAGTCGACTAATCTGCAAATTCCAACAAGGTTAGAATCAGTTCCTAAACGGTTATGGAGCTCTTCAGGAATGGATGTGGGACTACTGAAATCAGCTAGTCCAGTCTCGATAAAAACAAAGGGGGGATTGCCTCCTGCAGTTAAGCAATACCCTATCCCAAAGGAAGCAGAGAAGAGCATCCAAAAACAAATCAATCATTATTTGAAACTGGGTATCCTTAGAGTCTGTGAATCCCCGTACAACACCCCAATTCTGCCAGTTAAAAAGAACAGGCAAGATTCTGATGGTGATCCAGAGTATCAGTTTATACAAGACTTAGGGGCTATAAACCAACATGTAGTTGCTCCACATCCAGTAGTCCCTAACCCATCAACCATTTTACTACAGATACCCCTTTGGGCAACTTATTTTACTGTGATTGACCTAACGGCAGCTTTTTTTAGTATACCGATAGCTGAAGATAGCCAAGATCTCTTGGCTTTCACTTGGAAGGGACAACAATTAACTTGGACAAGGCTGCCACAGGGATTTACTGGGTCTCTGACTATTCTTTCGCGTATACTCAAAAATGACCTCTCAGATATCGAACTTCCAGGACATTCTGTAGTAATACAATATGTAGATGATATGTTATTAGCAAGTAAAGATTATGAGACATTTTTAAAAGACACTGTTTCTCCATGTAACGCTCTTGCAGAAAAAGGGCATCAGGCATCTCTGTCTAAACTCCAGCTGTGTCAAAGAGAGGTAAAATATTTGGGTTTTATCTTAAAAGAAGGACACAGGTTAGTTGATCCAGAACGAGTAAAGACAACTCTTGATATGCCTCGTCCTGTAACAAAAAAAACAACACGGGATTTTTAGGAGCTGTAGGATTTTGCCAACCGTGGATTCCTGGGTTAGCAGAACTTACTAAGCCTTTAGTGCAGGCAACAAAAAAGGAGGAGATGGAGCCTGTGGCCTGGGGCCCAGAAAGGGAGAAAGCTTTTACATCTGTGAAAAAAGCGTTGGTTTCAGCCCCTGCTCTAGGGTGACCAGATTATAGCAAACCATTCGAATTGTTTGTCCATGAGTGACAGGGAGTAGCAAGTGGGGTACTCACCCAAAAACTAGGCCCTCACCACAGACCAGTGGCCTATTACTCCACGCAGCTAGATGAGGTAGCTAAAGGCACTCCAGGATGCATCAGAGCAATAGCAGCTACGGCAGCTCTTACTGAAAAAAACATGACCTGTAGTTTTGGGTCACTCATTGACTGTGTATGTGCCACATGAAGTAGAACTGTTAATGAAACAATACGCGACTCAAGCACTATCCCCACAGAGAGCTCACCGCTATGAACTGATAATATTAAGGTCACATTATCTGCATGTAAAGAGATGCAACATCTTAAATCCAGCAACACTATTGCCTCTACCTGAGGATGGAGAACCACATCATTCCTGTGAGCAGGTGATCGTCAGCTCGAGCAAGCCCCGGGAGGACCTTAAAGACGAACCTTTGGAAAACCCAGACTTAGTTCCGTTTACAGATGGATCATCCTATTATTTGGACGGAAGGCACCACTCCGGCTATGCTGTCACTAACCTCTTTGAGGTACTTGAGGCCAATCCTTTGTCTCCGTCTGTAAGTGCTCAAGGAGCAGAATTAATAGCATTGACCCAAGCAGCAAAAATCGGTAAGAACCTGCAGGTAAATATCTATACCGAGTCTAAATATGCATTTGGAGTATGTCATGTAACAGGGATGTTATGGAAAGAGCGAGGATTCTTTTCGTCATCAGGAAAGAAATTAGCTAATGGAGAAGAAATACGTAATTTGCTGGAAGCAGTCCAACTGCCCAAAGAAATTGCTGTAATACACTGCCCAGCCCATACTAAAGACACTACAGAAATTAGCAGAGGAAATGCTTTAGCCGACGCTGCTGCAAAAGCTGCAGCTCGACAACCTCTGAAAGAATGTATGGGGGCGGTTCCAAGGATGGACCAGAGTGAGTGGCCAAATTTAATAGACCCCAAAACTCTGTATGAAAAAGACTGCTCAGTGGAAGAGAAAAAACAATGGGAGCAGTGGGAAGCAAAACAAAGTGATGATGGAATATGGACAATTGGAGGAAAACCAATTCTACCAAAAAAAATAGTTAATTACTATAGCTAGGTGGTTTCATGATAAAGCTCATGGGGGAGCGGAGGCAATAGCTAAGCAGGTACAGAAAGTATGGGCTGCTCCAGGAATTTATGCAGCTGCTAAAAGAATAACAAACAGCTGCCTGACCTGCCAGAAGTTTTCAAATAACAAGCCAAGCTCAGAGTTCGGGTTGGGGGGCGCAACCATGGGCCTACTTCCCTTTCCAAAAGCTACAAATAGATTATGCGGATATGCCATCTGCCAATGGCTACAAACACTTGTTAGTGATAGTAGATCAGTTATCAGGCTGGGTAGAAGCTTTCCCAACAAGAAAGGCCGACACAGGGGGAGTGGTAAAAGCCTTACTGAAGGAAATCATACCCAGGTATGGGGTCCCAGAAGCCACTGATTCAGATAGGGGTGCCCATTTTACGGCAAGCATAATCACTCAGTTATATAAATCATGAGGAATAAAAAGAAACCTATTACCCCTTATCACCCACAATCTTCAGGACAAGTAGAAAGAATGAATAGAACACTAAAAGAAAAAACAGCAAGAATATGCACATGTCCTGGCCTAAAACGGCCAGAAACATTTAACTTAGCTCTATGGGATGTTTGAAATGTCCCATGGCAACCCATAGGACTAACACCAGCAGAAATTCTCTTTGGGAAACATTTAGCTGTACTAGGGACTTATTATTCCAGCTAAGACCAGCCTGTTAGACAGAGATGGACGACTAACCCAGTATGTTCTAAGTATGCAAAAAAGGTTTGAAAATCTTAAAAAATATATATATATGCGCTCAGTGATATCAATCCACACCACCTGAAATACAAGTGCTTGGTATACAGCCTGGGGATGAAGTTTTAGTTAAAGTATTTTCACAAAAATCCAAGTTAAAACCTAACTGCAACAGGCCATATACTGTCATACTATGTTCTTATTTTGCTGTTCAAGTTGAACTGTACTTGTATATGTTGCAAAAGAATGTGTATGTGTAAGAACACTTTGTAATCTTATATTCATAGATAACATTGGTGTAGATACAAGTAATCACTCAAATATTTGTATTTGTAACTTTACCAAAGATTATGGGATGCGACTTTAATTATTCAGCTCCTATTAGATCTTATCAATTGTTACAATCTAATTATACATTAATTCAAAATTTACTACCTAACCCCATTGGGATGAATCTCACCCTGGTATGGAAACTACTACAACATGATGATTTGAGTCGACTGCTAGAACGCATCCGAAACAATGGACAGAAAACTCTTAATCACCATTCATCATGAAGCGGGAGAGATGCACCACGTCTCAGAAAGGATAAAAAGGGATGGAGAACATCATGGCTGGGAAACTCTTCTAGGGTGGTCACCAACTACAACAGCGATTTATAATCACGTGTTGCACCCACTAGTAGTTGTGTTAACTTTAACTGTGTTATGCCTATTGCTTACGATCATATTATGCATAAGATTATGGAACGTGATAGCACGCCTTGAAAGGCTTCGAGAACTCTGTTTCAAGTATTAGCAGGGATGCTTCATAAAAACAAAGCGGGGAACTGTTAAAGAATAGCGAACTGAAACTGTCTAGAGGTAGCCGCTTAGCACAACTTCTCTAAAACTTGCTTAGCATGAGGAGCTAAATTTGCTGAAGCCTTAGGCCGCACTTAGCGAAAACAATGAACTTTTACTTAGTCCAGTAAGAAAAGGGCCTCAGAGCTGGTTCCAGCTGGGAAGATAAGGAAGTTACAAGCAGTCTGCATTCCTGCGTCTCACACTCCCAAAGGGAGGGTGTCAAGGCTTTGAAGTAAGACCAGTGCAGGGCATTAGGACCTTGAGGGGCAAAGCCTTAGCTCACTGCTGGGGCAGTGTTCATTGTTATGATTTAGAATCACCTCCTCCTCAGGACCTTGAGACACAACAGTAAGACCCCACAAAAACAGAGGTACAACCGTCAGCAGAGACTGCAAAAAACAAAAATAAGGAGAAAAACAGCTTACCTCAGAATGACAATGAGACCCAATGAGGACCAAAAAATTACTATTGGTCTAACTACCACGTGAAGGGTGGGAAATGTACGTTGAAAAAACTATAATTGCCCAGGATTTGTTTATGTTAGGGTCCCTCTTCGGAGGCACCCAGCTCGAGCTGTAATTACTGCACGCACGTCATTAATATTTAATTCTTTAATTTGTTTTGATTTGGCTCTGAATTTTTCTGCGGAAACCTAGGGTCGAGCCCTCTTATGGTGGCCAACAAGCCTAATTTCCATATAATTTCCATAACAATAACTGGGCATGGGCGCGGGAGCATTTGAGCCAGGAGGGAGGGAGGAAAGAAACCTGCCGAACGTAACACTTGTGCTAGCAGATACTAGTACCCCGGACTGTGCTCCAAAAGTTTCTGCTCCACCTGATATACCTGATGATCTCTCTGTCATTACTTCTCCTTCTCCTCCTCCTTCTCCCTCTACTCCATTGGCTGCCGGACTCTATCCTATGATCCCCAACGTGCTGACTAACCCTGCCGCTTTACAGCCAGGGGGAAAGGGAGGGGCCAGTCCCCCTCCTCCTGTGCTGCGGGTATTTACTAATCAGCCCTGGCACCCCGGCCATCTCGCCTTATGGGGGGGTAAAATGCAGAGATTAAGAAAAGATGCAGGGCGATGTGTCCAATTATTTTCTAATATCTGCACTGGGCACAACCCAAACTGGAGTGATACCCAAATTCTTTTGAGGGAATTATTTCAACCAAATGAAGGGGATAAGATAATTAAAGATGCAGAAGAAGCGCAGCAAGCCGGGGGAAATAGAAACCTCTGGCTAGCAAATGATCCAAATTGGGATTGTAATAATGCAGGAGATAGAGCTGTGTGTCCAACAGGACTTTGAAATTTAGTAGAAGTAATTAGAGCATGCAGAGAGTTAGGAGTAAATTGGACTAGAGTGCAAGAATGCAGACAGTGATTAGATGAACACCCCCATGACTTCTGGGGACTTTTGCGGTAAGCCCCGCTAAAATAGGGAGGAATGACCCCACAAAACTTCAATGATGCTCTCGCAATTAGTGTTTTTATAGATCAAGCAGCCCCTGATACACAAAAGTATTTTAAAGAGCATATGCCAGGCTGGCAAGGGGAGGGGCGCGGAAGAACCAGGGGAGATAGATGGAATCAAAGTGAAGGGGGTGTACAATTAAGAGTTAATGATGTTTGTCATTCTTGGGGGGAACAAGGACACTGGAAGCAGGAATGCCCAGTGAGGCCCTGTGCACTTGGGAATAGAGGGGCCAGCATGAGGCAATCAAATATTGAGAAGGAGACCAGGCAATTCCCAGGCAGTCCACAATGACAGGAGATAGGAGACTCAGAAAATACTGTGGAAATGGGGGTAAATTCATGGGATGTAGATTTGGATTTGAAGGGCAGGTAATGGCAAATATAGAAGGCTTAGAAGTTCCCTTTCTAGTGGATACTGGAGCCACCCTTTCCCTTTTAAAGTTTGAGCCTAAAGGATGCAAGTCACCAGATAAAATAATGATGCAAGGAATAGCGGGAAAAGGCGAACGAATGTTATCTAAGCCCTTATTGCTTCCTATTGGAGGTAAAAGAGCGTGGGGATGTATTATAATTTCCACAGACGCGCCCATGTGCCTTTTAGGGAGAGATCTCCTGCAAGCCTTGGATACTCAGATCTGCTTACAGCCAGAAGAGGTGGAATTAATAATTATGGGCTCATGTGTTCTGGCTAAGACACCAGAACCAGAGTCGACTAATCTGCAAATTCCAACAAGGTTAGAATCAGTTCCTAAACGGTTATGGAGCTCTTCAGGAATGGATGTGGGACTACTGAAATCAGCTAGTCCAGTCTCGATAAAAACAAAGGGGGGATTGCCTCCTGCAGTTAAGCAATACCCTATCCCAAAGGAAGCAGAGAAGAGCATCCAAAAACAAATCAATCATTATTTGAAACTGGGTATCCTTAGAGTCTGTGAATCCCCGTACAACACCCCAATTCTGCCAGTTAAAAAGAACAGGCAAGATTCTGATGGTGATCCAGAGTATCAGTTTATACAAGACTTAGGGGCTATAAACCAACATGTAGTTGCTCCACATCCAGTAGTCCCTAACCCATCAACCATTTTACTACAGATACCCCTTTGGGCAACTTATTTTACTGTGATTGACCTAACGGCAGCTTTTTTTAGTATACCGATAGCTGAAGATAGCCAAGATCTCTTGGCTTTCACTTGGAAGGGACAACAATTAACTTGGACAAGGCTGCCACAGGGATTTACTGGGTCTCTGACTATTCTTTCGCGTATACTCAAAAATGACCTCTCAGATATCGAACTTCCAGGACATTCTGTAGTAATACAATATGTAGATGATATGTTATTAGCAAGTAAAGATTATGAGACATTTTTAAAAGACACTGTTTCTCCATGTAACGCTCTTGCAGAAAAAGGGCATCAGGCATCTCTGTCTAAACTCCAGCTGTGTCAAAGAGAGGTAAAATATTTGGGTTTTATCTTAAAAGAAGGACACAGGTTAGTTGATCCAGAACGAGTAAAGACAATTCTTGATATGCCTCGTCCTGTAACAAAAAAACAACACGGGATTTTTAGGAGCTGTAGGATTTTGCCAACCGTGGATTCCTGGGTTAGCAGAACTTACTAAGCCTTTAGTGCAGGCAACAAAAAAGGAGGAGATAGAGCCTGTGGCCTGGGGCCCAGAAAGGGAGAAAGCTTTTACATCTGTGAAAAAAGCGTTGGTTTCAGCCCCTGCTCTAGGGTTACCAGATTATAGCAAACCATTGGAATTATTTGTCCATGAACGACAGGGAGTAGCAAGTGGGGTACTCACCCAAAAACTAGGCCCTCACCACAGACCAGTGGCCTATTATTCCACGCAGCTAGATGAGGTAGCTAAAGGCACTCCAGGATGCATCAGAGCAATAGCAGCTATGGCAGCTCTTACTGAAAAAAACATGACCTGTAGTTTTGGGTCACTCATTGACTGTGTATGTGCCACATGAAGTAGAACTGTCAATGAAACAATACGTGACTCAAGCACTATCCCCACAGAGAGCTCACCGCTATGAACTGATAATACTGCATGCAGATAATGGGACCTTAAAGAGATGCAACATCTTAAATCCAGCAACACTATTGCCTCTACCTGAGGATGGAGAACCACATCATTCCTGTGAGCAGGTGATCGTCAGCTCGAGCAAGCCCCGGGAGGACCTTAAAGACGAACCTTTGGGAAACCCAGACTTAGTTCCGTTTACAGATGGATCATCCTAGTATTTGGACGGAAGGCACCACTCCGGCTATGCTGTCACTAACCTCTTTGAGGTACTTGAGGCCAATCCTTTGTCTCCGTCTGTAAGTGCTCAAGGAGCAGAATTAATAGCATTGACCCAAGCAGTAAAAATTGGTAAGAACCTGCAGGTAAATATCTATACCGATTCTAAATATGCATTTGGAGTAGGTCATGTAACAGGGATGTTATGGAAAGAGCGAGGATTCTTTTCGTCATCAGGAAAGAAATTAGCTAATGGAGAAGAAATACGTAATTTGCTGGAAGCAGTCCAACTGCCCAAAGAAATTGCTGTAATACACTGCCCAGCCCATACTAAAGACACTACAGAAATTAGCAGAGGAAATGCTTTAGCCGACGCTGCTGCGAAGGCTGCAGCTCGACAACCTCTGAGAGAATGTATGGGGGCAGTTCCAAGGATGGACCAGAGTGAATGGCCAATTTTAATAGACCCCAAAACCACGTATGAAAAAGACTGCTCAGTGGAAGAGAAAAAACAATGGGAGCAGTGGGAAGCAAAACAAAGTGATGATGGAATATGGACACTTGGAAGAAAACCAATTCTACCAAAAAAAAAAATTTAATTACTATAGCTAGGTGGTTTCACGATAAAGCTCATGGGGGAGCGGAGGCAATAGCTAAGCAGGTACAGAAAGTATGGGCCGCTCCAGGAATCTACGCGGCTGCAAAAAGAATAACAAATAGCTGCCCGACCTGCCAGAAGTTTTCAAATAACAAGCCAAGCTCAGAGTTAGGGGGACGGTCATGGGCCTACTTCCCTTTCCAGAAGCTACAAATAGATTATGCGGATATGCCATCTGCCAATGGCTACAAACACTTGTTAGTGATAGTAGATCAGTTATCAGGCTGGGTAGAAGCTTTCCCAACAAGAAAGGCCGACACACGGGGAGTGGTAAAAGCCTTACTGAAGGAAATCATATCCAGGTATGGGGTCCCAGAAGCCACTGATTCAGACAGGGGTGCCCATTTTACGGCAAGCATAATCACTCAGTTATAGAAATCATTAGGCATAAAAAGAAACCTACAACCCCTTATCACCCACAATCTTCAGGACAAGTAGAAAGAATGAATAGAACACTAAAAGGAAAAATAGCAAGAATATGCGCACATGCTAGCCTAAAATGGCTGGGTAGGACTTTTTCCAACAAGAACGGCTGACACAGGGCGGGTAGTAAAAGCCTTACTGAAAGAAATCATACCCAGGTACAGAGTCCCAGAAGCCACTGATTCAGACAGGGGTGTCCATTTTATGGCAAGCATAATCAGTCAGTTTTATAAATCATGAGGAATAATGAACTTTTACCTAGTTCAGTAAGAAAAGGGACTGAGAGCTGGTTCAAGCTGGAATGATAAGGGAGTTGCAAGCAGTTCGCATTCCTGTGCTTCACGCTCTGGGAGGGAGGATGTCAAGGCTTTGAAATAAGGCCTACTTGGGCACCAGGACCCTGGGAAACAAAGCCTCCTCTCATTGCTGAAACAGTGTTAATTAGGGGGTCTGGACTATCTCGGGGTCTGGATTATATCCCTTCATCAGGACCTTGGCAGATAACACCTATTGTCACTGCTGGGGCAGTGCTAATTGTCAGGGCCTGGAGAGACAAGGGCGGGACCCGAGGAACCAAGACACATCTGTCAACAAAAACCATAACAGTAAAGATAAACAGCCTGCCTAGGCACAGGGATGAGACCCAATAAGGAGCAGGAGACTCCAGGCCCAAATATTACTATTGGTCCAAACTACTGCCTGAGGGGTGGAGAGCTTACATTGGAAGGTATAATTGCCCAGGCATTTCTTTGTTTGGGGTCCCTCTTCGGAGACACCCAGCTCGAGCTGTAATTACCGCACGCGTGTCATTAAAATTTCATTATTTCATTTGCTTTGATTTGGCGCCAAACTTTTCTGCGGGAACCTAGGGTCGGGCCCTGTTATGGTGGCTGACAAGCCTCATTTCCATAACACCGAGCCCGGGGCCCGTCCCCGTGTCCGGGGGGTCCCGCCTCGCCCTCACCTCTCCTCTCCAGCGCAGCCCTCCTGTACTCCATGTATCTCCACTGCCACTCCATGCAGCTCTTCTCCAGGTAGTGCTTCAGCCTCTCAGGCTCATTCTCTGCCTCCCACTTCCTCTTGGTGATTAGCGCAGCAGCATACGCCATGACGAATGTCAGCGTGTCCTTGTCAAAGGCGATGAAATCCTTCCCGTCGTAGGCATCCCGCAGAAACCCCCAGATCCCACCGTCCTCCAGGAGCTCACAGCCGTACGTGCGCTGCACTGTGTGATACCCTGAGACACAAGCAGGGAGACGGGGGCTCAGGGGCAGCCCCGGCCCCGCACAGGGGCTTGGACACGGCACCCAGCGCAGGGCTGGGGGCACCCCAGACCCGCAGCCCCCAGCGCTGACAGCGAGCAGCTGCCGCTGGGAGCCCCGGCCCGCGCTCACCCCCGCTCTGGTTGTAGCGCTTCTGCAGTGTGTCCAGCTCCACTCAGTAAGACTAATGATTGCCATATGCGTTCTGGGGCTGCCTGTCCCAGTGGTCCTGACCCTCCTGCTCCATCCAGGCCGCACCCGGCACCGCCCTCTGCGTCTCGCTGTCGTAGCCATCGATGAGCTCTCCGTCCACGTAGCCCACGGAGACGAAGGCGGGCAGCCCCGGGCTGGGCTCCGTCACGGCGGTGTGGAAGTAGCGCAGGGAGTGGGGGCCTGCGGGGACACGGGGGGTGGTGAGGGGCCGGGGGGGGCACGTTGGGGGGCATCCGGGGGATCAAGATGTCCCGGGGGGAGAAGTCGGGGAGGTCGGGGGGGGCAGCACGTCCCGGGGGGCAGGTCAGGGGGGCAGCACGACACAGGGGGGGCACGTCGGGGGGGCAGCACATTCCGGGAGGGCAGGTCGGGGGGCTCCGGGGGGGCAGCACGTCCCGGGGGGAAGATCGGGGGGGCAGCACCTCCCGGGGGCGGTTGCAGGCCGGTCCGTGGGGCCGCTGACGGGGAGCCCGGCGCCGGGGGAGGGGCAGAGGGGGGCCCGGGGGCCCCGCCCGCACTCACCGCTCGCCACCGCCGCCGCCGCCACCCAGCAGCAGCAGCCCCGGCCCCAGCGCCCGCCCCGCTACCGCCTCCTCGCTGCCAGCGCCCTCGCCCTCACCCGGCGCCGAAGCCCACGGCGGCCACGCCCCCGCGCCACCATTGGCTCCGCTGCGGCGCACCGCCATTGGCTGCCCCGCCCGCCAATAGCGGCTCTTGTCGGCTGAGGCGTCCCCAGGCGCTGGGCTGATCCCGGCGCGGCGGGTTGGGAGAAGCGACAGCGAGGGCGCTTGCGGAGGGCGCTGCGCAGCGCCGAGCCGCGGCTCCCGCTCCGCCTTGTCGCACGGCCATTGGCCCCGCCGGCGGCCGCCCGCCAATGGCGAGGCGCGGCAGCGGTGACGCCCCCGGGCGCCGGGCGGATCTCCGCGGAGCGCGTGGTGGGCGGGAGCGCGGAGGCGATGTGGGAGGCCGAGGCCGATGTGGGGACGGAGACGACGTGGGGATGGGGATGCCATGGGGATGGGGCCACTGGGGGGATGGGACGCCGTGGGGCTGGAGACGATGTGGGGATGGGGACACCGTGGGGCTGGAGATGGAGTTGGCTCTGTCACAGGGACAGGGGGACACTGTGGGGATGGGGATGATGGGGGGATGGGGACGATGTGGGGACGGGGACGCCATGGAGATGGGGACGATGTGGGGACGGGGACACCATTGGGATGGGGATGGAGTTGGCTCTGTCACAGGGGGGGACGCGGAGCCAGCAGTGGGAGCTCAGGGAGTGGCGCCCATCGAAGGCCGAGTGCTGGTAGGTGGTCCCCGGCCCACCCCGGCACCCATAGGTCTACTGGAAGATGTGGAAACCTGCCCAAGGTGGCACCCATGGGTGAGGAGCTGCCCAGGGCCCCAGGCGTCTAGCCCCGTTGCACCCCTGGAGCCAGGCATCCAATCCCATCAGCACCCACACCCATCCATGTGTTGTCCGAAAAGCGGATTCGTTGCCCGGTGTGCAATAAGCCAATAATTACACACTCAGGAGAGACATTTGTTTATTTATTTCAGAGTTGCGCAAGCCTGGGTGCTCGGTGGTTTCCCACAAATCGAGCACACACCCCCCCAACTTTTCAAGTAGCATTTATACAAACAAATTGCCAGATTTGCGACTTTCCCTTTTACACTGATTGGTTAGTGATTTCTTCATTCCCTGGGTCCCACCCCTGCTTCTCAAGGTCCTGATCAATTAACACTGCCCCAGCTAGGTCAGTAGATGTTATCTCCCAAGGTCCTGAGGAAGAGGACATAATCCAGACCCCTTAATTAACACAGTTTCAACAGTGAGAGGAGGCTTTGCTTCCCAAGGTCCTGGCGCCCAAACAGGCCTTATTTCACAGCCTTGACATCCTCCCTTTCGGAGAGTGGGGCACAGGAATGCAGACTGCTTGTAACTCCCTTATCTTTCCAGCCTGCACCAGCTCTGGGGCCCTTTCTTACCGAACTAGGAGCGTGGCCTAAGGCTTCAGCAAATTTAGCTACTCATGCTAAGCAAGTGTGTGGCTACTCATGCTAAGCAAATTCTGTCTAAGAAGTTATCCAAATCTACCTACTTCAAACATTCTTTCTGAGCTTCTCAGGGTTGTCTTGTAACAATTGCACCCATGTTATCACCCATGGGCCCAGGTGGCCACCCATCAGCACCTGTGACCACCCATGGACCCAGGTGTCCAGCCCCATTGCACCCGTGTTATCACACATGGGCCCAGGTGGCGGCCCCATCAGCACCCACCACCACCCATGGACCCAGGTGTCGACCCCCTTTGCACCCATGGACTCAGGCGTGAGGTCACATCACCACCCCTGAACCCAGGCCCCCCACCCCATTGCACCCATGGTCCCAGCCCCCTGGCCCATTGCACCTGTGTCCCCAGCCCCCCACCCCATTGCACCCACGTCCCCAGGCCCCTGCCCCTGCCCCATTACGCCCATATCCGGAGCTTCCCCGACTCATTGCACCCATATCCCCAGCCCCCTGCCCCTTTGCGCCCATGTCCCCAGGCCCCTGCCAATTGCAACCACCTCCCCAGGCCCCCTGCCCCATTGCACCCACATCCCCAGGCCCCCGCCCTATTGCACCCATATCCCAGGCCCCCACCCCATTGCACCCATATCCCCAGCCCCCTGGCCCACGCAGATGGGGCCACACTGCAGCAAGCCCAGCGCAGGCCCCCAAGCTGCCTGGCAGCTGCAGCACAGCACACAGGAGCAGAGACCAAGGGTGCTGGCTTGGTGCAGCCGGCAGAAGAGAAGGCGTAGGGGGATCTCACTGCTGCCTGCAAGTGCCTAACGGGAGCGTGCAGAGAGCATGGAGCCAGAGACGTCCTGAGGGGCCTGGGGACAGGTTGAGGGCAACGGCACGGCTTGTGGCAGGGAAAAGTCCCCTCAGAGACTGCAAATGGCCTTGGAAGCCGAATGGTGGTGCAACACTGGAGCAGGGTGCCAGGGCCGTGCGGGAATCCATCGCCAGAGACAGTCAGAGCTCGACCCTGACAGGCCCTGCGAAACCTCCTCTGCTTGCCTCCACTTGCAGCAGGAGGTTGCAGCAGACACCTCCGGAAGACCCTTCCCACCCCAGCTGCTCTCTCACTCTGCGACTGCTTGTAGGGCTTTCTCTGCAGCCCTGACTGCCTTCCTTGGCAGCGCCTGCACTAGTCTTTCTCCTGACAGTTCCCTGACACCAAGTAACACGGCGGGAACAGCTGCCGAGGGTTTATTTGGAGCAGCACATGGGCTGTGGGACACGACGCAGTAGCATTGCTGTAGCAGCCAGGAGAGAGCCTCCGTCGCTCTGCCTCTTTGCTCTGCGCCATCTCCCATCTCGGGCCACCTGTCTGGCAGCTGCATCCTCGCGCTGTTCCTCTCACTGCCCTGAGTCACAGCGGCAGCTAAAAGCTCTGCGCAGAGCCCGAAGCGCTGCCCTGAGCCGCAATGGCCATCGCCTGGAAGGCGCAGCATGCGGGAGGGCGGTGATGCCTGTGGAGGAAGGAGAGCCGTGGGCGAGGGGCTGGGCAAGTGCAGGGCAAGCCTGAGGGTCTCTGGCTGCGGGGGAGGCCTCCGCCTTTGTTCCTGTGCTGGCTGATGGGGCCAGAGGCACACTGTCCCCCGCATCCTGGCAGCCTCCCGCCAGAGCAGATGCCGCTGCCTCGGCTCCTCGGGGCACTGCTGGGGCCAGAGGCGTGCTCTGCAGGTCACCAGCTGCCTCCCTGGCAGCATCTCTGCCCTTCACAACGGGTGAGCAGGGCACCTCCTCAGGACACGGCTCTGGGTCTGCCAAGAGGCTCCTGAGGCTCGGTCTGACCCAGCTCATGACCAAGGCCATGTTTTCCTCCAGCTCCTCCCATTCCAAAGGCTCTTCATCAACATCCTCTTCCTCATCGCTCCACTCCACGCCAGCATCCTCTGGCACTTCCCAGACTCTCTTCCCAACTCCCAGCTCCCGCGCCCTCCCGCAGGGCCGGAGGGAAGACGATGACTTGTGCTCCTCTTTGGGCTCACAGGCAACCTGCATGGGGAGAGCAGGAACACAGCCCTGTGTGATATCAGCTGGCCATGCTCAGCATCCTGGTGCCCTGGGATATAGGAGGGGGCAAAGGGTTTGGGGTGGGGGGATGCTGTGAGTGGCCGCGAGCCCCAAGGGGAGGCACATGCAGCTGGCTGGGCAATGGCACAAGGCTTGTCTTGGGGCCGTAGCAGCAGGGCTGGGCCGGGGGCCACGACGGGCAGCGGGGGATGGAGGTGGCCGGGTACGTGGCACAAGGGGGCTGGCTCGCTGGCTGTGGGAGGCGGCTGCTGCTGGGGCTGCCCCTGCCCTCCTTGCTCAGCATCCATGCCCCAGGGCTGGATGCTGTGCAGGCCGGGGAGGGCACGTCAGCCCTGGGCCTCTGGCACTTGGAAACACAGAGCACCAGGCATCTTCCCCAGGACAGAGAGTGCAGAGCGCAAAGGGCTGGGGGGACAGCTTCTCACCACGGCCGCGGGGGACCCATGCAATGGGGCAGCTCTTCTCACCCACCCTGCACACCCCAGACGCTGCTCACACCGCACCTCCCTTTGGTGGCGGGTGCCGACGCCATGCTCCTTGCTCACCTGGTGAGGAAGGCCTGCGGCCAGGGCAGAGCCTTCTGCTGCGCTTTCTTCGGGCAATGGTGGTTGGAGAGGCAGGCTGTTGCTCTCCCCACAAGGGCCTCCGCACAACTGGGAGGCCTCTGGCGCAGCCTCTGCGGGAAGCGATGGAGGCAGAGGAGCATTTTCCCCTGCATCCTCAGGGCCTCTGGCTGCAGGGGAGGCCTCTGCCTTTGCTCCTGTGCTGGCCAGTGGAGCCAGAGGCACACTGTCCCCCGCGTCCTGGCAGCCTCCTGCCAAAGGAGATGCCGCTGCCACGGCTCCTCGGGGCACTGCTGGGGCCAGAGGCGTGCTCTGCAGGTCACCAGCTGCCTCCCTGGCAGCATCTCTGCCCTTCACAACGGGTGAGCAGGGCACCTCCTCAGGACACGGCTGTGGGTCTGCCAAGAGGCTCCTGAGGCTCGGTCTGACCCAGCTCATGACCAAGGCTGTGTTTTTCTCCAGCTCCTCCCATTCCAAAGGTTCTTCTTCAACGTCCTCTTCCTCATCGCTCCACTCCACGCCAGCATCCTCTGGTGCTCCCCGGACTCTCTTCCCAGCTCCCATCTTGCGCTCCCTCCTGGGCGCATGGGCGTACAGCCGCTCCAGCACCTCCCACTTGGACCTCGCATCCTTCAGGAGCTCCACTCGCGTCACCTCCGGTTGCCACAGGTTATAGAAGGAGTTTCTGGCACAGAGCTGAAGCCAGAGAGGGAGATTTGTGAAGGCAGCTGCTTTTCCCACCAGCAATGCCCCCCGTGGCCCTGCCAGCACTGCCACCATCACACTGTTGCAGCAGGGCGCAGCGGCTGGCCCCAGCACACGGAGGGTCACCATCTGCCCTGGCCCACCCTTTGCACTCACCTCCTTGGGGCGAACATTGAGGCATCCCGATGCTGTCAGGGAGAAACGTTTCCCCTTGCCCTCCTCTTCCTCGACCTCCCTCTCCTTTGGCCTCGGCTCCTTCCTCTCCAGAAAGGCTTCTCGCAGCTGAGCCAAGCTCTGCCCGGTGCGCGCCACGCAGCTCCTGTCGAGCTCCTCCAGCGTCTCTGTTTTGATTGAGAGCACGGCGAGATACTGCGAGGGGTTGTCGGGGTGTATGCGCAGTGGCGTGCCTTGAAGGCGACAGATGATGCCCAGAGGCTGCTGTTTGGGCCTCTGCACTGCAAGTTGCCATCCTAGTGTGACCAGTCCATGGCCCCTGCCCGGGGAAGCTGGTGCACCGGCCCCCATGACCTTCCTTTTGCCCCCACGCCTGTTGCAATCTGGCCCTTGCAGAGCTGTGGCAGCTGTGTTTTTGCCACGCTCCCTGCTCTCCTTCTGCAATGCGCTTGCCAGGCCTGCTAGAGCAATGGCGTATGCCAAGGTCCTTTGTGGCCCGGCTGCCCTGAGCTCCCGGCCATGTCCCGCACTCACATCATCAGGACGGCTCAAGGCTGCAGACGCGAGCGCCAGCAGTGCGTGCATCAGAGGTGCGGCAGGCAGTGCGGGGCTGTGTGCAGCAGGTCTCTGGTCCTCAGCCCTCATTTCCATGCACACATCTGCAAGGATGTTCTCAACAGCTTGCAGCATCCTTGCTTTTCCCAGCGCGGAAGACCCAGGCCTGGCCTCAGGCAAATAGGAGACAGGAGCTTGAATTGCTCGGGGGAGAGCGCCAGCTTCCTGCTTAGCTTTTGGAGAGGCAGGCACTCTCCTTGCCACATCCTCCAGAGCCTCAGCAGTGGCCGTGCATCTCAAAGAAGATCTGCAGGATTTTTCTGGAGGTCGACATGCGGATGCCGCTCTTTGACCTGTAGAGGCCTCCAGGCCTCCACGTGCCTGCCTAGCTGCCTTGGTTGCGTGAGGCGCTAAGCCGGGCCGATGCGGTGTCTCTGCTCTTGCACAAGGCCTGCTGTGCAGTGTCTCCCGGCGCCCCGGAGGAGCCTTCTTCACAAGGCTGCTGGAGGCATGAAGAGCTTGCACCGAGTCGAGAACCTCCCTCACAGTGTCCTCCGCCATCTGCAATCAAAGCCCATGAGGAAGGCCAAGTTACTGCTGCCCTTTACCCCTCCCCCCCAGCCTTCCCACATGCACACTCCCTGTGGCCCCTGAAACCCTCCACAACAGCAGCACTCTCCCACGCAGCTGGCTCCCAAAGGCTGCGTGGGGAGAAGGCTGGTCACCACTGGGCAAGAGATGGGCAAAGGCAGCTCCCTCGGAAACCTCGAGCCATGTCCTTGCCGACTGCCATGCAGAGCAGGCGCTCCTCCTGCTCCCTCCCACCACTTCCCGCCTGCTGCTTGGCAGCTATGCACAGTCAGGCAGAGGCTTTGCCACCATCGCTGCTCAGCTCGCTACCTTCGCGATGACGTCTTCAGGGTCTTGCCAGCTCTGTGGGCCGGGCAGCAACGGCCGCCTGTCCCTTTGCTGCGATGAAGTCGGGGTCGGGATGCGTTGCGTCACTGCATGCGGCTCCCGCTGGCCCCCCTGCAGGGAGAAGGAAGCACATGATGGAGGCGGTTGCGTTCGTACAAGCGGCCCCTCAGGCACAGGAAAGCCCGGCCCCATGGCAAAGGGAAGCTCATGGCCTAGCACGACCCAGCTGTGCTAAGCCTGGAGATGCTCTCTGACCCTCAGCACAGCTCACAGGCTCCATTTGGGCCTTGCAGCACCCCAGTCGGTGTGCTTTGTGCACCAGAAAATCCCCAGCACCAGCAAGAAATACCCCCTGGCCAGAGAAGATCAGGCCTGGCTCGCTTGCCCCACCTCCTCTTCCCCACCGTCCTCATGCTTTCCGTGCGGCTCCCAGCCCTGCTGCCTGCCTCTCCCTCCAGCCCCACCGCTCACCTTGCTTCTGCGCTTCGGCCTCACAGAAAGCCCATCCACGGGCTGGGAGCCGGCATTCGCCTGCCGCCCCTTGTCCATCTGCAGGAGCTTCTCCTGCGCACCTGCCACTCTGGCACTCAAGAGAGCTGCTCCCTCCTCAGCGAGCTGCTCTCCTCAGAGGGCACAGCCAGGGGCTCTGCTCCCAGCATGGACTCGGTCACCACGGGCACCGCCCCATCACAATGGCCTTGGGGGCATGATGCTACCCCCATCACAAAGCCCTGCACGTTGCCATGGGGACCCCCGTGACCACCTCCTGCTGGCCACCAGGGGCACCCGCATCACAAGGCCTTGCTGGTGACCGTGCTAGCACCGACATCACAAGGCCTTGCTGCTCACCGGGGGCACCTCCAGCACCAGGGCTTTGCCTCCCAGCCTCTGGTGCCAGCTTCTGAGCCCAGCTCCGAGCTGCCATCTGTGCCGCAGCAGGAATTTTCCTCTCCCCACCTCTCTGCCTCCTACACCGTGCAGATGCTGCCCTTCTTCAGGCCCTCTAGAGCACACAGCCAGCCACTGCAAGACCACTCCTCTTGCTCGGGCCACTAAGCCTCACCCATATGCCTCACCGTCCAGCCCTAGGCAGAGCGTCCTGCATTCCCGCTGCTTTCTCACAGAAAGGCCAACTGCCCCTCCGCACCTTCCCAGACGGGCCTTCCCAAAGAGGCTGCAGCCATCCACCGCAGCGCTCCAGGCATGCCACGCTGCAGGCCCGCAGCTGCACACAGACTGCAAAGTGCTCCTGTCTGGTCCCCAGGCTGCAGGCATTAGCGGACGGACCCCTGAGACAGGTGCCCGCCTCTGCAGATTTCCCACAAAAGCTGTCAGAGATTCATTTCTCCAGACTGTTGCTCTCTAAGCACTTCCCTATTGGCGTGCACGCACTGCGCTGGGCCCCTCCAGGCTTTCTTTGCTCCACATCACCCTGCACCTTTGCCTTGCCCTCCCACACCATCGCTTCCTCACTCTTCCATGCATCCTCCTCTCCCCTCAGGGGCACCGACTTTTGGGCTCTCCTCACCACCTTGGCCACCGGCTTGAGCCTCACGGCAGCACACGGGCACACTCTCCTCCTGATGAAGCGTGACACCCCCCAGCCTTGGTGCCTCGCTGCTGGCTCGCCTTCGGGACGTCCAGCTGCTGGACCGCCAGGCCACCTGGGCAAGCAGGCCCTGCCCTCACCTGTGCACCTCTTCCTACTCACGGGGCTTGTGCTTTTCTTGCTTTTGCCCCCAGGGGGCACGTGGGGACCATCTCTCCACGCCAGCCTTCATGCACAAAGAGGGGCCCACGCTCATGAAAACAAAGCCCTGCTGCCAGCACCAGCTGCACACCCAGGGGCTGACCTGCTGGATCCAAGCACTGCTGCTCAAGCCCATTCCCCTCACTGGCAGCATGCAGGAAAAACCCCACCTGCCCTGCCAGGCCTACAGCCATGTCATCACACTTGGTACTTTCCAGGCAGGATCCTTGTGTTAAGGAAGAGCAAACTGAAACTGCCTACAGGCAGCCGCTTAGCACAACTTCTCTAAAACTTGCCTGGCATGAGGAGCTAAATTTGCTGAAGCCTTAGGCCGCACTTATCGAAAATAATGAACTTTTACTTAGTCCAGTAAGAAAAGGGCCTCAGAGCTGGTTCCAGCTGGGAAGATAAGGCAGTTACAAGCAGTCTGCATTCCTTGCAATTACTGTTTTTATAGATCAAGCAGCCCCTGATACACAAAAGTATTTTAAAGAGCATATGCCAGGCTGGCAAGGGGAGGGGGCGCGGAAGAACCAGGGGAGATAGATGGAGTCAAAGTGAAGGTGGTGTACAATTAAGAGTTAATGATGTTTGTCATTCTTGGGGGGAACAAGGACACTGGAAGCAGGAATGCCCAGTGAGGCCCTGTGCACTTGGGAATAGAGGGGCCAGCATGAGGCAATCAAATCAGTCCACAATGACAGGAGATAGGAGACTCAGAAAATACTGTGGAAATGGGGGTAAATTCATGGGATGTAGATTTGGATTTGAAGGGCAGGTAATGGCAAATATAGAAGGCTTAGAAGTTCCCTTTCTAGTGGATACTGGAGCCACCCTTTCCCTTTTAAAGTTTGAGCCTAAAGGATGCAAGTCACCAGATAAAATAATGATGCAAGGAGTAGCGGGAAAAGGCAAACGAATGTTATCTAAGCCCTTAGTACTCACTATTGGGGGTAAAACAGTGTGGGGATGTATTATAATTTCCACAGACGCGCCCATGTGCCTTTTAGGGAGAGATCTCCTGCAAGCCTTGGATACTCAGATCTGCTTACAGCCAGAAGAGGTGGAATTAATAATTATGGGCTCATGTGTTCTGGCTAAGACACCAGAACCAGAGTCAACTAATCTGCAAATTCCAACAGGTTTAGAACCAGTTTCTAAAAAGTTATGGAGCTCTTCAGGAATGGATGTGGGACTACTGAAATCAGCTAGTCCAGTCTGGATAAAAACAAAGGGGGGATTGCCTCCTGCAGTTAAGCAATACCCTATCCCAAAGGAAGCAGAGAAGAGCATCCAAAAACAAATCAATCATTATTTGAAACTGGGTATCCTTAGAGTCTGTGAATCCCCGTACAACACCCCAATTCTGCCAGTTAAAAAGAACAGACAAGACTCTGATGGTGATCCAGAGTATCAGTTTGTACAAGACTTAAGGGCTATAAACCAACAGGTAGTTGCTCCACATCCAGTAGTCCCCGACCTATCAACCATTTTACTACAGATACCCCTTTGGGCAACTTATTTTACTGTGATCGACCTAACGGCAGCCTTTTTTAGTATACCGATAGCTGAAGATAGCCAAGATCTCTTGGCTTTCACTTGGAAGGGACAACAATTAACTTGGACGAGGCTGCCACAGGGATTTACTGGGTCTCCGACTATTTTTTCGCGTATACTCAAGAATGACCTCTCAGATATCGAACTTCCAGGACATTCTGTATTAATACAATATGTAGATGATTTGTTATTAGCAAGTAAAGATTAACACTCTTGCAGAAAAAGGGCATCGAGCATCTCTGTCTAAACTCCAGCTGTGTCAAAGAGAGGTAAAATATTTGGGTTTTATCTTAAAAGAAGGACACAGGTTAGTTGATCCAGAACGAGTAAAGACAACTCTTGATATGCCTCGTCCTGTAACAAAAAAAACAACACGGGATTTTTAGGAGCTGTAGGATTTTGCCAACCGTGGATTCCTGGGTTAGCAGAACTTACTAAGCCTTTAGTGCAGGCAACAAAAAAGGAGGAGATAGAGCCTGTGGCCTGGGGCCCAGAAAGGGAGAAAGCTTTTACATCTGTGAAAAAAGCGTTGGTTTCAGCCCCTGCTCTAGGGTGACCAGATTATAGCAAACCATTCGAATTGTTTGTCCATGAGTGACAGGGAGTAGCAAGTGGGGTACTCACCCAAAAACTAGGCCCTCACCACAGACCAGTGGCCTATTACTCCACGCAGCTAGATGAGGTAGCTAAAGGCACTCCAGGATGCATCAGAGCAATAGCAGCTACGGCAGCTCTTACTGAAAAAAACATGACCTGTAGTTTTGGGTCACTCATTGACTGTGTATGTGCCACATGAAGTAGAACTGTTAATGAAACAATACGCGACTCAAGCACTATCCCCACAGAGAGCTCACCGCTATGAACTGATAATATTAAGGTCACATTATCTGCATGTAAAGAGATGCAACATCTTAAATCCAGCAACACTATTGCCTCTACCTGAGGATGGAGAACCACATCATTCCTGTGAGCAGGTGATCGTCAGCTCGAGCAAGCCCCGGGAGGACCTTAAAGACGAACCTTTGGAAAACCCAGACTTAGTTCCGTTTACAGATGGATCATCCTATTATTTGGACGGAAGGCACCACTCCGGCTATGCTGTCACTAACCTCTTTGAGGTACTTGAGGCCAATCCTTTGTCTCCGTCTGTAAGTGCTCAAGGAGCAGAATTAATAGCATTGACCCAAGCAGCAAAAATCGGTAAGAACCTGCAGGTAAATATCTATACCGAGTCTAAATATGCATTTGGAGTATGTCATGTAACAGGGATGTTATGGAAAGAGCGAGGATTCTTTTCGTCATCAGGAAAGAAATTAGCTAATGGAGAAGAAATACGTAATTTGCTGGAAGCAGTCCAACTGCCCAAAGAAATTGCTGTAATACACTGCCCAGCCCATACTAAAGACACTACAGAAATTAGCAGAGGAAATGCTTTAGCCGACGCTGCTGCAAAAGCTGCAGCTCGACAACCTCTGAAAGAATGTATGGGGGCGGTTCCAAGGATGGACCAGAGTGAGTGGCCAAATTTAATAGACCCCAAAACTCTGTATGAAAAAGACTGCTCAGTGGAAGAGAAAAAACAATGGGAGCAGTGGGAAGCAAAACAAAGTGATGATGGAATATGGACAATTGGAGGAAAACCAATTCTACCAAAAAAAATAGTTAATTACTATAGCTAGGTGGTTTCATGATAAAGCTCATGGGGGAGCGGAGGCAATAGCTAAGCAGGTACAGAAAGTATGGGCTGCTCCAGGAATTTATGCAGCTGCTAAAAGAATAACAAACAGCTGCCTGACCTGCCAGAAGTTTTCAAATAACAAGCCAAGCTCAGAGTTCGGGTTGGGGGGCGCAACCATGGGCCTACTTCCCTTTCCAAAAGCTACAAATAGATTATGCGGATATGCCATCTGCCAATGGCTACAAACACTTGTTAGTGATAGTAGATCAGTTATCAGGCTGGGTAGAAGCTTTCCCAACAAGAAAGGCCGACACAGGGGGAGTGGTAAAAGCCTTACTGAAGGAAATCATACCCAGGTATGGGGTCCCAGAAGCCACTGATTCAGATAGGGGTGCCCATTTTACGGCAAGCATAATCACTCAGTTATATAAATCATGAGGAATAAAAAGAAACCTATTACCCCTTATCACCCACAATCTTCAGGACAAGTAGAAAGAATGAATAGAACACTAAAAGAAAAAACAGCAAGAATATGCACATGTCCTGGCCTAAAACGGCCAGAAACATTTAACTTAGCTCTATGGGATGTTTGAAATGTCCCATGGCAACCCATAGGACTAACACCAGCAGAAATTCTCTTTGGGAAACATTTAGCTGTACTAGGGACTTATTATTCCAGCTAAGACCAGCCTGTTAGACAGAGATGGACGACTAACCCAGTATGTTCTAAGTATGCAAAAAAGGTTTGAAAATCTTAAAAAATATATATATATGCGCTCAGTGATATCAATCCACACCACCTGAAATACAAGTGCTTGGTATACAGCCTGGGGATGAAGTTTTAGTTAAAGTATTTTCACAAAAATCCAAGTTAAAACCTAACTGCAACAGGCCATATACTGTCATACTATGTTCTTATTTTGCTGTTCAAGTTGAACTGTACTTGTATATGTTGCAAAAGAATGTGTATGTGTAAGAACACTTTGTAATCTTATATTCATAGATAACATTGGTGTAGATACAAGTAATCACTCAAATATTTGTATTTGTAACTTTACCAAAGATTATGGGATGCGACTTTAATTATTCAGCTCCTATTAGATCTTATCAATTGTTACAATCTAATTATACATTAATTCAAAATTTACTACCTAACCCCATTGGGATGAATCTCACCCTGGTATGGAAACTACTACAACATGATGATTTGAGTCGACTGCTAGAACGCATCCGAAACAATGGACAGAAAACTCTTAATCACCATTCATCATGAAGCGGGAGAGATGCACCACGTCTCAGAAAGGATAAAAAGGGATGGAGAACATCATGGCTGGGAAACTCTTCTAGGGTGGTCACCAACTACAACAGCGATTTATAATCACGTGTTGCACCCACTAGTAGTTGTGTTAACTTTAACTGTGTTATGCCTATTGCTTACGATCATATTATGCATAAGATTATGGAACGTGATAGCACGCCTTGAAAGGCTTCGAGAACTCTGTTTCAAGTATTAGCAGGGATGCTTCATAAAAACAAAGCGGGGAACTGTTAAAGAATAGCGAACTGAAACTGTCTAGAGGTAGCCGCTTAGCACAACTTCTCTAAAACTTGCTTAGCATGAGGAGCTAAATTTGCTGAAGCCTTAGGCCGCACTTAGCGAAAACAATGAACTTTTACTTAGTCCAGTAAGAAAAGGGCCTCAGAGCTGGTTCCAGCTGGGAAGATAAGGAAGTTACAAGCAGTCTGCATTCCTGCGTCTCACACTCCCAAAGGGAGGGTGTCTGCAGCAATGCGTCTCACACTCCCAAAGGGAGGGTGTCAAGGCTTTGAAGTAAGACCAGTGCAGGGCATTAGGACCTTGAGGGGCAAAGCCTTAGCTCACTGCTGGGGCAGTGTTCATTGTTATGATTTAGAATCACCTCCTCCTCAGGACCTTGAGACACAACAGTAAGACCCCACAAAAACAGAGGTACAACCGTCAGCAGAGACTGCAAAAAACAAAAATAAGGAGAAAAACAGCTTACCTCAGAATGACAATGAGACCCAATGAGGACCAAAAAATTACTATTGGTCTAACTACCACGTGAAGGGTGGGAAATGTACGTTGAAAAAACTATAATTGCCCAGGATTTGTTTATGTTAGGGTCCCTCTTCGGAGGCACCCAGCTCGAGCTGTAATTACTGCACGCACGTCATTAATATTTAATTCTTTAATTTGTTTTGATTTGGCTCTGAATTTTTCTGCGGAAACCTAGGGTCGAGCCCTCTTATGGTGGCCAACAAGCCTAATTTCCATATAATTTCCATAACAATAACTGGGCATGGGCGCGGGAGCATTTGAGCCAGGAGGGAGGGAGGAAAGAAACCTGCCGAACGTAACACTTGTGCTAGCAGATACTAGTACCCCGGACTGTGCTCCAAAAGTTTCTGCTCCACCTGATATACCTGATGATCTCTCTGTCATTACTTCTCCTTCTCCTCCTCCTTCTCCCTCTACTCCATTGGCTGCCGGACTCTATCCTATGATCCCCAACGTGCTGACTAACCCTGCCGCTTTACAGCCAGGGGGAAAGGGAGGGGCCAGTCCCCCTCCTCCTGTGCTGCGGGTATTTACTAATCAGCCCTGGCACCCCGGCCATCTCGCCTTATGGGGGGGTAAAATGCAGAGATTAAGAAAAGATGCAGGGCGATGTGTCCAATTATTTTCTAATATCTGCACTGGGCACAACCCAAACTGGAGTGATACCCAAATTCTTTTGAGGGAATTATTTCAACCAAATGAAGGGGATAAGATAATTAAAGATGCAGAAGAAGCGCAGCAAGCCGGGGGAAATAGAAACCTCTGGCTAGCAAATGATCCAAATTGGGATTGTAATAATGCAGGAGATAGAGCTGTGTGTCCAACAGGACTTTGAAATTTAGTAGAAGTAATTAGAGCATGCAGAGAGTTAGGAGTAAATTGGACTAGAGTGCAAGAATGCAGACAGTGATTAGATGAACACCCCCATGACTTCTGGGGACTTTTGCGGTAAGCCCCGCTAAAATAGGGAGGAATGACCCCACAAAACTTCAATGATGCTCTCGCAATTAGTGTTTTTATAGATCAAGCAGCCCCTGATACACAAAAGTATTTTAAAGAGCATATGCCAGGCTGGCAAGGGGAGGGGCGCGGAAGAACCAGGGGAGATAGATGGAATCAAAGTGAAGGGGGTGTACAATTAAGAGTTAATGATGTTTGTCATTCTTGGGGGGAACAAGGACACTGGAAGCAGGAATGCCCAGTGAGGCCCTGTGCACTTGGGAATAGAGGGGCCAGCATGAGGCAATCAAATATTGAGAAGGAGACCAGGCAATTCCCAGGCAGTCCACAATGACAGGAGATAGGAGACTCAGAAAATACTGTGGAAATGGGGGTAAATTCATGGGATGTAGATTTGGATTTGAAGGGCAGGTAATGGCAAATATAGAAGGCTTAGAAGTTCCCTTTCTAGTGGATACTGGAGCCACCCTTTCCCTTTTAAAGTTTGAGCCTAAAGGATGCAAGTCACCAGATAAAATAATGATGCAAGGAATAGCGGGAAAAGGCGAACGAATGTTATCTAAGCCCTTATTGCTTCCTATTGGAGGTAAAAGAGCGTGGGGATGTATTATAATTTCCACAGACGCGCCCATGTGCCTTTTAGGGAGAGATCTCCTGCAAGCCTTGGATACTCAGATCTGCTTACAGCCAGAAGAGGTGGAATTAATAATTATGGGCTCATGTGTTCTGGCTAAGACACCAGAACCAGAGTCGACTAATCTGCAAATTCCAACAAGGTTAGAATCAGTTCCTAAACGGTTATGGAGCTCTTCAGGAATGGATGTGGGACTACTGAAATCAGCTAGTCCAGTCTCGATAAAAACAAAGGGGGGATTGCCTCCTGCAGTTAAGCAATACCCTATCCCAAAGGAAGCAGAGAAGAGCATCCAAAAACAAATCAATCATTATTTGAAACTGGGTATCCTTAGAGTCTGTGAATCCCCGTACAACACCCCAATTCTGCCAGTTAAAAAGAACAGGCAAGATTCTGATGGTGATCCAGAGTATCAGTTTATACAAGACTTAGGGGCTATAAACCAACATGTAGTTGCTCCACATCCAGTAGTCCCTAACCCATCAACCATTTTACTACAGATACCCCTTTGGGCAACTTATTTTACTGTGATTGACCTAACGGCAGCTTTTTTTAGTATACCGATAGCTGAAGATAGCCAAGATCTCTTGGCTTTCACTTGGAAGGGACAACAATTAACTTGGACAAGGCTGCCACAGGGATTTACTGGGTCTCTGACTATTCTTTCGCGTATACTCAAAAATGACCTCTCAGATATCGAACTTCCAGGACATTCTGTAGTAATACAATATGTAGATGATATGTTATTAGCAAGTAAAGATTATGAGACATTTTTAAAAGACACTGTTTCTCCATGTAACGCTCTTGCAGAAAAAGGGCATCAGGCATCTCTGTCTAAACTCCAGCTGTGTCAAAGAGAGGTAAAATATTTGGGTTTTATCTTAAAAGAAGGACACAGGTTAGTTGATCCAGAACGAGTAAAGACAACTCTTGATATGCCTCGTCCTGTAACAAAAAAAACAACACGGGATTTTTAGGAGCTGTAGGATTTTGCCAACCGTGGATTCCTGGGTTAGCAGAACTTACTAAGCCTTTAGTGCAGGCAACAAAAAAGGAGGAGATGGAGCCTGTGGCCTGGGGCCCAGAAAGGGAGAAAGCTTTTACATCTGTGAAAAAAGCGTTGGTTTCAGCCCCTGCTCTAGGGTGACCAGATTATAGCAAACCATTCGAATTGTTTGTCCATGAGTGACAGGGAGTAGCAAGTGGGGTACTCACCCAAAAACTAGGCCCTCACCACAGACCAGTGGCCTATTACTCCACGCAGCTAGATGAGGTAGCTAAAGGCACTCCAGGATGCATCAGAGCAATAGCAGCTACGGCAGCTCTTACTGAAAAAAACATGACCTGTAGTTTTGGGTCACTCATTGACTGTGTATGTGCCACATGAAGTAGAACTGTTAATGAAACAATACGCGACTCAAGCACTATCCCCACAGAGAGCTCACCGCTATGAACTGATAATATTAAGGTCACATTATCTGCATGTAAAGAGATGCAACATCTTAAATCCAGCAACACTATTGCCTCTACCTGAGGATGGAGAACCACATCATTCCTGTGAGCAGGTGATCGTCAGCTCGAGCAAGCCCCGGGAGGACCTTAAAGACGAACCTTTGGAAAACCCAGACTTAGTTCCGTTTACAGATGGATCATCCTATTATTTGGACGGAAGGCACCACTCCGGCTATGCTGTCACTAACCTCTTTGAGGTACTTGAGGCCAATCCTTTGTCTCCGTCTGTAAGTGCTCAAGGAGCAGAATTAATAGCATTGACCCAAGCAGCAAAAATCGGTAAGAACCTGCAGGTAAATATCTATACCGAGTCTAAATATGCATTTGGAGTATGTCATGTAACAGGGATGTTATGGAAAGAGCGAGGATTCTTTTCGTCATCAGGAAAGAAATTAGCTAATGGAGAAGAAATACGTAATTTGCTGGAAGCAGTCCAACTGCCCAAAGAAATTGCTGTAATACACTGCCCAGCCCATACTAAAGACACTACAGAAATTAGCAGAGGAAATGCTTTAGCCGACGCTGCTGCAAAAGCTGCAGCTCGACAACCTCTGAAAGAATGTATGGGGGCGGTTCCAAGGATGGACCAGAGTGAGTGGCCAAATTTAATAGACCCCAAAACTCTGTATGAAAAAGACTGCTCAGTGGAAGAGAAAAAACAATGGGAGCAGTGGGAAGCAAAACAAAGTGATGATGGAATATGGACAATTGGAGGAAAACCAATTCTACCAAAAAAAATAGTTAATTACTATAGCTAGGTGGTTTCATGATAAAGCTCATGGGGGAGCGGAGGCAATAGCTAAGCAGGTACAGAAAGTATGGGCTGCTCCAGGAATTTATGCAGCTGCTAAAAGAATAACAAACAGCTGCCTGACCTGCCAGAAGTTTTCAAATAACAAGCCAAGCTCAGAGTTCGGGTTGGGGGGCGCAACCATGGGCCTACTTCCCTTTCCAAAAGCTACAAATAGATTATGCGGATATGCCATCTGCCAATGGCTACAAACACTTGTTAGTGATAGTAGATCAGTTATCAGGCTGGGTAGAAGCTTTCCCAACAAGAAAGGCCGACACAGGGGGAGTGGTAAAAGCCTTACTGAAGGAAATCATACCCAGGTATGGGGTCCCAGAAGCCACTGATTCAGATAGGGGTGCCCATTTTACGGCAAGCATAATCACTCAGTTATATAAATCATGAGGAATAAAAAGAAACCTATTACCCCTTATCACCCACAATCTTCAGGACAAGTAGAAAGAATGAATAGAACACTAAAAGAAAAAACAGCAAGAATATGCACATGTCCTGGCCTAAAACGGCCAGAAACATTTAACTTAGCTCTATGGGATGTTTGAAATGTCCCATGGCAACCCATAGGACTAACACCAGCAGAAATTCTCTTTGGGAAACATTTAGCTGTACTAGGGACTTATTATTCCAGCTAAGACCAGCCTGTTAGACAGAGATGGACGACTAACCCAGTATGTTCTAAGTATGCAAAAAAGGTTTGAAAATCTTAAAAAATATATATATATGCGCTCAGTGATATCAATCCACACCACCTGAAATACAAGTGCTTGGTATACAGCCTGGGGATGAAGTTTTAGTTAAAGTATTTTCACAAAAATCCAAGTTAAAACCTAACTGCAACAGGCCATATACTGTCATACTATGTTCTTATTTTGCTGTTCAAGTTGAACTGTACTTGTATATGTTGCAAAAGAATGTGTATGTGTAAGAACACTTTGTAATCTTATATTCATAGATAACATTGGTGTAGATACAAGTAATCACTCAAATATTTGTATTTGTAACTTTACCAAAGATTATGGGATGCGACTTTAATTATTCAGCTCCTATTAGATCTTATCAATTGTTACAATCTAATTATACATTAATTCAAAATTTACTACCTAACCCCATTGGGATGAATCTCACCCTGGTATGGAAACTACTACAACATGATGATTTGAGTCGACTGCTAGAACGCATCCGAAACAATGGACAGAAAACTCTTAATCACCATTCATCATGAAGCGGGAGAGATGCACCACGTCTCAGAAAGGATAAAAAGGGATGGAGAACATCATGGCTGGGAAACTCTTCTAGGGTGGTCACCAACTACAACAGCGATTTATAATCACGTGTTGCACCCACTAGTAGTTGTGTTAACTTTAACTGTGTTATGCCTATTGCTTACGATCATATTATGCATAAGATTATGGAACGTGATAGCACGCCTTGAAAGGCTTCGAGAACTCTGTTTCAAGTATTAGCAGGGATGCTTCATAAAAACAAAGCGGGGAACTGTTAAAGAATAGCGAACTGAAACTGTCTAGAGGTAGCCGCTTAGCACAACTTCTCTAAAACTTGCTTAGCATGAGGAGCTAAATTTGCTGAAGCCTTAGGCCGCACTTAGCGAAAACAATGAACTTTTACTTAGTCCAGTAAGAAAAGGGCCTCAGAGCTGGTTCCAGCTGGGAAGATAAGGAAGTTACAAGCAGTCTGCATTCCTGCGTCTCACACTCCCAAAGGGAGGGTGTCAAGGCTTTGAAGTAAGACCAGTGCAGGGCATTAGGACCTTGAGGGGCAAAGCCTTAGCTCACTGCTGGGGCAGTGTTCATTGTTATGATTTAGAATCACCTCCTCCTCAGGACCTTGAGACACAACAGTAAGACCCCACAAAAACAGAGGTACAACCGTCAGCAGAGACTGCAAAAAACAAAAATAAGGAGAAAAACAGCTTACCTCAGAATGACAATGAGACCCAATGAGGACCAAAAAATTACTATTGGTCTAACTACCACGTGAAGGGTGGGAAATGTACGTTGAAAAAACTATAATTGCCCAGGATTTGTTTATGTTAGGGTCCCTCTTCGGAGGCACCCAGCTCGAGCTGTAATTACTGCACGCACGTCATTAATATTTAATTCTTTAATTTGTTTTGATTTGGCTCTGAATTTTTCTGCGGAAACCTAGGGTCGAGCCCTCTTATGGTGGCCAACAAGCCTAATTTCCATATAATTTCCATAACAATAACTGGGCATGGGCGCGGGAGCATTTGAGCCAGGAGGGAGGGAGGAAAGAAACCTGCCGAACGTAACACTTGTGCTAGCAGATACTAGTACCCCGGACTGTGCTCCAAAAGTTTCTGCTCCACCTGATATACCTGATGATCTCTCTGTCATTACTTCTCCTTCTCCTCCTCCTTCTCCCTCTACTCCATTGGCTGCCGGACTCTATCCTATGATCCCCAACGTGCTGACTAACCCTGCCGCTTTACAGCCAGGGGGAAAGGGAGGGGCCAGTCCCCCTCCTCCTGTGCTGCGGGTATTTACTAATCAGCCCTGGCACCCCGGCCATCTCGCCTTATGGGGGGGTAAAATGCAGAGATTAAGAAAAGATGCAGGGCGATGTGTCCAATTATTTTCTAATATCTGCACTGGGCACAACCCAAACTGGAGTGATACCCAAATTCTTTTGAGGGAATTATTTCAACCAAATGAAGGGGATAAGATAATTAAAGATGCAGAAGAAGCGCAGCAAGCCGGGGGAAATAGAAACCTCTGGCTAGCAAATGATCCAAATTGGGATTGTAATAATGCAGGAGATAGAGCTGTGTGTCCAACAGGACTTTGAAATTTAGTAGAAGTAATTAGAGCATGCAGAGAGTTAGGAGTAAATTGGACTAGAGTGCAAGAATGCAGACAGTGATTAGATGAACACCCCCATGACTTCTGGGGACTTTTGCGGTAAGCCCCGCTAAAATAGGGAGGAATGACCCCACAAAACTTCAATGATGCTCTCGCAATTAGTGTTTTTATAGATCAAGCAGCCCCTGATACACAAAAGTATTTTAAAGAGCATATGCCAGGCTGGCAAGGGGAGGGGCGCGGAAGAACCAGGGGAGATAGATGGAATCAAAGTGAAGGGGGTGTACAATTAAGAGTTAATGATGTTTGTCATTCTTGGGGGGAACAAGGACACTGGAAGCAGGAATGCCCAGTGAGGCCCTGTGCACTTGGGAATAGAGGGGCCAGCATGAGGCAATCAAATATTGAGAAGGAGACCAGGCAATTCCCAGGCAGTCCACAATGACAGGAGATAGGAGACTCAGAAAATACTGTGGAAATGGGGGTAAATTCATGGGATGTAGATTTGGATTTGAAGGGCAGGTAATGGCAAATATAGAAGGCTTAGAAGTTCCCTTTCTAGTGGATACTGGAGCCACCCTTTCCCTTTTAAAGTTTGAGCCTAAAGGATGCAAGTCACCAGATAAAATAATGATGCAAGGAATAGCGGGAAAAGGCGAACGAATGTTATCTAAGCCCTTATTGCTTCCTATTGGAGGTAAAAGAGCGTGGGGATGTATTATAATTTCCACAGACGCGCCCATGTGCCTTTTAGGGAGAGATCTCCTGCAAGCCTTGGATACTCAGATCTGCTTACAGCCAGAAGAGGTGGAATTAATAATTATGGGCTCATGTGTTCTGGCTAAGACACCAGAACCAGAGTCGACTAATCTGCAAATTCCAACAAGGTTAGAATCAGTTCCTAAACGGTTATGGAGCTCTTCAGGAATGGATGTGGGACTACTGAAATCAGCTAGTCCAGTCTCGATAAAAACAAAGGGGGGATTGCCTCCTGCAGTTAAGCAATACCCTATCCCAAAGGAAGCAGAGAAGAGCATCCAAAAACAAATCAATCATTATTTGAAACTGGGTATCCTTAGAGTCTGTGAATCCCCGTACAACACCCCAATTCTGCCAGTTAAAAAGAACAGGCAAGATTCTGATGGTGATCCAGAGTATCAGTTTATACAAGACTTAGGGGCTATAAACCAACATGTAGTTGCTCCACATCCAGTAGTCCCTAACCCATCAACCATTTTACTACAGATACCCCTTTGGGCAACTTATTTTACTGTGATTGACCTAACGGCAGCTTTTTTTAGTATACCGATAGCTGAAGATAGCCAAGATCTCTTGGCTTTCACTTGGAAGGGACAACAATTAACTTGGACAAGGCTGCCACAGGGATTTACTGGGTCTCTGACTATTCTTTCGCGTATACTCAAAAATGACCTCTCAGATATCGAACTTCCAGGACATTCTGTAGTAATACAATATGTAGATGATATGTTATTAGCAAGTAAAGATTATGAGACATTTTTAAAAGACACTGTTTCTCCATGTAACGCTCTTGCAGAAAAAGGGCATCAGGCATCTCTGTCTAAACTCCAGCTGTGTCAAAGAGAGGTAAAATATTTGGGTTTTATCTTAAAAGAAGGACACAGGTTAGTTGATCCAGAACGAGTAAAGACAATTCTTGATATGCCTCGTCCTGTAACAAAAAAACAACACGGGATTTTTAGGAGCTGTAGGATTTTGCCAACCGTGGATTCCTGGGTTAGCAGAACTTACTAAGCCTTTAGTGCAGGCAACAAAAAAGGAGGAGATAGAGCCTGTGGCCTGGGGCCCAGAAAGGGAGAAAGCTTTTACATCTGTGAAAAAAGCGTTGGTTTCAGCCCCTGCTCTAGGGTTACCAGATTATAGCAAACCATTGGAATTATTTGTCCATGAACGACAGGGAGTAGCAAGTGGGGTACTCACCCAAAAACTAGGCCCTCACCACAGACCAGTGGCCTATTATTCCACGCAGCTAGATGAGGGAGCTAAAGGCACTCCAGGATGCATCAGAGCAATAGCAGCTATGGCAGCTCTTACTGAAAAAAACATGACCTGTAGTTTTGGGTCACTCATTGACTGTGTATGTGCCACATGAAGTAGAACTGTCAATGAAACAATACGTGACTCAAGCACTATCCCCACAGAGAGCTCACCGCTATGAACTGATAATACTGCATGCAGATAATGGGACCTTAAAGAGATGCAACATCTTAAATCCAGCAACACTATTGCCTCTACCTGAGGATGGAGAACCACATCATTCCTGTGAGCAGGTGATCGTCAGCTCGAGCAAGCCCCGGGAGGACCTTAAAGACGAACCTTTGGGAAACCCAGACTTAGTTCCGTTTACAGATGGATCATCCTAGTATTTGGACGGAAGGCACCACTCCGGCTATGCTGTCACTAACCTCTTTGAGGTACTTGAGGCCAATCCTTTGTCTCCGTCTGTAAGTGCTCAAGGAGCAGAATTAATAGCATTGACCCAAGCAGTAAAAATTGGTAAGAACCTGCAGGTAAATATCTATACCGATTCTAAATATGCATTTGGAGTAGGTCATGTAACAGGGATGTTATGGAAAGAGCGAGGATTCTTTTCGTCATCAGGAAAGAAATTAGCTAATGGAGAAGAAATACGTAATTTGCTGGAAGCAGTCCAACTGCCCAAAGAAATTGCTGTAATACACTGCCCAGCCCATACTAAAGACACTACAGAAATTAGCAGAGGAAATGCTTTAGCCGACGCTGCTGCGAAGGCTGCAGCTCGACAACCTCTGAGAGAATGTATGGGGGCAGTTCCAAGGATGGACCAGAGTGAATGGCCAATTTTAATAGACCCCAAAACCACGTATGAAAAAGACTGCTCAGTGGAAGAGAAAAAACAATGGGAGCAGTGGGAAGCAAAACAAAGTGATGATGGAATATGGACACTTGGAAGAAAACCAATTCTACCAAAAAAAAAAATTTAATTACTATAGCTAGGTGGTTTCACGATAAAGCTCATGGGGGAGCGGAGGCAATAGCTAAGCAGGTACAGAAAGTATGGGCCGCTCCAGGAATCTACGCGGCTGCAAAAAGAATAACAAATAGCTGCCCGACCTGCCAGAAGTTTTCAAATAACAAGCCAAGCTCAGAGTTAGGGGGACGGTCATGGGCCTACTTCCCTTTCCAGAAGCTACAAATAGATTATGCGGATATGCCATCTGCCAATGGCTACAAACACTTGTTAGTGATAGTAGATCAGTTATCAGGCTGGGTAGAAGCTTTCCCAACAAGAAAGGCCGACACACGGGGAGTGGTAAAAGCCTTACTGAAGGAAATCATATCCAGGTATGGGGTCCCAGAAGCCACTGATTCAGACAGGGGTGCCCATTTTACGGCAAGCATAATCACTCAGTTATAGAAATCATTAGGCATAAAAAGAAACCTACAACCCCTTATCACCCACAATCTTCAGGACAAGTAGAAAGAATGAATAGAACACTAAAAGGAAAAATAGCAAGAATATGCGCACATGCTAGCCTAAAATGGCTGGGTAGGACTTTTTCCAACAAGAACGGCTGACACAGGGCGGGTAGTAAAAGCCTTACTGAAAGAAATCATACCCAGGTACAGAGTCCCAGAAGCCACTGATTCAGACAGGGGTGTCCATTTTATGGCAAGCATAATCAGTCAGTTTTATAAATCATGAGGAATAATGAACTTTTACCTAGTTCAGTAAGAAAAGGGACTGAGAGCTGGTTCAAGCTGGAATGATAAGGGAGTTGCAAGCAGTTCGCATTCCTGTGCTTCACGCTCTGGGAGGGAGGATGTCAAGGCTTTGAAATAAGGCCTACTTGGGCACCAGGACCCTGGGAAACAAAGCCTCCTCTCATTGCTGAAACAGTGTTAATTAGGGGGTCTGGACTATCTCGGGGTCTGGATTATATCCCTTCATCAGGACCTTGGCAGATAACACCTATTGTCACTGCTGGGGCAGTGCTAATTGCTGGAACAACACCTCTTTGTCAGGGCCTGGAGAGACAAGGGCGGGACCCGAGGAACCAAGACACATCTGTCAACAAAAACCATAACAGTAAAGATAAACAGCCTGCCTAGGCACAGGGATGAGACCCAATAAGGAGCAGGAGACTCCAGGCCCAAATATTACTATTGGTCCAAACTACTGCCTGAGGGGTGGAGAGCTTACATTGGAAGGTATAATTGCCCAGGCATTTCTTTGTTTGGGGTCCCTCTTCGGAGACACCCAGCTCGAGCTGTAATTACCGCACGCGTGTCATTAAAATTTCATTATTTCATTTGCTTTGATTTGGCGCCAAACTTTTCTGCGGGAACCTAGGGTCGGGCCCTGTTATGGTGGCTGACAAGCCTCATTTCCATAACACCGAGCCCGGGGCCCGTCCCCGTGTCCGGGGGGTCCCGCCTCGCCCTCACCTCTCCTCTCCAGCGCAGCCCTCCTGTACTCCATGTATCTCCACTGCCACTCCATGCAGCTCTTCTCCAGGTAGTGCTTCAGCCTCTCAGGCTCATTCTCTGCCTCCCACTTCCTCTTGGTGATTAGCGCAGCAGCATACGCCATGACGAATGTCAGCGTGTCCTTGTCAAAGGCGATGAAATCCTTCCCGTCGTAGGCATCCCGCAGAAACCCCCAGATCCCACCGTCCTCCAGGAGCTCACAGCCGTACGTGCGCTGCACTGTGTGATACCCTGAGACACAAGCAGGGAGACGGGGGCTCAGGGGCAGCCCCGGCCCCGCACAGGGGCTTGGACACGGCACCCAGCGCAGGGCTGGGGGCACCCCAGACCCGCAGCCCCCAGCGCTGACAGCGAGCAGCTGCCGCTGGGAGCCCCGGCCCGCGCTCACCCCCGCTCTGGTTGTAGCGCTTCTGCAGTGTGTCCAGCTCCACTCAGTAAGACTAATGATTGCCATATGCGTTCTGGGGCTGCCTGTCCCAGTGGTCCTGACCCTCCTGCTCCATCCAGGCCGCACCCGGCACCGCCCTCTGCGTCTCGCTGTCGTAGCCATCGATGAGCTCTCCGTCCACGTAGCCCACGGAGACGAAGGCGGGCAGCCCCGGGCTGGGCTCCGTCACGGCGGTGTGGAAGTAGCGCAGGGAGTGGGGGCCTGCGGGGACACGGGGGGTGGTGAGGGGCCGGGGGGGGCACGTTGGGGGGCATCCGGGGGATCAAGATGTCCCGGGGGGAGAAGTCGGGGAGGTCGGGGGGGGCAGCACGTCCCGGGGGGCAGGTCAGGGGGGCAGCACGACACAGGGGGGGCACGTCGGGGGGGCAGCACATTCCGGGAGGGCAGGTCGGGGGGCTCCGGGGGGGCAGCACGTCCCGGGGGGAAGATCGGGGGGGCAGCACCTCCCGGGGGCGGTTGCAGGCCGGTCCGTGGGGCCGCTGACGGGGAGCCCGGCGCCGGGGGAGGGGCAGAGGGGGGCCCGGGGGCCCCGCCCGCACTCACCGCTCGCCACCGCCGCCGCCGCCACCCAGCAGCAGCAGCCCCGGCCCCAGCGCCCGCCCCGCTACCGCCTCCTCGCTGCCAGCGCCCTCGCCCTCACCCGGCGCCGAAGCCCACGGCGGCCACGCCCCCGCGCCACCATTGGCTCCGCTGCGGCGCACCGCCATTGGCTGCCCCGCCCGCCAATAGCGGCTCTTGTCGGCTGAGGCGTCCCCAGGCGCTGGGCTGATCCCGGCGCGGCGGGTTGGGAGAAGCGACAGCGAGGGCGCTTGCGGAGGGCGCTGCGCAGCGCCGAGCCGCGGCTCCCGCTCCGCCTTGTCGCACGGCCATTGGCCCCGCCGGCGGCCGCCCGCCAATGGCGAGGCGCGGCAGCGGTGACGCCCCCGGGCGCCGGGCGGATCTCCGCGGAGCGCGTGGTGGGCGGGAGCGCGGAGGCGATGTGGGAGGCCGAGGCCGATGTGGGGACGGAGACGACGTGGGGATGGGGATGCCATGGGGATGGGGCCACTGGGGGGATGGGACGCCGTGGGGCTGGAGACGATGTGGGGATGGGGACACCGTGGGGCTGGAGATGGAGTTGGCTCTGTCACAGGGACAGGGGGACACTGTGGGGATGGGGATGATGGGGGGATGGGGACGATGTGGGGACGGGGACGCCATGGAGATGGGGACGATGTGGGGACGGGGACACCATTGGGATGGGGATGGAGTTGGCTCTGTCACAGGGGGGGACGCGGAGCCAGCAGTGGGAGCTCAGGGAGTGGCGCCCATCGAAGGCCGAGTGCTGGTAGGTGGTCCCCGGCCCACCCCGGCACCCATAGGTCTACTGGAAGATGTGGAAACCTGCCCAAGGTGGCACCCATGGGTGAGGAGCTGCCCAGGGCCCCAGGCGTCTAGCCCCGTTGCACCCCTGGAGCCAGGCATCCAATCCCATCAGCACCCACACCCATCCATGTGTTGTCCGAAAAGCGGATTCGTTGCCCGGTGTGCAATAAGCCAATAATTACACACTCAGGAGAGACATTTGTTTATTTATTTCAGAGTTGCGCAAGCCTGGGTGCTCGGTGGTTTCCCACAAATCGAGCACACACCCCCCCAACTTTTCAAGTAGCATTTATACAAACAAATTGCCAGATTTGCGACTTTCCCTTTTACACTGATTGGTTAGTGATTTCTTCATTCCCTGGGTCCCACCCCTGCTTCTCAAGGTCCTGATCAATTAACACTGCCCCAGCTAGGTCAGTAGATGTTATCTCCCAAGGTCCTGAGGAAGAGGACATAATCCAGACCCCTTAATTAACACAGTTTCAACAGTGAGAGGAGGCTTTGCTTCCCAAGGTCCTGGCGCCCAAACAGGCCTTATTTCACAGCCTTGACATCCTCCCTTTCGGAGAGTGGGGCACAGGAATGCAGACTGCTTGTAACTCCCTTATCTTTCCAGCCTGCACCAGCTCTGGGGCCCTTTCTTACCGAACTAGGAGCGTGGCCTAAGGCTTCAGCAAATTTAGCTACTCATGCTAAGCAAGTGTGTGGCTACTCATGCTAAGCAAATTCTGTCTAAGAAGTTATCCAAATCTACCTACTTCAAACATTCTTTCTGAGCTTCTCAGGGTTGTCTTGTAACAATTGCACCCATGTTATCACCCATGGGCCCAGGTGGCCACCCATCAGCACCTGTGACCACCCATGGACCCAGGTGTCCAGCCCCATTGCACCCGTGTTATCACACATGGGCCCAGGTGGCGGCCCCATCAGCACCCACCACCACCCATGGACCCAGGTGTCGACCCCCTTTGCACCCATGGACTCAGGCGTGAGGTCACATCACCACCCCTGAACCCAGGCCCCCCACCCCATTGCACCCATGGTCCCAGCCCCCTGGCCCATTGCACCTGTGTCCCCAGCCCCCCACCCCATTGCACCCACGTCCCCAGGCCCCTGCCCCTGCCCCATTACGCCCATATCCGGAGCTTCCCCGACTCATTGCACCCATATCCCCAGCCCCCTGCCCCTTTGCGCCCATGTCCCCAGGCCCCTGCCAATTGCAACCACCTCCCCAGGCCCCCTGCCCCATTGCACCCACATCCCCAGGCCCCCGCCCTATTGCACCCATATCCCAGGCCCCCACCCCATTGCACCCATATCCCCAGCCCCCTGGCCCACGCAGATGGGGCCACACTGCAGCAAGCCCAGCGCAGGCCCCCAAGCTGCCTGGCAGCTGCAGCACAGCACACAGGAGCAGAGACCAAGGGTGCTGGCTTGGTGCAGCCGGCAGAAGAGAAGGCGTAGGGGGATCTCACTGCTGCCTGCAAGTGCCTAACGGGAGCGTGCAGAGAGCATGGAGCCAGAGACGTCCTGAGGGGCCTGGGGACAGGTTGAGGGCAACGGCACGGCTTGTGGCAGGGAAAAGTCCCCTCAGAGACTGCAAATGGCCTTGGAAGCCGAATGGTGGTGCAACACTGGAGCAGGGTGCCAGGGCCGTGCGGGAATCCATCGCCAGAGACAGTCAGAGCTCGACCCTGACAGGCCCTGCGAAACCTCCTCTGCTTGCCTCCACTTGCAGCAGGAGGTTGCAGCAGACACCTCCGGAAGACCCTTCCCACCCCAGCTGCTCTCTCACTCTGCGACTGCTTGTAGGGCTTTCTCTGCAGCCCTGACTGCCTTCCTTGGCAGCGCCTGCACTAGTCTTTCTCCTGACAGTTCCCTGACACCAAGTAACACGGCGGGAACAGCTGCCGAGGGTTTATTTGGAGCAGCACATGGGCTGTGGGACACGACGCAGTAGCATTGCTGTAGCAGCCAGGAGAGAGCCTCCGTCGCTCTGCCTCTTTGCTCTGCGCCATCTCCCATCTCGGGCCACCTGTCTGGCAGCTGCATCCTCGCGCTGTTCCTCTCACTGCCCTGAGTCACAGCGGCAGCTAAAAGCTCTGCGCAGAGCCCGAAGCGCTGCCCTGAGCCGCAATGGCCATCGCCTGGAAGGCGCAGCATGCGGGAGGGCGGTGATGCCTGTGGAGGAAGGAGAGCCGTGGGCGAGGGGCTGGGCAAGTGCAGGGCAAGCCTGAGGGTCTCTGGCTGCGGGGGAGGCCTCCGCCTTTGTTCCTGTGCTGGCTGATGGGGCCAGAGGCACACTGTCCCCCGCATCCTGGCAGCCTCCCGCCAGAGCAGATGCCGCTGCCTCGGCTCCTCGGGGCACTGCTGGGGCCAGAGGCGTGCTCTGCAGGTCACCAGCTGCCTCCCTGGCAGCATCTCTGCCCTTCACAACGGGTGAGCAGGGCACCTCCTCAGGACACGGCTGTGGGTCTGCCAAGAGGCTCCTGAGGCTCGGTCTGACCCAGCTCATGACCAAGGCCATGTTTTCCTCCAGCTCCTCCCATTCCAAAGGCTCTTCATCAACATCCTCTTCCTCATCGCTCCACTCCACGCCAGCATCCTCTGGCACTTCCCAGACTCTCTTCCCAGCTCCCAGCTCCCGCGCCCTCCCGCAGGGCCGGAGGGAAGACGATGACTTGTGCTCCTCTTTGGGCTCACAGGCAACCTGCATGGGGAGAGCAGGAACACAGCCCTGTGTGATATCAGCTGGCCATGCTCAGCATCCTGGTGCCCTGGGATATAGGAGGGGGCAAAGGGTTTGGGGTGGGGGGATGCTGTGAGTGGCCGCGAGCCCCAAGGGGAGGCACATGCAGCTGGCTGGGCAATGGCACAAGGCTTGTCTTGGGGCCGTAGCAGCAGGGCTGGGCCGGGGGCCACGACGGGCAGCGGGGGATGGAGGTGGCCGGGTACGTGGCACAAGGGGGCTGGCTCGCTGGCTGTGGGAGGCGGCTGCTGCTGGGGCTGCCCCTGCCCTCCTTGCTCAGCATCCATGCCCCAGGGCTGGATGCTGTGCAGGCCGGGGAGGGCACGTCAGCCCTGGGCCTCTGGCACTTGGAAACACAGAGCACCAGGCATCTTCCCCAGGACAGAGAGTGCAGAGCGCAAAGGGCTGGGGGGACAGCTTCTCACCACGGCCGCGGGGGACCCATGCAATGGGGCAGCTCTTCTCACCCACCCTGCACACCCCAGACGCTGCTCACACCGCACCTCCCTTTGGTGGCGGGTGCCGACGCCATGCTCCTTGCTCACCTGGTGAGGAAGGCCTGCGGCCAGGGCAGAGCCTTCTGCTGCGCTTTCTTCGGGCAATGGTGGTTGGAGAGGCAGGCTGTTGCTCTCCCCACAAGGGCCTCCGCACAACTGGGAGGCCTTTGGCGCAGCCTCTGCAGGAAGCGATGGAGGCAGAGGAGCATTTTCCCCTGCATCCTCAGGGCCTCTGGCTGCAGGGGAGGCCTCTGCCTTTGCTCCTGTGCTGGCCAGTGGAGCCAGAGGCACACTGTCCCCCGCGTCCTGGCAGCCTCCTGCCAAAGGAGATGCCGCTGCCACGGCTCCTCGGGGCACTGCTGGGGCCAGAGGCGTGCTCTGCAGGTCACCAGCTGCCTCCCTGGCAGCATCTCTGCCCTTCACAACGGGTGAGCAGGGCACCTCCTCAGGACACGGCTGTGGGTCTGCCAAGAGGCTCCTGAGGCTCGGTCTGACCCAGCTCATGACCAAGGCTGTGTTTTTCTCCAGCTCCTCCCATTCCAAAGGTTCTTCTTCAACGTCCTCTTCCTCATCGCTCCACTCCACGCCAGCATCCTCTGGTGCTCCCCGGACTCTCTTCCCAGCTCCCATCTTGCGCTCCCTCCTGGGCGCATGGGCGTACAGCCGCTCCAGCACCTCCCACTTGGACCTCGCATCCTTCAGGAGCTCCACTCGCGTCACCTCCGGTTGCCACAGGTTATAGAAGGAGTTTCTGGCACAGAGCTGAAGCCAGAGAGGGAGATTTGTGAAGGCAGCTGCTTTTCCCACCAGCAATGCCCCCCGTGGCCCTGCCAGCACTGCCACCATCACACTGTTGCAGCAGGGCGCAGCAGCTGGCCCCAGCACACGGAGGGTCACCATCTGCCCTGGCCCACCCTTTGCACTCACCTCCTTGGGGCGAACATTGAGGCATCCCGATGCTGTCAGGGAGAAACGTTTCCCCTTGCCCTCCTCTTCCTCGACCTCCCTCTCCTTTGGCCTCGGCTCCTTCCTCTCCAGAAAGGCTTCTCGCAGCTGAGCCAAGCTCTGCCCGGTGCGCGCCACGCAGCTCCTGTCGAGCTCCTCCAGCGTCTCTGTTTTGATTGAGAGCACGGCGAGATACTGCGAGGGGTTGTCGGGGTGTATGCGCAGTGGCGTGCCTTGAAGGCGACAGATGATGCCCAGAGGCTGCTGTTTGGGCCTCTGCACTGCAAGTTGCCATCCTAGTGTGACCAGTCCATGGCCCCTGCCCGGGGAAGCTGGTGCACCGGCCCCCATGACCTTCCTTTTGCCCCCACGCCTGTTGCAATCTGGCCCTTGCAGAGCTGTGGCAGCTGTGTTTTTGCCACGCTCCCTGCTCTCCTTCTGCAATGCGCTTGCCAGGCCTGCTAGAGCAATGGTGTATGCCAAGGTCCTTTGTGGCCCGGCTGCCCTGAGCTCCCGGCCATGTCCCGCACTCGCATCATCAGGACGGCTCAAGGCTGCAGACGCGAGCGCCAGCAGTGCGTGCATCAGAGGTGCGGCAGGCAGTGCGGGGCTGTGTGCAGCAGGTCTCTGGTCCTCAGCCCTCATTTCCATGCACACATCTGCAAGGATGTTCTCAACAGCTTGCAGCATCCTTGCTTTTCCCAGCGCGGAAGACCCAGGCCTGGCCTCAGGCAAATAGGAGACAGGAGCTTGAATTGCTCGGGGGAGAGCGCCAGCTTCCTGCTTAGCTTTTGGAGAGGCAGGCACTCTCCTTGCCACATCCTCCAGAGCCTCAGCAGTGGCCGTGCATCTCAAAGAAGATCTGCAGGATTTTTCTGGAGGTCGACGTGCGGATGCCGCTCTTTGACCTGTAGAGGCCTCCAGGCCTCCACGTGCCTGCCTAGCTGCCTTGGTTGCGTGAGGCGCTAAGCCGGGCCGATGCGGTGTCTCTGCTCTTGCACAAGGCCTGCTGTGCAGTGTCTCCCGGCGCCCCGGAGGAGCCTTCTTCACAAGGCTGCTGGAGGCATGAAGAGCTTGCACCGAGTCGAGAACCTCCCTCACAGTGTCCTCCGCCATCTGCAATCAAAGCCCATGAGGAAGGCCAAGTTACTGCTGCCCTTTACCCCTCCCCCCCAGCCTTCCCACATGCACACTCCCTGTGGCCCCTGAAACCCTCCACAACAGCAGCACTCTCCCACGCAGCTGGCTCCCAAAGGCTGCGTGGGGAGAAGGCTGGTCACCACTGGGCAAGAGATGGGCAAAGGCAGCTCCCTCGGAAACCTCGAGCCATGTCCTTGCCGACTGCCATGCAGAGCAGGCGCTCCTCCTGCTCCCTCCCACCACTTCCCGCCTGCTGCTTGGCAGCTATGCACAGTCAGGCAGAGGCTTTGCCACCATCGCTGCTCAGCTCGCTACCTTCGCGATGACGTCTTCAGGGTCTTGCCAGCTCTGTGGGCCGGGCAGCAACGGCCGCCTGTCCCTTTGCTGCGATGAAGTCGGGGTCGGGATGCGTTGCGTCACTGCATGCGGCTCCCGCTGGCCCCCCTGCAGGGAGAAGGAAGCACATGATGGAGGCGGTTGCGTTCGTACAAGCGGCCCCTCAGGCACAGGAAAGCCCGGCCCCATGGCAAAGGGAAGCTCATGGCCTAGCACGACCCAGCTGTGCTAAGCCTGGAGATGCTCTCTGACCCTCAGCACAGCTCACAGGCTCCATTTGGGCCTTGCAGCACCCCAGTCGGTGTGCTTTGTGCACCAGAAAATCCCCAGCACCAGCAAGAAATACCCCCTGGCCAGAGAAGATCAGGCCTGGCTCGCTTGCCCCACCTCCTCTTCCCCACCGTCCTCATGCTTTCCGTGCGGCTCCCAGCCCTGCTGCCTGCCTCTCCCTCCAGCCCCACCGCTCACCTTGCTTCTGCGCTTCGGCCTCACAGAAAGCCCATCCACGGGCTGGGAGCCGGCATTCGCCTGCCGCCCCTTGTCCATCAGCAGGAGCTTCTCCTGCGCACCTGCCACTCTGGCACTCAAGAGAGCTGCTCCCTCCTCAGCGAGCTGCTCTCCTCAGAGGGCACAGCCAGGGGCTCTGCTCCCAGCATGGACTCGGTCACCACGGGCACTGCCCCATCACAATGGCCTTGGGGGCATGATGCTACCCCCATCACAAAGCCCTGCACGTTGCCATGGGGACCCCCGTGACCACCTCCTGCTGGCCACCAGGGGCACCCGCATCACAAGGCCTTGCTGGTGACCGTGCTAGCACCGACATCACAAGGCCTTGCTGCTCACCGGGGGCACCTCCAGCACCAGGGCTTTGCCTCCCAGCCTCTGGTGCCAGCTTCTGAGCCCAGCTCCGAGCTGCCATCTGTGCCGCAGCAGGAATTTTCCTCTCCCCACCTCTCTGCCTCCTACACCGTGCAGATGCTGCCCTTCTTCAGGCCCTCTAGAGCACACAGCCAGCCACTGCAAGACCACTCCTCTTGCTCGGGCCACTAAGCCTCACCCATATGCCTCACCGTCCAGCCCTAGGCAGAGCGTCCTGCATTCCCGCTGCTTTCTCACAGAAAGGCCAACTGCCCCTCTGCACCTTCCCAGACGGGCCTTCCCAAAGAGGCTGCAGCCATCCACCGCAGCGCTCCAGGCATGCCACGCTGCAGGCCCGCAGCTGCACACAGACTGCAAAGTGCTCCTGTCTGGTCCCCAGGCTGCAGGCATTAGCGGACGGACCCCTGAGACAGGTGCCCGCCTCTGCAGATTTCCCACAAAAGCTGTCAGAGATTCATTTCTCCAGACTGTTGCTCTCTAAGCACTTCCCTATTGGCGTGCACGCACTGCGCTGGGCCCCTCCAGGCTTTCTTTGCTCCACATCACCCTGCACCTTTGCCTTGCCCTCCCACACCATCGCTTCCTCACTCTTCCATGCATCCTCCTCTCCCCTCAGGGGCACCGACTTTTGGGCTCTCCTCACCACCTTGGCCACCGGCTTGAGCCTCACGGCAGCACACGGGCACACTCTCCTCCTGATGAAGCGTGACACCCCCCAGCCTTGGTGCCTCGCTGCTGGCTCGCCTTCGGGACGTCCAGCTGCTGGACCGCCAGGCCACCTGGGCAAGCAGGCCCTGCCCTCACCTGTGCACCTCTTCCTACTCACGGGGCTTGTGCTTTTCTTGCTTTTGCCCCCAGGGGGCACGTGGGGACCATCTCTCCACGCCAGCCTTCATGCACAAAGAGGGGCCCACGCTCATGAAAACAAAGCCCTGCTGCCAGCACCAGCTGCACACCCAGGGGCTGACCTGCTGGATCCAAGCACTGCTGCTCAAGCCCATTCCCCTCACTGGCAGCATGCAGGAAAAACCCCACCTGCCCTGCCAGGCCTACAGCCATGTCATCACACTTGGTACTTTCCAGGCAGGATCCTTGTGTTAAGGAAGAGCAAACTGAAACTGCCTACAGGCAGCCGCTTAGCACAACTTCTCTAAAACTTGCCTGGCAGGAGGAGCTAAATTTGCTGAAGCCTTAGGCCGCACTTATCGAAAATAATGAACTTTTACTTAGTCCAGTAAGAAAAGGGCCTCAGAGCTGGTTCCAGCTGGGAAGATAAGGCAGTTACAAGCAGTCTGCATTCCTTGCAATTACTGTTTTTATAGATCAAGCAGCCCCTGATACACAAAAGTATTTTAAAGAGCATATGCCAGGCTGGCAAGGGGAGGGGGCGCGGAAGAACCAGGGGAGATAGATGGAGTCAAAGTGAAGGTGGTGTACAATTAAGAGTTAATGATGTTTGTCATTCTTGGGGGGAACAAGGACACTGGAAGCAGGAATGCCCAGTGAGGCCCTGTGCACTTGGGAATAGAGGGGCCAGCATGAGGCAATCAAATCAGTCCACAATGACAGGAGATAGGAGACTCAGAAAATACTGTGGAAATGGGGGTAAATTCATGGGATGTAGATTTGGATTTGAAGGGCAGGTAATGGCAAATATAGAAGGCTTAGAAGTTCCCTTTCTAGTGGATACTGGAGCCACCCTTTCCCTTTTAAAGTTTGAGCCTAAAGGATGCAAGTCACCAGATAAAATAATGATGCAAGGAGTAGCGGGAAAAGGCAAACGAATGTTATCTAAGCCCTTAGTACTCACTATTGGGGGTAAAACAGTGTGGGGATGTATTATAATTTCCACAGACGCGCCCATGTGCCTTTTAGGGAGAGATCTCCTGCAAGCCTTGGATACTCAGATCTGCTTACAGCCAGAAGAGGTGGAATTAATAATTATGGGCTCATGTGTTCTGGCTAAGACACCAGAACCAGAGTCAACTAATCTGCAAATTCCAACAGGTTTAGAACCAGTTTCTAAAAAGTTATGGAGCTCTTCAGGAATGGATGTGGGACTACTGAAATCAGCTAGTCCAGTCTGGATAAAAACAAAGGGGGGATTGCCTCCTGCAGTTAAGCAATACCCTATCCCAAAGGAAGCAGAGAAGAGCATCCAAAAACAAATCAATCATTATTTGAAACTGGGTATCCTTAGAGTCTGTGAATCCCCGTACAACACCCCAATTCTGCCAGTTAAAAAGAACAGGCAAGACTCTGATGGTGATCCAGAGTATCGCTTTGTACAAGACTTAAGGGCTATAAACCAACAGGTAGTTGCTCCACATCCAGTAGTCCCCGACCTATCAACCATTTTACTACAGATACCCCTTTGGGCAACTTATTTTACTGTGATCGACCTAACGGCAGCCTTTTTTAGTATACCGATAGCTGAAGATAGCCAAGATCTCTTGGCTTTCACTTGGAAGGGACAACAATTAACTTGGACGAGGCTGCCACAGGGATTTACTGGGTCTCCGACTATTTTTTCGCGTATACTCAAGAATGACCTCTCAGATATCGAACTTCCAGGACATTCTGTAGTAATACAATATGTAGATGATTTGTTATTAGCAAGTAAAGATTAACACTCTTGCAGAAAAAGGGCATCGAGCATCTCTGTCTAAACTCCAGCTGTGTCAAAGAGAGGTAAAATATTTGGGTTTTATCTTAAAAGAAGGACACAGGTTAGTTGATCCAGAACGAGTAAAGACAACTCTTGATATGCCTCGTCCTGTAACAAAAAAAACAACACGGGATTTTTAGGAGCTGTAGGATTTTGCCAACCGTGGATTCCTGGGTTAGCAGAACTTACTAAGCCTTTAGTGCAGGCAACAAAAAAGGAGGAGATGGAGCCTGTGGCCTGGGGCCCAGAAAGGGAGAAAGCTTTTACATCTGTGAAAAAAGCGTTGGTTTCAGCCCCTGCTCTAGGGTGACCAGATTATAGCAAACCATTCGAATTGTTTGTCCATGAGTGACAGGGAGTAGCAAGTGGGGTACTCACCCAAAAACTAGGCCCTCACCACAGACCAGTGGCCTATTACTCCACGCAGCTAGATGAGGTAGCTAAAGGCACTCCAGGATGCATCAGAGCAATAGCAGCTACGGCAGCTCTTACTGAAAAAAACATGACCTGTAGTTTTGGGTCACTCATTGACTGTGTATGTGCCACATGAAGTAGAACTGTTAATGAAACAATACGCGACTCAAGCACTATCCCCACAGAGAGCTCACCGCTATGAACTGATAATATTAAGGTCACATTATCTGCATGTAAAGAGATGCAACATCTTAAATCCAGCAACACTATTGCCTCTACCTGAGGATGGAGAACCACATCATTCCTGTGAGCAGGTGATCGTCAGCTCGAGCAAGCCCCGGGAGGACCTTAAAGACAAACCTTTGGAAAACCCAGACTTAGTTCCGTTTACAGATGGATCATCCTATTATTTGGACGGAAGGCACCACTCCGGCTATGCTGTCACTAACCTCTTTGAGGTACTTGAGGCCAATCCTTTGTCTCTGTCTGTAAGTGCTCAAGGAGCAGAATTAATAGCATTGACCCAAGCAGCAAAAATCGGTAAGAACCTGCAGGTAAATATCTATACCGAGTCTAAATATGCATTTGGAGTATGTCATGTAACAGGGATGTTATGGAAAGAGCGAGGATTCTTTTCGTCATCAGGAAAGAAATTAGCTAATGGAGAAGAAATACGTAATTTGCTGGAAGCAGTCCAACTGCCCAAAGAAATTGCTGTAATACACTGCCCAGCCCATACTAAAGACACTACAGAAATTAGCAGAGGAAATGCTTTAGCCGACGCTGCTGCAAAAGCTGCAGCTCGACAACCTCTGAAAGAATGTATGGGGGCGGTTCCAAGGATGGACCAGAGTGAGTGGCCAAATTTAATAGACCCCAAAACTCTGTATGAAAAAGACTGCTCAGTGGAAGAGAAAAAACAATGGGAGCAGTGGGAAGCAAAACAAAGTGATGATGGAATATGGACAATTGGAGGAAAACCAATTCTACCAAAAAAAATAGTTAATTACTATAGCTAGGTGGTTTCATGATAAAGCTCATGGGGGAGCGGAGGCAATAGCTAAGCAGGTACAGAAAGTATGGGCTGCTCCAGGAATTTATGCAGCTGCTAAAAGAATAACAAACAGCTGCCTGACCTGCCAGAAGTTTTCAAATAACAAGCCAAGCTCAGAGTTCGGGTTGGGGGGCGCAACCATGGGCCTACTTCCCTTTCCAAAAGCTACAAATAGATTATGCGGATATGCCATCTGCCAATGGCTACAAACACTTGTTAGTGATAGTAGATCAGTTATCAGGCTGGGTAGAAGCTTTCCCAACAAGAAAGGCCGACACAGGGGGAGTGGTAAAAGCCTTACTGAAGGAAATCATACCCAGGTATGGGGTCCCAGAAGCCACTGATTCAGATAGGGGTGCCCATTTTACGGCAAGCATAATCACTCAGTTATATAAATCATGAGGAATAAAAAGAAACCTATTACCCCTTATCACCCACAATCTTCAGGACAAGTAGAAAGAATGAATAGAACACTAAAAGAAAAAACAGCAAGAATATGCACATGTCCTGGCCTAAAACGGCCAGAAACATTTAACTTAGCTCTATGGGATGTTTGAAATGTCCCATGGCAACCCATAGGACTAACACCAGCAGAAATTCTCTTTGGGAAACATTTAGCTGTACTAGGGACTTATTATTCCAGCTAAGACCAGCCTGTTAGACAGAGATGGACGACTAACCCAGTATGTTCTAAGTATGCAAAAAAGGTTTGAAAATCTTAAAAAATATATATATATATATGCGCTCAGTGATATCAATCCACACCACCTGAAATACAAGTGCTTGGTATACAGCCTGGGGATGAAGTTTTAGTTAAAGTATTTTCACAAAAATCCAAGTTAAAACCTAACTGCAACAGGCCATATACTGTCATACTATGTTCTTATTTTGCTGTTCAAGTTGAACTGTACTTGTATATGTTGCAAAAGAATGTGTATGTGTAAGAACACTTTGTAATCTTATATTCATAGATAACATTGGTGTAGATACAAGTAATCACTCAAATATTTGTATTTGTAACTTTACCAAAGATTATGGGATGCGACTTTAATTATTCAGCTCCTATTAGATCTTATCAATTGTTACAATCTAATTATACATTAATTCAAAATTTACTACCTAACCCCATTGGGATGAATCTCACCCTGGTATGGAAACTACTACAACATGATGATTTGAGTCGACTGCTAGAACGCATCCGAAACAATGGACAGAAAACTCTTAATCACCATTCATCATGAAGCGGGAGAGATGCACCACGTCTCAGAAAGGATAAAAAGGGATGGAGAACATCATGGCTGGGAAACTCTTCTAGGGTGGTCACCAACTACAACAGCGATTTATAATCACGTGTTGCACCCACTAGTAGTTGTGTTAACTTTAACTGTGTTATGCCTATTGCTTACGATCATATTATGCATAAGATTATGGAACGTGATAGCACGCCTTGAAAGGCTTCGAGAACTCTGTTTCAAGTATTAGCAGGGATGCTTCATAAAAACAAAGCGGGGAACTGTTAAAGAATAGCGAACTGAAACTGTCTAGAGGTAGCCGCTTAGCACAACTTCTCTAAAACTTGCTTAGCATGAGGAGCTAAATTTGCTGAAGCCTTAGGCCGCACTTAGCGAAAACAATGAACTTTTACTTAGTCCAGTAAGAAAAGGGCCTCAGAGCTGGTTCCAGCTGGGAAGATAAGGAAGTTACAAGCAGTCTGCATTCCTGCGTCTCACACTCCCAAAGGGAGGGTGTCAAGGCTTTGAAGTAAGACCAGTGCAGGGCATTAGGACCTTGAGGGGCAAAGCCTTAGCTCACTGCTGGGGCAGTGTTCATTGTTATGATTTAGAATCACCTCCTCCTCAGGACCTTGAGACACAACAGTAAGACCCCACAAAAACAGAGGTACAACCGTCAGCAGAGACTGCAAAAAACAAAAATAAGGAGAAAAACAGCTTACCTCAGAATGACAATGAGACACAATGAGGACCAAAAAATTACTATTGGTCTAACTACCGCGTGAAGGGTGGGAAATGTACGTTGAAAAAACTATAATTGCCCAGGATTTGTTTATGTTAGGGTCCCTCTTCGGAGGCACCCAGCTCGAGCTGTAATTACTGCACGCGCGTCATTAATATTTAATTCTTTAATTTGTTTTGATTTGGCTCTGAATTTTTCTGCGGAAACCTAGCGTCGAGCCCTCTTATGGTGGCCAACAAGCCTAATTTCCATAGAATTTCCATAACAATAACTGGGCATGGGCGCGGGAGCATTTGAGCCAGGAGGGAGGGAGGAAAGAAACCTGCCGAACGTAACACTTGTGCTAGCAGATACTAGTACCCCGGACTGTGCTCCAAAAGTTTCTGCTCCACCTGATATACCTGATGATCTCTCTGTCATTGCTTCTCCTTCTCCTCCTCCTTCTCCCTCTACTCCATTGGCTGCCGGACTCTATCCTATGATCCCCAACGTGCTGACTAACCCTGCCGCTTTACAGCCGGGGGGAAAGGGAGGGGCCAGTCCTCCACCTCCTGTGCTGCGGGTATTTACTAATCAGCCCTGGCACCCTGGCCATCTCGCCTTATGGGGGGGGAAAATGCAGAGATTAAGAAAAGATGCAGGGCGATGTGTCCAGTTATTTTCTAGTATCTGCACTGGGCACAACCCAAACTGGAGTGATACCCAAATTCTTTTGAGGGAATTATTTCAACCAAATGAAGGGGATAAGATAATTAAAGATGCGGAAGAAGCGCAGCAAGCCGGGGGAAATAGAAACCTCTGGCTAGCAAACGATCCAAATTGGGATTATAATAATGCAGGAGATAGAGCTGTGTGTCCAACAGGACTTTGAAATTTAGTAGAAGTAATTAGAGCATGCAGAGAGTTAGGAGTAAATTGGACTAGAGTGCAAGAATGCAGACAGTGATTAGATGAACACCCCCATGACTTCTGGGGACTTTTGCGGTAAGCCCCGCTAAAATAGGGAGGAATGACCCCACAAAACTTCAATGATGCTCTCGCAATTAGTGTTTTTATAGATCAAGCAGCCCCTGATACACAAAAGTATTTTAAAGAGCATATGCCAGGCTGGCAAGGGGAGGGGCGCGGAAGAACCAGGGGAGATAGATGGAATCAAAGTGAAGGGGGTGTACAATTAAGAGTTAATGATGTTTGTCATTCTTGGGGGGAACAAGGACACTGGAAGCAGGAATGCCCAGTGAGGCCCTGTGCACTTGGGAATAGAGGGGCCAGCATGAGGCAATCAAATATTGAGAAGGAGACCAGGCAATTCCCAGGCAGTCCACAATGACAGGAGATAGGAGACTCAGAAAATACTGTGGAAATGGGGGTAAATTCATGGGATGTAGATTTGGATTTGAAGGGCAGGTAATGGCAAATATAGAAGGCTTAGAAGTTCCCTTTCTAGTGGATACTGGAGCCACCCTTTCCCTTTTAAAGTTTGAGCCTAAAGGATGCAAGTCACCAGATAAAATAATGATGCAAGGAATAGCGGGAAAAGGCGAACGAATGTTATCTAAGCCCTTATTGCTTACTATTGGAGGTAAAAGAGCGTGGGGATGTATTATAATTTCCACAGACGCGCCCATGTGCCTTTTAGGGAGAGATCTCCTGCAAGCCTTGGATACTCAGATCTGCTTACAGCCAGAAGAGGTGGAATTAATAATTATGGGCTCATGTGTTCTGGCTAAGACACCAGAACCAGAGTCGACTAATCTGCAAATTCCAACAAGGTTAGAATCAGTTCCTAAACGGTTATGGAGCTCTTCAGGAATGGATGTGGGACTACTGAAATCAGCTAGTCCAGTCTCGATAAAAACAAAGGGGGGATTGCCTCCTGCAGTTAAGCAATACCCTATCCCAAAGGAAGCAGAGAAGAGCATCCAAAAACAAACCGATCATTACCTGAAACTGGGTATCCTTAGAGTCTGTGAATCCCCGTACAACACCCCAATTCTGCCAGTTAAAAAGAACAGGCAAGATTCTGATGGTGATCCAGAGTATCAGTTTATACAAGACTTAAGGGCTATAAACCAACAGGTAGTTGCTCCACATCCAGTAGTCCCTAACCCATCAACCATTTTACTACAGATACCCCTTTGGGCAACTTATTTTACTGTGATTGACCTAACGGCAGCTTTTTTTAGTATACCGATAGCTGAAGATAGCCAAGATCTCTTGGCTTTCACTTGGAAGGGACAACAATTAACTTGGACAAGGCTGCCACAGGGATTTACTGGGTCTCTGACTATTCTTTCGCGTATACTCAAAAATGACCTCTCAGATATCGAACTTCCAGGACATTCTGTAGTAATACAATATGTAGATGATTTGTTATTAGCAAGTAAAGATTAACACTCTTGCAGAAAAAGGGCATCGAGCATCTCTGTCTAAACTCCAGCTGTGTCAAAGAGAGGTAAAATATTTGGGTTTTATCTTAAAAGAAGGACACAGGTTAGTTGATCCAGAACGAGTAAAGACAATTCTTGATATGCCTCGTCCTGTAACAAAAAAAACAACACGGGATTTTTAGGAGCTGTAGGATTTTGCCAACCGTGGATTCCTGGGTTAGCAGAACTTACTAAGCCTTTAGTGCAGGCAACAAAAAAGGAGGAGATGGAGCCTGTGGCCTGGGGCCCAGAAAGGGAGAAAGCTTTTACATCTGTGAAAAAAGCGTTGGTTTCAGCCCCTGCTCTAGGGTGACCAGATTATAGCAAACCATTCGAATTGTTTGTCCATGAGTGACAGGGAGTAGCAAGTGGGGTACTCACCCAAAAACTAGGCCCTCACCACAGACCAGTGGCCTATTACTCCACGCAGCTAGATGAGGTAGCTAAAGGCACTCCAGGATGCATCAGAGCAATAGCAGCTACGGCAGCTCTTACTGAAAAAAACATGACCTGTAGTTTTGGGTCACTCATTGACTGTGTATGTGCCACATGAAGTAGAACTGTTAATGAAACAATACGCGACTCAAGCACTATCCCCACAGAGAGCTCACCGCTATGAACTGATAATATTAAGGTCACATTATCTGCATGTAAAGAGATGCAACATCTTAAATCCAGCAACACTATTGCCTCTACCTGAGGATGGAGAACCACATCATTCCTGTGAGCAGGTGATCGTCAGCTCGAGCAAGCCCCGGGAGGACCTTAAAGACAAACCTTTGGAAAACCCAGACTTAGTTCCGTTTACAGATGGATCATCCTATTATTTGGACAGAAGGCACCACTCCGGCTATGCTGTCACTAACCTCTTTGAGGTACTTGAGGCCAATCCTTTGTCTCTGTCTGTAAGTGCTCAAGGAGCAGAATTAATAGCATTGACCCAAGCAGCAAAAATCGGTAAGAACCTGCAGGTAAATATCTATACCGAGTCTAAATATGCATTTGGAGTATGTCATGTAACAGGGATGTTATGGAAAGAGCGAGGATTCTTTTCGTCATCAGGAAAGAAATTAGCTAATGGAGAAGAAATACGTAATTTGCTGGAAGCAGTCCAACTGCCCAAAGAAATTGCTGTAATACACTGCCCAGCCCATACTAAAGACACTACAGAAATTAGCAGAGGAAATGCTTTAGCCGACGCTGCTGCAAAAGCTGCAGCTCGACAACCTCTGAAAGAATGTATGGGGGCGGTTCCAAGGATGGACCAGAGTGAGTGGCCAAATTTAATAGACCCCAAAACTCTGTATGAAAAAGACTGCTCAGTGGAAGAGAAAAAACAATGGGAGCAGTGGGAAGCAAAACAAAGTGATGATGGAATATGGACAATTGGAGGAAAACCAATTCTACCAAAAAAAATAGTTAATTACTATAGCTAGGTGGTTTCATGATAAAGCTCATGGGGGAGCGGAGGCAATAGCTAAGCAGGTACAGAAAGTATGGGCTGCTCCAGGAATTTATGCAGCTGCTAAAAGAATAACAAACAGCTGCCTGACCTGCCAGAAGTTTTCAAATAACAAGCCAAGCTCAGAGTTCGGGTTGGGGGGCGCAACCATGGGCCTACTTCCCTTTCCAAAAGCTACAAATAGATTATGCGGATATGCCATCTGCCAATGGCTACAAACACTTGTTAGTGATAGTAGATCAGTTATCAGGCTGGGTAGAAGCTTTCCCAACAAGAAAGGCCGACACAGGGGGAGTGGTAAAAGCCTTACTGAAGGAAATCATACCCAGGTATGGGGTCCCAGAAGCCACTGATTCAGATAGGGGTGCCCATTTTACGGCAAGCATAATCACTCAGTTATATAAATCATGAGGAATAAAAAGAAACCTATTACCCCTTATCACCCACAATCTTCAGGACAAGTAGAAAGAATGAATAGAACACTAAAAGAAAAAACAGCAAGAATATGCACATGTCCTGGCCTAAAACGGCCAGAAACATTTAACTTAGCTCTATGGGATGTTTGAAATGTCCCATGGCAACCCATAGGACTAACACCAGCAGAAATTCTCTTTGGGAAACATTTAGCTGTACTAGGGACTTATTATTCCAGCTAAGACCAGCCTGTTAGACAGAGATGGACGACTAACCCAGTATGTTCTAAGTATGCAAAAAAGGTTTGAAAATCTTAAAAAAAATATATATATATATGCGCTCAGTGATATCAATCCACACCACCTGAAATACAAGTGCTTGGTATACAGCCTGGGGATGAAGTTTTAGTTAAAGTATTTTCACAAAAATCCAAGTTAAAACCTAACTGCAACAGGCCATATACTGTCATACTATGTTCTTATTTTGCTGTTCAAGTTGAACTGTACTTGTATATGTTGCAAAAGAATGTGTATGTGTAAGAACACTTTGTAATCTTATATTCATAGATAACATTGGTGTAGATACAAGTAATCACTCAAATATTTGTATTTGTAACTTTACCAAAGATTATGGGATGCGACTTTAATTATTCAGCTCCTATTAGATCTTATCAATTGTTACAATCTAATTATACATTAATTCAAAATTTACTACCTAACCCCATTGGGATGAATCTCACCCTGGTATGGAAACTACTACAACATGATGATTTGAGTCGACTGCTAGAACGCATCCGAAACAATGGACAGAAAACTCTTAATCACCATTCATCATGAAGCGGGAGAGATGCACCACGTCTCAGAAAGGATAAAAAGGGATGGAGAACATCATGGCTGGGAAACTCTTCTAGGGTGGTCACCAACTACAACAGCGATTTATAATCACGTGTTGCACCCACTAGTAGTTGTGTTAACTTTAACTGTGTTATGCCTATTGCTTACGATCATATTATGCATAAGATTATGGAACGTGATAGCACGCCTTGAAAGGCTTCGAGAACTCTGTTTCAAGTATTAGCAGGGATGCTTCATAAAAACAAAGCGGGGAACTGTTAAAGAATAGCGAACTGAAACTGTCTAGAGGTAGCCGCTTAGCACAACTTCTCTAAAACTTGCTTAGCATGAGGAGCTAAATTTGCTGAAGCCTTAGGCCGCACTTAGCGAAAACAATGAACTTTTACTTAGTCCAGTAAGAAAAGGGCCTCAGAGCTGGTTCCAGCTGGGAAGATAAGGAAGTTACAAGCAGTCTGCATTCCTGCGTCTCACACTCCCAAAGGGAGGGTGTCAAGGCTTTGAAGTAAGACCAGTGCAGGGCATTAGGACCTTGAGGGGCAAAGCCTTAGCTCACTGCTGGGGCAGTGTTCATTGTTATGATTTAGAATCACCTCCTCCTCAGGACCTTGAGACACAACAGTAAGACCCCACAAAAACAGAGGTACAACCGTCAGCAGAGACTGCAAAAAACAAAAATAAGGAGAAAAACAGCTTACCTCAGAATGACAATGAGACACAATGAGGACCAAAAAATTACTATTGGTCTAACTACCACGTGAAGGGTGGGAAATGTACGTTGAAAAAACTATAATTGCCCAGGATTTGTTTATGTTAGGGTCCCTCTTCGGAGGCACCCAGCTCGAGCTGTAATTACTGCACGCGCGTCATTAATATTTAATTCTTTAATTTGTTTTGATTTGGCTCTGAATTTTTCTGCGGAAACCTAGCGTCGAGCCCTCTTATGGTGGCCAACAAGCCTAATTTCCATAGAATTTCCATAACAATAACTGGGCATGGGCGCGGGAGCATTTGAGCCAGGAGGGAGGGAGGAAAGAAACCTGCCGAACGTAACACTTGTGCTAGCAGATACTAGTACCCCGGACTGTGCTCCAAAAGTTTCTGCTCCACCTGATATACCTGATGATCTCTCTGTCATTGCTTCTCCTTCTCCTCCTCCTTCTCCCTCTACTCCATTGGCTGCCGGACTCTATCCTATGATCCCCAACGTGCTGACTAACCCTGCCGCTTTACAGCCGGGGGGAAAGGGAGGGGCCAGTCCCCCTCCTCCTGTGCTGCGGGTATTTACTAATCAGCCCTGGCACCCTGGCCATCTCGCCTTATGGGGGGGGAAAATGCAGAGATTAAGAAAAGATGCAGGGCGATGTGTCCAGTTATTTTCTAGTATCTGCACTGGGCACAACCCAAACTGGAGTGATACCCAAATTCTTTTGAGGGAATTATTTCAACCAAATGAAGGGGATAAGATAATTAAAGATGCGGAAGAAGCGCAGCAAGCCGGGGGAAATAGAAACCTCTGGCTAGCAAATGATCCAAATTGGGATTATAATAATGCAGGAGATAGAGCTGTGTGTCCAACAGGACTTTGAAATTTAGTAGAAGTAATTAGAGCATGCAGAGAGTTAGGAGTAAATTGGACTAGAGTGCAAGAATGCAGACAGTGATTAGATGAACACCCCCATGACTTCTGGGGACTTTTGCGGTAAGCCCCGCTAAAATAGGGAGGAATGACCCCACAAAACTTCAATGATGCTCTCGCAATTAGTGTTTTTATAGATCAAGCAGCCCCTGATACACAAAAGTATTTTAAAGAGCATATGCCAGGCTGGCAAGGGGAGGGGCGCGGAAGAACCAGGGGAGATAGATGGAATCAAAGTGAAGGGGGTGTACAATTAAGAGTTAATGATGTTTGTCATTCTTGGGGGGAACAAGGACACTGGAAGCAGGAATGCCCAGTGAGGCCCTGTGCACTTGGGAATAGAGGGGCCAGCATGAGGCAATCAAATATTGAGAAGGAGACCAGGCAATTCCCAGGCAGTCCACAATGACAGGAGATAGGAGACTCAGAAAATACTGTGGAAATGGGGGTAAATTCATGGGATGTAGATTTGGATTTGAAGGGCAGGTAATGGCAAATATAGAAGGCTTAGAAGTTCCCTTTCTAGTGGATACTGGAGCCACCCTTTCCCTTTTAAAGTTTGAGCCTAAAGGATGCAAGTCACCAGATAAAATAATGATGCAAGGAGTAGCGGGAAAAGGCGAACGAATGTTATCTAAGCCCTTATTGCTTACTATTGGAGGTAAAAGAGCGTGGGGATGTATTACAATTTCCACAGATGCGCCCATGTGCCTTTTAGGGAGAGATCTCCTGCAAGCCTTGGATACTCAGATCTGCTTACAGCCAGAAGAGGTGGAATTAATAATTATGGGCTCATGTGTTCTGGCTAAGACACCAGAACCAGAGTCGACTAATCTGCAAATTCCAACAAGGTTAGAATCAGTTCCTAAACGGTTATGGAGCTCTTCAGGAATGGATGTGGGACTACTGAAATCAGCTAGTCCAGTCTCGATAAAAACAAAGGGGGGATTGCCTCCTGCAGTTAAGCAATACCCTATCCCAAAGGAAGCAGAGAAGAGCATCCAAAAACAAACCGATCATTACCTGAAACTGGGTATCCTTAGAGTCTGTGAATCCCCGTACAACACCCCAATTCTGCCAGTTAAAAAGAACAGGCAAGATTCTGATGGTGATCCAGAGTATCAGTTTATACAAGACTTAGGGGCTATAAACCAACATGTAGTTGCTCCACATCCAGTAGTCCCTAACCCATCAACCATTTTACTACAGATACCCCTTTGGGCAACTTATTTTACTGTGATTGACCTAACGGCAGCTTTTTTTAGTATACCGATAGCTGAAGATAGCCAAGATCTCTTGGCTTTCACTTGGAAGGGACAACAATTAACTTGGACAAGGCTGCCACAGGGATTTACTGGGTCTCTGACTATTCTTTCGCGTATACTCAAAAATGACCTCTCAGATATCGAACTTCCAGGACATTCTGTAGTAATACAATATGTAGATGATTTGTTATTAGCAAGTAAAGATTAACACTCTTGCAGAAAAAGGGCATCGAGCATCTCTGTCTAAACTCCAGCTGTGTCAAAGAGAGGTAAAATATTTGGGTTTTATCTTAAAAGAAGGACACAGGTTAGTTGATCCAGAACGAGTAAAGACAACTCTTGATATGCCTCGTCCTGTAACAAAAAAAACAACACGGGATTTTTAGGAGCTGTAGGATTTTGCCAACCGTGGATTCCTGGGTTAGCAGAACTTACTAAGCCTTTAGTGCAGGCAACAAAAAAGGAGGAGATGGAGCCTGTGGCCTGGGGCCCAGAAAGGGAGAAAGCTTTTACATCTGTGAAAAAAGCGTTGGTTTCAGCCCCTGCTCTAGGGTGACCAGATTATAGCAAACCATTCGAATTGTTTGTCCATGAGTGACAGGGAGTAGCAAGTGGGGTACTCACCCAAAAACTAGGCCCTCACCACAGACCAGTGGCCTATTACTCCACGCAGCTAGATGAGGTAGCTAAAGGCACTCCAGGATGCATCAGAGCAATAGCAGCTACGGCAGCTCTTACTGAAAAAAACATGACCTGTAGTTTTGGGTCACTCATTGACTGTGTATGTGCCACATGAAGTAGAACTGTTAATGAAACAATACGCGACTCAAGCACTATCCCCACAGAGAGCTCACCGCTATGAACTGATAATATTAAGGTCACATTATCTGCATGTAAAGAGATGCAACATCTTAAATCCAGCAACACTATTGCCTCTACCTGAGGATGGAGAACCACATCATTCCTGTGAGCAGGTGATCGTCAGCTCGAGCAAGCCCCGGGAGGACCTTAAAGACAAACCTTTGGAAAACCCAGACTTAGTTCCGTTTACAGATGGATCATCCTATTATTTGGACAGAAGGCACCACTCCGGCTATGCTGTCACTAACCTCTTTGAGGTACTTGAGGCCAATCCTTTGTCTCTGTCTGTAAGTGCTCAAGGAGCAGAATTAATAGCATTGACCCAAGCAGCAAAAATCGGTAAGAACCTGCAGGTAAATATCTATACCGAGTCTAAATATGCATTTGGAGTATGTCATGTAACAGGGATGTTATGGAAAGAGCGAGGATTCTTTTCGTCATCAGGAAAGAAATTAGCTAATGGAGAAGAAATACGTAATTTGCTGGAAGCAGTCCAACTGCCCAAAGAAATTGCTGTAATACACTGCCCAGCCCATACTAAAGACACTACAGAAATTAGCAGAGGAAATGCTTTAGCCGACGCTGCTGCAAAAGCTGCAGCTCGACAACCTCTGAAAGAATGTATGGGGGCGGTTCCAAGGATGGACCAGAGTGAGTGGCCAAATTTAATAGACCCCAAAACTCTGTATGAAAAAGACTGCTCAGTGGAAGAGAAAAAACAATGGGAGCAGTGGGAAGCAAAACAAAGTGATGATGGAATATGGACAATTGGAGGAAAACCAATTCTACCAAAAAAAATAGTTAATTACTATAGCTAGGTGGTTTCATGATAAAGCTCATGGGGGAGCGGAGGCAATAGCTAAGCAGGTACAGAAAGTATGGGCTGCTCCAGGAATTTATGCAGCTGCTAAAAGAATAACAAACAGCTGCCTGACCTGCCAGAAGTTTTCAAATAACAAGCCAAGCTCAGAGTTCGGGTTGGGGGGCGCAACCATGGGCCTACTTCCCTTTCCAAAAGCTACAAATAGATTATGCGGATATGCCATCTGCCAATGGCTACAAACACTTGTTAGTGATAGTAGATCAGTTATCAGGCTGGGTAGAAGCTTTCCCAACAAGAAAGGCCGACACAGGGGGAGTGGTAAAAGCCTTACTGAAGGAAATCATACCCAGGTATGGGGTCCCAGAAGCCACTGATTCAGATAGGGGTGCCCATTTTACGGCAAGCATAATCACTCAGTTATATAAATCATGAGGAATAAAAAGAAACCTATTACCCCTTATCACCCACAATCTTCAGGACAAGTAGAAAGAATGAATAGAACACTAAAAGAAAAAACAGCAAGAATATGCACATGTCCTGGCCTAAAACGGCCAGAAACATTTAACTTAGCTCTATGGGATGTTTGAAATGTCCCATGGCAACCCATAGGACTAACACCAGCAGAAATTCTCTTTGGGAAACATTTAGCTGTACTAGGGACTTATTATTCCAGCTAAGACCAGCCTGTTAGACAGAGATGGACGACTAACCCAGTATGTTCTAAGTATGCAAAAAAGGTTTGAAAATCTTAAAAAATATATATATATATATGCGCTCAGTGATATCAATCCACACCACCTGAAATACAAGTGCTTGGTATACAGCCTGGGGATGAAGTTTTAGTTAAAGTATTTTCACAAAAATCCAAGTTAAAACCTAACTGCAACAGGCCATATACTGTCATACTATGTTCTTATTTTGCTGTTCAAGTTGAACTGTACTTGTATATGTTGCAAAAGAATGTGTATGTGTAAGAACACTTTGTAATCTTATATTCATAGATAACATTGGTGTAGATACAAGTAATCACTCAAATATTTGTATTTGTAACTTTACCAAAGATTATGGGATGCGACTTTAATTATTCAGCTCCTATTAGATCTTATCAATTGTTACAATCTAATTATACATTAATTCAAAATTTACTACCTAACCCCATTGGGATGAATCTCACCCTGGTATGGAAACTACTACAACATGATGATTTGAGTCGACTGCTAGAACGCATCCGAAACAATGGACAGAAAACTCTTAATCACCATTCATCATGAAGCGGGAGAGATGCACCACGTCTCAGAAAGGATAAAAAGGGATGGAGAACATCATGGCTGGGAAACTCTTCTAGGGTGGTCACCAACTACAACAGCGATTTATAATCACGTGTTGCACCCACTAGTAGTTGTGTTAACTTTAACTGTGTTATGCCTATTGCTTACGATCATATTATGCATAAGATTATGGAACGTGATAGCACGCCTTGAAAGGCTTCGAGAACTCTGTTTCAAGTATTAGCAGGGATGCTTCATAAAAACAAAGCGGGGAACTGTTAAAGAATAGCGAACTGAAACTGTCTAGAGGTAGCCGCTTAGCACAACTTCTCTAAAACTTGCTTAGCATGAGGAGCTAAATTTGCTGAAGCCTTAGGCCGCACTTAGCGAAAACAATGAACTTTTACTTAGTCCAGTAAGAAAAGGGCCTCAGAGCTGGTTCCAGCTGGGAAGATAAGGAAGTTACAAGCAGTCTGCATTCCTGCATCTCACACTCCCAAAGGGAGGGTGTCAAGGCTTTGAAGTAAGACCAGTGCAGGGCATTAGGACCTTGAGGGGCAAAGCCTTAGCTCACTGCTGGGGCAGTGTTCATTGTTATGATTTAGAATCACCTCCTCCTCAGGACCTTGAGACACAACAGTAAGACCCCACAAAAACAGAGGTACAACCGTCAGCAGAGACTGCAAAAAACAAAAATAAGGAGAAAAACAGCTTACCTCAGAATGACAATGAGACACAATGAGGACCAAAAAATTACTATTGGTCTAACTACCACGTGAAGGGTGGGAAATGTACGTTGAAAAAACTATAATTGCCCAGGATTTGTTTATGTTAGGGTCCCTCTTCGGAGGCACCCAGCTCGAGCTGTAATTACTGCACGCGCGTCATTAATATTTAATTCTTTAATTTGTTTTGATTTGGCTCTGAATTTTTCTGCGGAAACCTAGCGTCGAGCCCTCTTATGGTGGCCAACAAGCCTAATTTCCATAGAATTTCCATAACAATAACTGGGCATGGGCGCGGGAGCATTTGAGCCAGGAGGGAGGGAGGAAAGAAACCTGCCGAACGTAACACTTGTGCTAGCAGATACTAGTACCCCGGACTGTGCTCCAAAAGTTTCTGCTCCACCTGATATACCTGATGATCTCTCTGTCATTGCTTCTCCTTCTCCTCCTCCTTCTCCCTCTACTCCATTGGCTGCCGGACTCTATCCTATGATCCCCAACGTGCTGACTAACCCTGCCGCTTTACAGCCGGGGGGAAAGGGAGGGGCCAGTCCCCCTCCTCCTGTGCTGCGGGTATTTACTAATCAGCCCTGGCACCCTGGCCATCTCGCCTTATGGGGGGGGAAAATGCAGAGATTAAGAAAAGATGCAGGGCGATGTGTCCAGTTATTTTCTAGTATCTGCACTGGGCACAACCCAAACTGGAGTGATACCCAAATTCTTTTGAGGGAATTATTTCAACCAAATGAAGGGGATAAGATAATTAAAGATGCGGAAGAAGCGCAGCAAGCCGGGGGAAATAGAAACCTCTGGCTAGCAAATGATCCAAATTGGGATTATAATAATGCAGGAGATAGAGCTGTGTGTCCAACAGGACTTTGAAATTTAGTAGAAGTAATTAGAGCATGCAGAGAGTTAGGAGTAAATTGGACTAGAGTGCAAGAATGCAGACAGTGATTAGATGAACACCCCCATGACTTCTGGGGACTTTTGCGGTAAGCCCCGCTAAAATAGGGAGGAATGACCCCACAAAACTTCAATGATGCTCTCGCAATTAGTGTTTTTATAGATCAAGCAGCCCCTGATACACAAAAGTATTTTAAAGAGCATATGCCAGGCTGGCAAGGGGAGGGGCGCGGAAGAACCAGGGGAGATAGATGGAATCAAAGTGAAGGGGGTGTACAATTAAGAGTTAATGATGTTTGTCATTCTTGGGGGGAACAAGGACACTGGAAGCAGGAATGCCCAGTGAGGCCCTGTGCACTTGGGAATAGAGGGGCCAGCATGAGGCAATCAAATATTGAGAAGGAGACCAGGCAATTCCCAGGCAGTCCACAATGACAGGAGATAGGAGACTCAGAAAATACTGTGGAAATGGGGGTAAATTTATGGGATGTAGATTTGGATTTGAAGGGCAGGTAATGGCAAATATAGAAGGCTTAGAAGTTCCCTTTCTAGTGGATACTGGAGCCACCCTTTCCCTTTTAAAGTTTGAGCCTAAAGGATGCAAGTCACCAGATAAAATAATGATGCAAGGAATAGCGGGAAAAGGCGAACGAATGTTATCTAAGCCCTTATTGCTTACTATTGGAGGTAAAAGAGCGTGGGGATGTATTATAATTTCCACAGACGCGCCCATGTGCCTTTTAGGGAGAGATCTCCTGCAAGCCTTGGATACTCAGATCTGCTTACAGCCAGAAGAGGTGGAATTAATAATTATGGGCTCATGTGTTCTGGCTAAGACACCAGAACCAGAGTCGACTAATCTGCAAATTCCAACAAGGTTAGAATCAGTTCCTAAACGGTTATGGAGCTCTTCAGGAATGGATGTGGGACTACTGAAATCAGCTAGTCCAGTCTCGATAAAAACAAAGGGGGGATTGCCTCCTGCAGTTAAGCAATACCCTATCCCAAAGGAAGCAGAGAAGAGCATCCAAAAACAAACCGATCATTACCTGAAACTGGGTATCCTTAGAGTCTGTGAATCCCCGTACAACACCCCAATTCTGCCAGTTAAAAAGAACAGGCAAGATTCTGATGGTGATCCAGAGTATCAGTTTATACAAGACTTAGGGGCTATAAACCAACATGTAGTTGCTCCACATCCAGTAGTCCCTAACCCATCAACCATTTTACTACAGATACCCCTTTGGGCAACTTATTTTACTGTGATTGACCTAACGGCAGCTTTTTTTAGTATACCGATAGCTGAAGATAGCCAAGATCTCTTGGCTTTCACTTGGAAGGGACAACAATTAACTTGGACAAGGCTGCCACAGGGATTTACTGGGTCTCTGACTATTCTTTCGCGTATACTCAAAAATGACCTCTCAGATATCGAACTTCCAGGACATTCTGTAGTAATACAATATGTAGATGATTTGTTATTAGCAAGTAAAGATTAACACTCTTGCAGAAAAAGGGCATCGAGCATCTCTGTCTAAACTCCAGCTGTGTCAAAGAGAGGTAAAATATTTGGGTTTTATCTTAAAAGAAGGACACAGGTTAGTTGATCCAGAACGAGTAAAGACAACTCTTGATATGCCTCGTCCTGTAACAAAAAAAACAACACGGGATTTTTAGGAGCTGTAGGATTTTGCCAACCGTGGATTCCTGGGTTAGCAGAACTTACTAAGCCTTTAGTGCAGGCAACAAAAAAGGAGGAGATGGAGCCTGTGGCCTGGGGCCCAGAAAGGGAGAAAGCTTTTACATCTGTGAAAAAAGCGTTGGTTTCAGCCCCTGCTCTAGGGTGACCAGATTATAGCAAACCATTCGAATTGTTTGTCCATGAGTGACAGGGAGTAGCAAGTGGGGTACTCACCCAAAAACTAGGCCCTCACCACAGACCAGTGGCCTATTACTCCACGCAGCTAGATGAGGTAGCTAAAGGCACTCCAGGATGCATCAGAGCAATAGCAGCTACGGCAGCTCTTACTGAAAAAAACATGACCTGTAGTTTTGGGTCACTCATTGACTGTGTATGTGCCACATGAAGTAGAACTGTTAATGAAACAATACGCGACTCAAGCACTATCCCCACAGAGAGCTCACCGCTATGAACTGATAATATTAAGGTCACATTATCTGCATGTAAAGAGATGCAACATCTTAAATCCAGCAACACTATTGCCTCTACCTGAGGATGGAGAACCACATCATTCCTGTGAGCAGGTGATCGTCAGCTCGAGCAAGCCCCGGGAGGACCTTAAAGACAAACCTTTGGAAAACCCAGACTTAGTTCCGTTTACAGATGGATCATCCTATTATTTGGACAGAAGGCACCACTCCGGCTATGCTGTCACTAACCTCTTTGAGGTACTTGAGGCCAATCCTTTGTCTCTGTCTGTAAGTGCTCAAGGAGCAGAATTAATAGCATTGACCCAAGCAGCAAAAATCGGTAAGAACCTGCAGGTAAATATCTATACCGAGTCTAAATATGCATTTGGAGTATGTCATGTAACAGGGATGTTATGGAAAGAGCGAGGATTCTTTTCGTCATCAGGAAAGAAATTAGCTAATGGAGAAGAAATACGTAATTTGCTGGAAGCAGTCCAACTGCCCAAAGAAATTGCTGTAATACACTGCCCAGCCCATACTAAAGACACTACAGAAATTAGCAGAGGAAATGCTTTAGCCGACGCTGCTGCAAAAGCTGCAGCTCGACAACCTCTGAAAGAATGTATGGGGGCGGTTCCAAGGATGGACCAGAGTGAGTGGCCAAATTTAATAGACCCCAAAACTCTGTATGAAAAAGACTGCTCAGTGGAAGAGAAAAAACAATGGGAGCAGTGGGAAGCAAAACAAAGTGATGATGGAATATGGACAATTGGAGGAAAACCAATTCTACCAAAAAAAATAGTTAATTACTATAGCTAGGTGGTTTCATGATAAAGCTCATGGGGGAGCGGAGGCAATAGCTAAGCAGGTACAGAAAGTATGGGCTGCTCCAGGAATTTATGCAGCTGCTAAAAGAATAACAAACAGCTGCCTGACCTGCCAGAAGTTTTCAAATAACAAGCCAAGCTCAGAGTTCGGGTTGGGGGGCGCAACCATGGGCCTACTTCCCTTTCCAAAAGCTACAAATAGATTATGCGGATATGCCATCTGCCAATGGCTACAAACACTTGTTAGTGATAGTAGATCAGTTATCAGGCTGGGTAGAAGCTTTCCCAACAAGAAAGGCCGACACAGGGGGAGTGGTAAAAGCCTTACTGAAGGAAATCATACCCAGGTATGGGGTCCCAGAAGCCACTGATTCAGATAGGGGTGCCCATTTTACGGCAAGCATAATCACTCAGTTATATAAATCATGAGGAATAAAAAGAAACCTATTACCCCTTATCACCCACAATCTTCAGGACAAGTAGAAAGAATGAATAGAACACTAAAAGAAAAAACAGCAAGAATATGCACATGTCCTGGCCTAAAACGGCCAGAAACATTTAACTTAGCTCTATGGGATGTTTGAAATGTCCCATGGCAACCCATAGGACTAACACCAGCAGAAATTCTCTTTGGGAAACATTTAGCTGTACTAGGGACTTATTATTCCAGCTAAGACCAGCCTGTTAGACAGAGATGGACGACTAACCCAGTATGTTCTAAGTATGCAAAAAAGGTTTGAAAATCTTAAAAAATATATATATATATATGCGCTCAGTGATATCAATCCACACCACCTGAAATACAAGTGCTTGGTATACAGCCTGGGGATGAAGTTTTAGTTAAAGTATTTTCACAAAAATCCAAGTTAAAACCTAACTGCAACAGGCCATATACTGTCATACTATGTTCTTATTTTGCTGTTCAAGTTGAACTGTACTTGTATATGTTGCAAAAGAATGTGTATGTGTAAGAACACTTTGTAATCTTATATTCATAGATAACATTGGTGTAGATACAAGTAATCACTCAAATATTTGTATTTGTAACTTTACCAAAGATTATGGGATGCGACTTTAATTATTCAGCTCCTATTAGATCTTATCAATTGTTACAATCTAATTATACATTAATTCAAAATTTACTACCTAACCCCATTGGGATGAATCTCACCCTGGTATGGAAACTACTACAACATGATGATTTGAGTCAACTGCTAGAACGCATCCGAAACAATGGACAGAAAACTCTTAATCACCATTCATCATGAAGCGGGAGAGATGCACCACGTCTCAGAAAGGATAAAAAGGGATGGAGAACATCATGGCTGGGAAACTCTTCTAGGGTGGTCACCAACTACAACAGCGATTTATAATCACGTGTTGCACCCACTAGTAGTTGTGTTAACTTTAACTGTGTTATGCCTATTGCTTACGATCATATTATGCATAAGATTATGGAACGTGATAGCACGCCTTGAAAGGCTTCGAGAACTCTGTTTCAAGTATTAGCAGGGATGCTTCATAAAAACAAAGCGGGGAACTGTTAAAGAATAGCGAACTGAAACTGTCTAGAGGTAGCCGCTTAGCACAACTTCTCTAAAACTTGCTTAGCATGAGGAGCTAAATTTGCTGAAGCCTTAGGCCGCACTTAGCGAAAACAATGAACTTTTACTTAGTCCAGTAAGAAAAGGGCCTCAGAGCTGGTTCCAGCTGGGAAGATAAGGAAGTTACAAGCAGTCTGCATTCCTGCATCTCACACTCCCAAAGGGAGGGTGTCAAGGCTTTGAAGTAAGACCAGTGCAGGGCATTAGGACCTTGAGGGGCAAAGCCTTAGCTCACTGCTGGGGCAGTGTTCATTGTTATGATTTAGAATCACCTCCTCCTCAGGACCTTGAGACACAACAGTAAGACCCCACAAAAACAGAGGTACAACCGTCAGCAGAGACTGCAAAAAACAAAAATAAGGAGAAAAACAGCTTACCTCAGAATGACAATGAGACACAATGAGGACCAAAAAATTACTATTGGTCTAACTACCACGTGAAGGGTGGGAAATGTACGTTGAAAAAACTATAATTGCCCAGGATTTGTTTATGTTAGGGTCCCTCTTCGGAGGCACCCAGCTCGAGCTGTAATTACTGCACGCGCGTCATTAATATTTAATTCTTTAATTTGTTTTGATTTGGCTCTGAATTTTTCTGCGGAAACCTAGCGTCGAGCCCTCTTATGGTGGCCAACAAGCCTAATTTCCATAGAATTTCCATAACAATAACTGGGCATGGGCGCGGGAGCATTTGAGCCAGGAGGGAGGGAGGAAAGAAACCTGCCGAACGTAACACTTGTGCTAGCAGATACTAGTACCCCGGACTGTGCTCCAAAAGTTTCTGCTCCACCTGATATACCTGATGATCTCTCTGTCATTGCTTCTCCTTCTCCTCCTCCTTCTCCCTCTACTCCATTGGCTGCCGGACTCTATCCTATGATCCCCAACGTGCTGACTAACCCTGCCGCTTTACAGCCGGGGGGAAAGGGAGGGGCCAGTCCCCCTCCTCCTGTGCTGCGGGTATTTACTAATCAGCCCTGGCACCCTGGCCATCTCGCCTTATGGGGGGGGAAAATGCAGAGATTAAGAAAAGATGCAGGGCGATGTGTCCAGTTATTTTCTAGTATCTGCACTGGGCACAACCCAAACTGGAGTGATACCCAAATTCTTTTGAGGGAATTATTTCAACCAAATGAAGGGGATAAGATAATTAAAGATGCGGAAGAAGCGCAGCAAGCCGGGGGAAATAGAAACCTCTGGCTAGCAAATGATCCAAATTGGGATTATAATAATGCAGGAGATAGAGCTGTGTGTCCAACAGGACTTTGAAATTTAGTAGAAGTAATTAGAGCATGCAGAGAGTTAGGAGTAAATTGGACTAGAGTGCAAGAATGCAGACAGTGATTAGATGAACACCCCCATGACTTCTGGGGACTTTTGCGGTAAGCCCCGCTAAAATAGGGAGGAATGACCCCACAAAACTTCAATGATGCTCTCGCAATTAGTGTTTTTATAGATCAAGCAGCCCCTGATACACAAAAGTATTTTAAAGAGCATATGCCAGGCTGGCAAGGGGAGGGGCGCGGAAGAACCAGGGGAGATAGATGGAATCAAAGTGAAGGGGGTGTACAATTAAGAGTTAATGATGTTTGTCATTCTTGGGGGGAACAAGGACACTGGAAGCAGGAATGCCCAGTGAGGCCCTGTGCACTTGGGAATAGAGGGGCCAGCATGAGGCAATCAAATATTGAGAAGGAGACCAGGCAATTCCCAGGCAGTCCACAATGACAGGAGATAGGAGACTCAGAAAATACTGTGGAAATGGGGGTAAATTCATGGGATGTAGATTTGGATTTGAAGGGCAGGTAATGGCAAATATAGAAGGCTTAGAAGTTCCCTTTCTAGTGGATACTGGAGCCACCCTTTCCCTTTTAAAGTTTGAGCCTAAAGGATGCAAGTCACCAGATAAAATAATGATGCAAGGAGTAGCGGGAAAAGGCGAACGAATGTTATCTAAGCCCTTATTGCTTACTATTGGAGGTAAAAGAGCGTGGGGATGTATTACAATTTCCACAGATGCGCCCATGTGCCTTTTAGGGAGAGATCTCCTGCAAGCCTTGGATACTCAGATCTGCTTACAGCCAGAAGAGGTGGAATTAATAATTATGGGCTCATGTGTTCTGGCTAAGACACCAGAACCAGAGTCGACTAATCTGCAAATTCCAACAAGGTTAGAATCAGTTCCTAAACGGTTATGGAGCTCTTCAGGAATGGATGTGGGACTACTGAAATCAGCTAGTCCAGTCTCGATAAAAACAAAGGGGGGATTGCCTCCTGCAGTTAAGCAATACCCTATCCCAAAGGAAGCAGAGAAGAGCATCCAAAAACAAACCGATCATTACCTGAAACTGGGTATCCTTAGAGTCTGTGAATCCCCGTACAACACCCCAATTCTGCCAGTTAAAAAGAACAGGCAAGATTCTGATGGTGATCCAGAGTATCAGTTTATACAAGACTTAGGGGCTATAAACCAACATGTAGTTGCTCCACATCCAGTAGTCCCTAACCCATCAACCATTTTACTACAGATACCCCTTTGGGCAACTTATTTTACTGTGATTGACCTAACGGCAGCTTTTTTTAGTATACCGATAGCTGAAGATAGCCAAGATCTCTTGGCTTTCACTTGGAAGGGACAACAACTAACTTGGACAAGGCTGCCACAGGGATTTACTGGGTCTCTGACTATTTTTTCGCGTATACTCAAAAATGACCTCTCAGATATCGAACTTCCAGGACATTCTGTAGTAATACAATATGTAGATGATATGTTATTAGCAAGTAAAGATTATGAGACATTTTTAAAAGACACTGTTTCTCCATGTAACGCTCTTGCAGAAAAAGGGCATCAGGCATCTCTGTCTAAACTCCAGCTGTGTCAAAGAGAGGTAAAATATTTGGGTTTTATCTTAAAAGAAGGACACAGGTTAGTTGATCCAGAACGAGTAAAGACAATTCTTGATATGCCTCGTCCTGTAACAAAAAAACAACACGGGATTTTTAGGAGCTGTAGGATTTTGCCAACCGTGGATTCCTGGGTTAGCAGAACTTACTAAGCCTTTAGTGCAGGCAACAAAAAAGGAGGAGATGGAGCCTGTGGCCTGGGGCCCAGAAAGGGAGAAAGCTTTTACATCTGTGAAAAAAGCGTTGGTTTCAGCCCCTGCTCTAGGGTTACCAGATTATAGCAAACCATTGGAATTATTTGTCCATGAACGACAGGGAGTAGCAAGTGGGGTACTCACCCAAAAACTAGGTCCTCACCATAGACCAGTGGCCTATTACTCCACGCAGCTAGATGAGGTAGCTAAAGGCACTCCAGGATGCATCAGAGCAATAGCAGCTACGGCAGCTCTTACTGAAAAAAACATGACCTGTAGTTTTGGGTCACTCATTGACTGTGTATGTGCCACATGAAGTAGAACTGTCAATGAAACAATACGTGACTCAAGCACTATCCCCACAGAGAGCTCACCGCTATGAACTGATAATACTGCATGCAGATAATGGGACCTTAAAGAGATGCAACATCTTAAATCCAGCAACACTACTGCCTCTACCTGAGGATGGAGAACCACATCATTCCTGTGAGCAGGTGATCATCAGCTCGAGCAAGCCCCGGGAGGACCTTAAAGACAAACCTTTGGAAAACCCAGACTTAGTTCCGTTTACAGATGGATCATCCTATTATTTGGACGGAAGGCACCACTCCGGCTATGCTGTCACTAACCTCTTTGAGGTACTTGAGGCCAATCCTTTGTCTCCGTCTGTAAGTGCTCAAGCAGCAGAATTAATAGCATTGACCCAAGCAGCAAAAATTGGTAAGAACCTGCAGGTAAATATCTATACCGATTCTAAATATGCATTTGGAGTAGGTCATGTAACAGGGATGTTATGGAAAGAGCAAGGATTCTTTTCGTCATCAGGAAAGAAATTAGCTAATGGAGAAGAAATACGTAATTTGCTGGAAGCAGTCCAACTGCCCAAAGAAATTGCTGTAATACACTGCCCAGCCCATACTAAAGACACTACAGAAATTAGCAGAGGAAATGCTTTAGCCGACGCTGCTGCGAAGGCTGCAGCTCGACAACCTCTGAGAGAATGTATGGGTGTAGTTCCAAGGATGGACCAGAGTGAACGGCCAATTTTAATAGACCCCAAAACCATGTATGAAAAAGACTGCTCAGTGGAAGAGAAAAAACAATGGGAGCAGTGGGAAGCAAAACAAAGTGATGATGGAATATGGACACTTGGAAGAAAACCAATTCTACAAAAAAAAAAAATATTTAATTACTATAGCTAGGTGGTTTCACGATAAAGCTCTTGGGGGAGCGGAGGCAATAGCTAAGCAGGTACAGAAAGTATGGGCCACTCCAGGAATCTACGCGGCTGCAAAAAGAATAACAAATAGCTGCCCGACCTGCCAGAAGTTTTCAAATAACAAGCCAAGCTCAGAGTTAGGGGGACGGTCATGGGCCTACTTCCCTTTCCAGAAGCTACAAATAGATTATGCGGATATGCCATCTGCCAATGGCTACAAACACTTGTTAGTGATAGTAGATCAGTTATCAGGCTGGGTAGAAGCTTTCCCAACAAGAAAGGCCGACACACGGGGAGTGGTAAAAGCCTTACTGAAGGAAATCATACCCAGGTATGGGGTCCCAGAAGCCACTGATTCAGATAGGGGTGCCCATTTTACGGCAAGCATAATCACTCAGTTATAGAAATCATTAGGCATAAAAAGAAACCTACAACCCCTTATCACCCACAATCTTCAGGACAAGTAGAAAGAATGAATAGAACACTAAAAGGAAAAATAGCAAGAATATGCGCACATGCTAGCCTAAAATGGCTGGGTAGGACCTTTCCCAACAAGAACGGCTGACGCAGGGCGGGTAGTAAAAGCCTTACTGAAAGAAATCATACCCAGGTATAGAGTCCCAGAAGCCATGGATTCAGACAGGGGTGCCCATTTTATGGCAAGCATAATCAGTCAGTTCTATAAATCATGAGGAATAAAAGGAAATCTATGTACCCCTTATCACCCACAATCTTCAGGACAAGTAGAAAGAATGAACAGCACATTAAAAGAAAAAATAGCAAGAAATGCACACATGCTAGCCTCAAATGGCCAGAAGCATTAAACTTAGCTCTATGGGATGTTTGAAATGTCCCATGGCAACCCATAGGACTAACACCAGCAGAAATTCTCTTTGGGAAACATTTAGCTGTACTAGGGACTTGTTATGCCAGCTAAGACTAGCCTGTTAGACGGGGATGAATGACTAACCCAGTATGTTCTAAGTATGCAAAAAAGGTTTGAAAATCTTTGAAATAAATAAATATATGCTCAATGATATCAATCCACACCACCTGAAATACAAGTGCCTGGTATACAGCCTGGGGATGAAGTTTTAGTTAAAGTATTTTCACAAAAAATCCAGGTTAAAACCTAAATGGAACGGGCCATATACTATCATACTGTGTTCTTATTTTGCTGTTCAAGTTGAACTGTACTTGTACATGTTAAAAAAAGAATGTGTATGTGTAAGAACACTTTGTAATCTTACATTCATAGATGGCATTGGTGTAGATACAAGTAATTAATTACTCAAATATTTGTATTTGTAACATTACCCAAAATTATGGGATGCGACTTTAATCATTCAGCTCCTATTAGATCTTATCAATTGTTACAATCTAATTATACACTAATTCAAAATTTACTACCTAACCCCATTGGAAAGAATCTCACACTAGTGAAGAAACTACTACAACATGACAACCTGCGTCGACTGCTAGAACGTACCCGAAACAATGGACAAAAAACCCTCTAATCACCATTCATCATGAAGCGGAAGAGATGCACCACGTCTTGGAAAGGATAAAAAGGGATGGAGAACATCATGGCTGGGAAACTCTTCTAGGGTGGTCACCAACTACAACAGCGATTTATAATCACGTGTTGCACCCACTAGTAGTTGTGTTAACTTTAACTGTGTTATGCCTATTGCTTACGATCATATTATGCATAAGATTATGGAACGTGATAGCACACCTTGAAAGGCTTCGAGAACTCTGTTTCAAGTATTAGCAGGGATGCTTCATAAAAACAAAGCGGGGAACTGTTAAAGAATAGCGAACTGAAACTGTCTAGAGGTAGCCACTTAGCACAACTTCTCTAAAACTTGCTTAGCATGAGGAGCTAAATTTGCTGAAGCCTTAGGCCGCACTTAGCGAAAACAATGAACTTTTACTTAGTCCAGTAAGAAAAGGGCCTCAGAGCTGGTTCCAGCTGGGAAGATAAGGAAGTTACAAGCAGTCTGCATTCCTGCGTCTCACACTCCCAAAGGGAGGGTGTCTGCAGCAATGCGTCTCACACTCCCAAAGGGAGGGTGTCAAGGCTTTGAAGTAAGACCAGTGCAGGGCATTAGGACCTTGAGGGGCAAAGCCTTAGCTCACTGCTGGGGCAGTGTTCATTGTTATGATTTAGAATCACCTCCTCCTCAGGACCTTGAGACACAACAGTAAGACCCCACAAAAACAGAGGTACAACCGTCAGCAGAGACTGCAAAAAACAAAAATAAGGAGAAAAACAGCTTACCTCAGAATGACAATGAGACACAATGAGGAGCAGGAGACCCCAGACCAAAAAATTACTATTGGTCTAACTACCACGTGAAGGGTGGGAAATGTACGTTGAAAAAACTATAATTGCCCAGGATTTGTTTATGTTAGGGTCCCTCTTCGGAGGCACCCAGCTCGAGCTGTAATTACTGCACGCACGTCATTAATATTTAATTCTTTAATTTGTTTTGATTTGGCTCTGAATTTTTCTGCGGAAACCTAGCGTCAAGCCCTCTTATGGTGGCCAACAAGCCTAATTTCCATATAATTTCCATAACAATAACTGGGCATGGGCGCGGGAGCATTTGAGCCAGGAGGGAGGGAGGAAAGAAACCTGCCGAACGTAACACTTGTGCTAGCAGATACTAGTACCCCGGACTGTGCTCCAAAAGTTTCTGCTCCACCTGATATACCTGATGATCTCTCTGTCATTACTTCTCCTTCTCCTCCTCCTTCTCCCTCTACTCCATTGGCTGCCGGACTCTATCCTATGATCCCCAACGTGCTGACTAACCCTGCCGCTTTACAGCCAGGGGGAAAGGGAGGGGCCAGTCCCCCTCCTCCTGTGCTGCGGGTATTTACTAATCAGCCCTGGCACCCCGGCCATCTCGCCTTATGGGGGGGTAAAATGCAGAGATTAAGAAAAGATGCAGGGCGATGTGTCCAATTATTTTCTAATATCTGCACTGGGCACAACCCAAACTGGAGTGATACCCAAATTCTTTTGAGGGAATTATTTCAACCAAATGAAGGGGATAAGATAATTAAAGATGCGGAAGAAGCGCAGCAAGCCGGGGGAAATAGAAACCTCTGGCTAGCAAATGATCCAAATTGGGATTATAATAATGCAGGAGATAGAGCTGTGTGTCCAACAGGACTTTGAAATTTAGTAGAAGTAATTAGAGCATGCAGAGAGTTAGGAGTAAATTGGACTAGAGTGCAAGAATGCAGACAGTGATTAGATGAACACCCCCAAGACTTCTGGGGACTTTTGCGGTAAGCCCCGCTAAAATAGGGAGGAATGACCCCACAAAACTTCAATGATGCTCTCGCAATTAGTGTTTTTATAGATCAAGCAGCCCCTGATACACAAAAGTATTTTAAAGAGCATATGCCAGGCTGGCAAGGGGAGGGGCGCGGAAGAACCAGGGGAGATAGATGGAATCAAAGTGAAGGGGGTGTACAATTAAGAGTTAATGATGTTTGTCATTCTTGGGGGGAACAAGGACACTGGAAGCAGGAATGCCCAGTGAGGCCCTGTGCACTTGGGAATAGAGGGGCCAGCATGAGGCAATCAAATATTGAGAAGGAGACCAGGCAATTCCCAGGCAGTCCACAATGACAGGAGATAGGAGACTCAGAAAATACTGTGGAAATGGGGGTAAATTCATGGGATGTAGATTTGGATTTGAAGGGCAGGTAATGGCAAATATAGAAGGCTTAGAAGTTCCCTTTCTAGTGGATACTGGAGCCACCCTTTCCCTTTTAAAGTTTGAGCCTAAAGGATGCAAGTCACCAGATAAAATAATGATGCAAGGAATAGCGGGAAAAGGCGAACGAATGTTATCTAAGCCCTTATTGCTTCCTATTGGAGGTAAAAGAGCGTGGGGATGTATTATAATTTCCACAGACGCGCCCATGTGCCTTTTAGGGAGAGATCTCCTGCAAGCCTTGGATACTCAGATCTGCTTACAGCCAGAAGAGGTGGAATTAATAATTATGGGCTCATGTGTTCTGGCTAAGACACCAGAACCAGAGTCGACTAATCTGCAAATTCCAACAAGGTTAGAATCAGTTCCTAAACGGTTATGGAGCTCTTCAGGAATGGATGTGGGACTACTGAAATCAGCTAGTCCAGTCTCGATAAAAACAAAGGGGGGATTGCCTCCTGCAGTTAAGCAATACCCTATCCCAAAGGAAGCAGAGAAGAGCATCCAAAAACAAATCAATCATTATTTGAAACTGGGTATCCTTAGAGTCTGTGAATCCCCGTACAACACCCCAATTCTGCCAGTTAAAAAGAACAGGCAAGATTCTGATGGTGATCCAGAGTATCAGTTTATACAAGACTTAGGGGCTATAAACCAACATGTAGTTGCTCCACATCCAGTAGTCCCTAACCCATCAACCATTTTACTACAGATACCCCTTTGGGCAACTTATTTTACTGTGATTGACCTAACGGCAGCTTTTTTTAGTATACCGATAGCTGAAGATAGCCAAGATCTCTTGGCTTTCACTTGGAAGGGACAACAATTAACTTGGACAAGGCTGCCACAGGGATTTACTGGGTCTCTGACTATTCTTTCGCGTATACTCAAAAATGACCTCTCAGATATCGAACTTCCAGGACATTCTGTATTAATACAATATGTAGATGATATGTTATTAGCAAGTAAAGATTATGAGACATTTTTAAAAGACACTGTTTCTCCATGTAACGCTCTTGCAGAAAAAGGGCATCAGGCATCTCTGTCTAAACTCCAGCTGTGTCAAAGAGAGGTAAAATATTTGGGTTTTATCTTAAAAGAAGGACACAGGTTAGTTGATCCAGAATGAGTAAAGACAATTCTTGATATGCCTCGTCCTGTAACAAAAAAACAACACGGGATTTTTAGGAGCTGTAGGATTTTGCCAACCGTGGATTCCTGGGTTAGCAGAACTTACTAAGCCTTTAGTGCAGGCAACAAAAAAGGAGGAGATGGAGCCTGTGGCCTGGGGCCCAGAAAGGGAGAAAGCTTTTACATCTGTGAAAAAAGCGTTGGTTTCAGCCCCTGCTCTAGGGTTACCAGATTATAGCAAACCATTGGAATTATTTGTCCATGAACGACAGGGAGTAGCAAGTGGGGTACTCACCCAAAAACTAGGCCCTCACCACAGACCAGTGGCCTATTATTCCACGCAGCTAGATGAGGTAGCTAAAGGCACTCCAGGATGCATCAGAGCAATAGCAGCTATGGCAGCTCTTACTGAAAAAAACATGACCTGTAGTTTTGGGTCACTCATTGACTGTGTATGTGCCACATGAAGTAGAACTGTCAATGAAACAATACGTGACTCAAGCACTATCCCCACAGAGAGCTCACCGCTATGAACTGATAATACTGCATGCAGATAATGGGACCTTAAAGAGATGCAACATCTTAAATCCAGCAACACTATTGCCTCTACCTGAGGATGGAGAACCACATCATTCCTGTGAGCAGGTGATCGTCAGCTCGAGCAAGCCCCGGGAGGACCTTAAAGACAAACCTTTGGGAAACCCAGACTTAGTTCCGTTTACAGATGGATCATCCTAGTATTTGGACGGAAGGCACCACTCCGGCTATGCTGTCACTAACCTCTTTGAGGTACTTGAGGCCAATCCTTTGTCTCCGTCTGTAAGTGCTCAAGGAGCAGAATTAATAGCATTGACCCAAGCAGTAAAAATTGGTAAGAACCTGCAGGTAAATATCTATACCGATTCTAAATATGCATTTGGAGTAGGTCATGTAACAGGGATGTTATGGAAAGAGCGAGGATTCTTTTCGTCATCAGGAAAGAAATTAGCTAATGGAGAAGAAATACGTAATTTGCTGGAAGCAGTCCAACTGCCCAAAGAAATTGCTGTAATACACTGCCCAGCCCATACTAAAGACACTACAGAAATTAGCAGAGGAAATGCTTTAGCCGACGCTGCTGCGAAGGCTGCAGCTCGACAACCTCTGAGAGAATGTATGGGGGCAGTTCCAAGGATGGACCAGAGTGAATGGCCAATTTTAATAGACCCCAAAACCACGTATGAAAAAGACTGCTCAGTGGAAGAGAAAAAACAATGGGAGCAGTGGGAAGCAAAACAAAGTGATGATGGAATATGGACACTTGGAAGAAAACCAATTCTACCAAAAAAAAAAATTTAATTACTATAGCTAGGTGGTTTCACGATAAAGCTCATGGGGGAGCGGAGGCGGTGGCTAACCAGGTACAGAAAGTATGGGCTGCTCCAGGAATCTACGCGGCTGCAAAAAGAATAACAAATAGCTGCCCGACCTGCCAGAAGTTTTCAAATAACAAGCCAAGCTCAGAGTTAGGGGGACGGTCATGGGCCTACTTCCCTTTCCAAAAGCTACAAATAGATTATGCGGATATGCCATCTGCCAATGGCTACAAACACTTGTTAGTGATAGTAGATCAGTTATCAGGCTGGGTAGAAGCTTTCCCAACAAGAAAGGCCGACACACGGGGAGTGGTAAAAGCCTTACTGGAGGAAATCATATCCAGGTATGGGGTCCCAGAAGCCACTGATTCAGACAGGGGTGCCCATTTTACGGCAAGCATAATCACTCAGTTATAGAAATCATTAGGCATAAAAAGAAACCTACAACCCCTTATCACCCACAATCTTCAGGACAAGTAGAAAGAATGAATAGAACACTAAACGGAAAAATAGCAAGAATATGCGCACATGCTAGCCTAAAATGGCTGGGTAGGACTTTTCCCAACAAGAACGGCTGACACAGGGCGGGTAGTAAAAGCCTTACTGAAAGAAATCATACCCAGGTACAGAGTCTCAGAAGCCACTGATTCAGACAGGGGTGTCCATTTTATGGCAAGCATAATCAGTCAGTTTTATAAATCATGAGGAATAATGAACTTTTACCTAGTTCAGTAAGAAAAGGGACTGAGAGCTGGTTCAAGCTGGAATGATAAGGGAGTTGCAAGCAGTTCGCATTCCTGTGCTTCACGCTCTGGGAGGGAGGATGTCAAGGCTTTGAAATAAGGCCTACTTGGGCACCAGGACCCTGGGAAACAAAGCCTCCTCTCATTGCTGAAACAGTGTTAATTAGGGGGTCTGGACTATCTCGGGGTCTGGATTATATCCCTTCATCAGGACCTTGGCAGATAACACCTATTGTCACTGCTGGGGCAGTGCTAATTGCTGGAACAACACCTCTTTGTCAGGGCCTGGAGAGACAAGGGCGGGACCCGAGGAACCAAGACACATCTGTCAACAAAAACCATAACAGTAAAGATAAACAGCCTGCCTAGGCACAGGGATGAGACCCAATAAGGAGCAGGAGACTCCAGGCCCAAATATTACTATTGGTCCAAACTACTGCCTGAGGGGTGGAGAGCTTACATTGGAAGGTATAATTGCCCAGGCATTTCTTTGTTTGGGGTCCCTCTTCGGAGACACCCAGCTCGAGCTGTAATTACCGCACGCGTGTCATTAAAATTTCATTATTTCATTTGCTTTGATTTGGCGCCAAACTTTTCTGCGGGAACCTAGGGTCGGGCCCTGTTATGGTGGCTGACAAGCCTCATTTCCATAACACCGAGCCCGGGGCCCGTCCCCGTGTCCGGGGGGTCCCGCCTCGCCCTCACCTCTCCTCTCCAGCGCAGCCCTCCTGTACTCCATGTATCTCCACTGCCACTCCATGCAGCTCTTCTCCAGGTAGTGCTTCAGCCTCTCAGGCTCATTCTCTGCCTCCCACTTCCTCTTGGTGATTAGCGCAGCAGCATACGCCATGACGAATGTCAGCGTGTCCTTGTCAAAGGCGATGAAATCCTTCCCGTCGTAGGCATCCCGCAGAAACCCCCAGATCCCGCCGTCCTCCAGGAGCTCACAGCCGTACGTGCGCTGCACTGTGTGATACCCTGAGACACAAGCAGGGAGACGGGGGCTCAGGGGCAGCCCCGGCCCCGCACAGGGGCTTGGACACGGCACCCAGCGCAGGGCTGGGGGCACCCCAGACCCGCAGCCCCCAGCGCTGACAGCGAGCAGCTGCCGCTGGGAGCCCCGGCCCGCGCTCACCCCCGCTCTGGTTGTAGCGCTTCTGCAGTGTGTCCAGCTCCACTCAGTAAGACTAATGATTGCCATATGCGTTCTGGGGCTGCCTGTCCCAGTGGTCCTGACCCTCCTGCTCCATCCAGGCCGCACCCGGCACCGCCCTCTGCCTCTCGCTGTCGTAGCCATCGATGAGCTCTCCGTCCACGTAGCCCACGGAGACGAAGGCGGGCAGCCCCGGGCTGGGCTCCGTCACGGCGGTGTGGAAGTAGCGCAGGGAGTGGGGGCCTGCGGGGACACGGGGGGTGGTGAGGGGCCAGGGGGGCACGTTGGGGGGCATCCGGGGGATCAAGATGTCCCGGGGGGAGAAGTCGGGGGGGTCGGGGGGGGCAGCACGTCCCGGGGGGCAGGTCAGGGGGGCAGCACGACACAGGGGGGGCACGTCGGGGGGGCAGCACATTCCGGGAGGGCAGGTCGGGGGGCTCCGGGGGGGCAGCACGTCCCGGGGGGAAGATCGGGGGGGCAGCACCTCCCGGGGGCGGTTGCAGGCCGGTCCGTGGGGCCGCTGACGGGGAGCCCGGCGCCGGGGGAGGGGCAGAGGGGGGCCCCGGGGTCCCCGCCCGCACTCACCGCTCGCCGCCGCCGCCGCCCAGCAGCAGCAGCCCCGGCCCCAGCGCCCGCCCCGCTACCGCCTCCTCGCTGCCAGCGCCCTCGCCCTCACCCGGCGCCGAAGCCCACGGCGGCCACGCCCCCGCGCCGCCATTGGCTCCGCTGCGGCGCACCGCCATTGGCTGCGCTCTGTCCCGCCCGCCAATAGCGGCTCTCGTCGGCTGAGGCGTCCCCAGGCGCTGGGCAGATCCCGGCGCGGCAGGTTGGGAGAAGCGACAGCGAGGGCGCTTGCGGAGGGCGCTGCGCAGCGCCGAGCCGCGGCTCCCGCTCCGCCTTGTCGCACGGCCATTGGCCCCGCCGGCGGCCGCCCGCCAATGGCGAGGCGCGGCAGCGGTGACGCCCCCGGGCGCCGGGCGGATCTCCGCGGAGCGCGTGGTGGGCGGGAGCGCGGAGGCGATGTGGGAGGCCGAGGCCGATGTGGGGACGGAGACGACGTGGGGATGGGGATGCCATGGGGATGGGGCCACTGGGGGGATGGGACGCCGTGGGGCTGGAGACGATGTGGGGATGGGGACACCGTGGGGCTGGAGATGGAGTTGGCTCTGTCACAGGGACAGGGGGACACTGTGGGGATGGGGATGATGGGGGGATGGGGACGATGTGGGGACGGGGACGCCATGGAGATGGGGACGATGTGGGGACGGGGACACCATTGGGATGGGGATGGAGTTGGCTCTGTCACAGGGGGGGACGCGGAGCCAGCAGTGGGAGCTCAGGGAGTGGCGCCCATCGAAGGCCGAGTGCTGGTAGGTGGTCCCCGGCCCACCCCGGCACCCATAGGTCTACTGGAAGATGTGGAAACCTGCCCAAGGTGGCACCCATGGGTGAGGAGCTGCCCAGGGCCCCAGGCGTCTAGCCCCGTTGCACCCCTGGAGCCAGGCATCCAATCCCATCAGCACCCACACCCATCCATGTGTTGTCCGAAAAGCGGATTCGTTGCCCGGTGTGCAATAAGCCAATAATTACACACTCAGGAGAGACATTTGTTTATTTATTTCAGAGTTGCGCAAGCCTGGGTGCTCGGTGGTTTCCCACAAATCGAGCACACACACCCCAACTTTTCAAGTAGCATTTATACAAACAAATTGCCAGATTTGCGACTTTCCCTTTTACACTGATTGGTTAGTGATTTCTTCATTCCCTGGGTCCCACCCCTGCTTCTCAAGGTCCTGATCAATTAACACTGCCCCAGCTAGGTCAGTAGATGTTATCTCCCAAGGTCCTGAGGAAGAGGACATAATCCAGACCCCTTAATTAACACAGTTTCAACAGTGAGAGGAGGCTTTGCTTCCCAAGGTCCTGGCGCCCAAACAGGCCTTATTTCACAGCCTTGACATCCTCCCTTTCGGAGAGTGGGGCACAGGAATGCAGACTGCTTGTAACTCCCTTATCTTTCCAGCCTGCACCAGCTCTGGGGCCCTTTCTTACCGAACTAGGAGCGTGGCCTAAGGCTTCAGCAAATTTAGCTACTCATGCTAAGCAAGTGTGTGGCTACTCATGCTAAGCAAATTCTGTCTAAGATAGAAGTTATCCAAATCTACCTACTTCAAACATTCTTTCTGAGCTTCTCAGGGTTGTCTTGTAACAATTGCACCCATGTTATCACCCATGGGCCCAGGTGGCCACCCATCAGCACCTGTGACCACCCATGGACCCAGGTGTCCAGCCCCATTGCACCCGTGTTATCACACATGGGCCCAGGTGGCGGCCCCATCAGCACCCACCACCACCCATGGACCCAGGTGTCGACCCCCTTTGCACCCATGGACTCAGGCGTGAGGTCACATCACCACCCCTGAACCCAGGCCCCCCACCCCATTGCACCCATGGTCCCAGCCCCCTGGCCCATTGCACCTGTGTCCCCAGCCCCCCACCCCATTGCACCCACGTCCCCAGGCCCCTGCCCCTGCCCCATTACGCCCATATCCGGAGCTTCCCCGACTCATTGCACCCATATCCCCAGCCCCCTGCCCCTTTGCGCCCATGTCCCCAGGCCCCTGCCAATTGCAACCACCTCCCCAGGCCCCCTGCCCCATTGCACCCACATCCCCAGGCCCCCGCCCTATTGCACCCATATCCCAGGCCCCCACCCCATTGCACCCATATCCCCAGCCCCCTGGCCCACGCAGATGGGGCCACACTGCAGCAAGCCCAGCGCAGGCCCCCAAGCTGCCTGGCAGCTGCAGCACAGCACACAGGAGCAGAGACCAAGGGTGCTGGCTTGGTGCAGCCGGCAGAAGAGAAGGCGTAGGGGGATCTCACTGCTGCCTGCAAGTGCCTAACGGGAGCGTGCAGAGAGCATGGAGCCAGAGACGTCCTGAGGGGCCTGGGGACAGGTTGAGGGCAACGGCACGGCTTGTGGCAGGGAAAAGTCCCCTCAGAGACTGCAAATGGCCTTGGAAGCCGAATGGTGGTGCAACACTGGAGCAGGGTGCCAGGGCCGTGCGGGAATCCATCGCCAGAGACAGTCAGAGCTCGACCCTGACAGGCCCTGCGAAACCTCCTCTGCTTGCCTCCACTTGCAGCAGGAGGTTGCAGCAGACACCTCCGGAAGACCCTTCCCACCCCAGCTGCTCTCTCACTCTGCGACTGCTTGTAGGGCTTTCTCTGCAGCCCTGACTGCCTTCCTTGGCAGCGCCTGCACTAGTCTTTCTCCTGACAGTTCCCTGACACCAAGTAACACGGCGGGAACAGCTGCCGAGGGTTTATTTGGAGCAGCACATGGGCTGTGGGACACGACGCAGTAGCATTGCTGTAGCAGCCAGGAGAGAGCCTCCGTCGCTCTGCCTCTTTGCTCTGCGCCATCTCCCATCTCGGGCCACCTGTCTGGCAGCTGCATCCTCGCGCTGTTCCTCTCACTGCCCTGAGTCACAGCGGCAGCTAAAAGCTCTGCGCAGAGCCCGAAGCGCTGCCCTGAGCCGCAATGGCCATCGCCTGGAAGGCGCAGCATGCGGGAGGGCGGTGATGCCTGTGGAGGAAGGAGAGCCGTGGGCGAGGGGCTGGGCAAGTGCAGGGCAAGCCTGAGGGTCTCTGGCTGCGGGGGAGGCCTCCGCCTTTGTTCCTGTGCTGGCTGATGGGGCCAGAGGCACACTGTCCCCCGCATCCTGGCAGCCTCCCGCCAGAGCAGATGCCGCTGCCTCGGCTCCTCGGGGCACTGCTGGGGCCAGAGGCGTGCTCTGCAGGTCACCAGCTGCCTCCCTGGCAGCATCTCTGCCCTTCACAACGGGTGAGCAGGGCACCTCCTCAGGACACGGCTGTGGGTCTGCCAAGAGGCTCCTGAGGCTCGGTCTGACCCAGCTCATGACCAAGGCCATGTTTTCCTCCAGCTCCTCCCATTCCAAAGGCTCTTCATCAACATCCTCTTCCTCATCGCTCCACTCCACGCCAGCATCCTCTGGCACTTCCCAGACTCTCTTCCCAGCTCCCAGCTCCCGCGCCCTCCCGCAGGGCCGGAGGGAAGACGATGACTTGTGCTCCTCTTTGGGCTCACAGGCAACCTGCATGGGGAGAGCAGGAACACAGCCCTGTGTGATATCAGCTGGCCATGCTCAGCATCCTGGTGCCCTGGGATATAGGAGGGGGCAAAGGGTTTGGGGTGGGGGGATGCTGTGAGTGGCCGCGAGCCCCAAGGGGAGGCACATGCAGCTGGCTGGGCAATGGCACAAGGCTTGTCTTGGGGCCGTAGCAGTAGGGCTGGGCCGGGGGCCACGACGGGCAGCGGGGGATGGAGGTGGCCGGGTGCGTGGCACAAGGGGGCTGGCTCGCTGGCTGTGGGAGGCGGCTGCTGCTGGGGCTGCCCCTGCCCTCCTCGCTCAGCATCCATGCCCCAGGGCTGGATGCTGTGCAGGCCGGGGAGGGCACGTCAGCCCTGGGCCTCTGGCACTTGGAAACGCAGAGCACCAGGCATCTTCCCCAGGGCAGAGAGTGCAGAGCGCAAAGGGCTGGGGGGACAGCTTCTCACCACAGCCGCGGGGGACCCATGCGATGGGGCAGCTCTTCTCACCCACCCTGCACACCCCAGACGCTGCTCACACCGCACCTCCCTTTGGTGGTGGGTGCCGACGCCATGCTCCTTGCTCACCTGGTGAGGAAGGCCTGCGGCCAGGGCAGAGCCTTCTGCTGCGCTTTCTTCGGGCAATGGTGGTTGGAGAGGCAGGCTGTTGCTCTCCCCACAAGGGCCTCCGCACAACTGGGAGGCCTTTGGCGCAGCCTCTGCGGGAAGCGATGGAGGCAGAGGAGCATTTTCCCCTGCATCCTCAGGGCCTCTGGCTGCAGGGGAGGCCTCTGCCTTTGCTCCTGTGCTGGCCAGTGGAGCCAGAGGCACACTGTCCCCCGCGTCCTGGCAGCCTCCTGCCAAAGGAGATGCCGCTGCCACGGCTCCTCGGGGCACTGCTGGGGCCAGAGGCGTGCTCTGCAGGTCACCAGCTGCCTCCCTGGCAGCATCTCTGCCCTTCACAACGGGTGAGCAGGGCACCTCCTCAGGACACGGCTGTGGGTCTGCCAAGAGGCTCCTGAGGCTCGGTCTGACCCAGCTCATGACCAAGGCTGTGTTTTTCTCCAGCTCCTCCCATTCCAAAGGTTCTTCTTCAACGTCCTCTTCCTCATCGCTCCACTCCACGCCAGCATCCTCTGGTGCTCCCCGGACTCTCTTCCCAGCTCCCATCTTGCGCTCCCTCCTGGGCGCATGGGCGTACAGCCGCTCCAGCACCTCCCACTTGGACCTCGCATCCTTCAGGAGCTCCACTCGCGTCACCTCCGGTTGCCACAGGTTATAGAAGGAGTTTCTGGCACAGAGCTGAAGCCAGAGAGGGAGATTTGTGAAGGCAGCTGCTTTTCCCACCAGCAATGCCCCCCGTGGCCCTGCCAGCACTGCCACCATCACACTGTTGCAGCAGGGCGCAGCGGCTGGCCCCAGCACACGGAGGGTCACCATCTGCCCTGGCCCACCCTTTGCACTCACCTCCTTGGGGCGAACATTGAGGCATCCCGATGCTGTCAGGGAGAAACGTTTCCCCTTGCCCTCCTCTTCCTCGACCTCCCTCTCCTTTGGCCTCGGCTCCTTCCTCTCCAGAAAGGCTTCTCGCAGCTGAGCCAAGCTCTGCCCGGTGCGCGCCACGCAGCTCCTGTCGAGCTCCTCCAGCGTCTCTGTTTTGATTGAGAGCACGGCGAGATACTGCGAGGGGTTGTCGGGGTGTATGCGCAGTGGCGTGCCTTGAAGGCGACAGATGATGCCCAGAGGCTGCTGTTTGGGCCTCTGCACTGCAAGTTGCCATCCTAGTGTGACCAGTCCATGGCCCCTGCCCGGGGAAGCTGGTGCACCGGCCCCCATGACCTTCCTTTTGCCCCCACGCCTGTTGCAATCTGGCCCTTGCAGAGCTGTGGCAGCTGTGTTTTTGCCACGCTCCCTGCTCTCCTTCTGCAATGCGCTTGCCAGGCCTGCTAGAGCAATGGTGTATGCCAAGGTCCTTTGTGGCCCGGCTGCCCTGAGCTCCCGGCCATGTCCCGCACTCGCATCATCAGGACGGCTCAAGGCTGCAGACGCGAGCGCCAGCAGTGCGTGCATCAGAGGTGCGGCAGGCAGTGCGGGGCTGTGTGCAGCAGGTCTCTGGTCCTCAGCCCTCATTTCCATGCACACATCTGCAAGGATGTTCTCAACAGCTTGCAGCATCCTTGCTTTTCCCAGCGCGGAAGACCCAGGCCTGGCCTCAGGCAAATAGGAGACAGGAGCTTGAATTGCTCGGGGGAGAGCGCCAGCTTCCTGCTTAGCTTTTGGAGAGGCAGGCACTCTCCTTGCCACATCCTCCAGAGCCTCAGCAGTGGCCGTGCATCTCAAAGAAGATCTGCAGGATTTTTCTGGAGGTCGACGTGCGGATGCCGCTCTTTGACCTGTAGAGGCCTCCAGGCCTCCACGTGCCTGCCTAGCTGCCTTGGTTGCGTGAGGCGCTAAGCCGGGCCGATGCGGTGTCTCTGCTCTTGCACAAGGCCTGCTGTGCAGTGTCTCCCGGCGCCCCGGAGGAGCCTTCTTCACAAGGCTGCTGGAGGCATGAAGAGCTTGCACCGAGTCGAGAACCTCCCTCACAGTGTCCTCCGCCATCTGCAATCAAAGCCCATGAGGAAGGCCAAGTTACTGCTGCCCTTTACCCCTCCCCCCCAGCCTTCCCACATGCACACTCCCTGTGGCCCCTGAAACCCTCCACAACAGCAGCACTCTCCCACGCAGCTGGCTCCCAAAGGCTGCGTGGGGAGAAGGCTGGTCACCACTGGGCAAGAGATGGGCAAAGGCAGCTCCCTCGGAAACCTCGAGCCATGTCCTTGCCGACTGCCATGCAGAGCAGGCGCTCCTCCTGCTCCCTCCCACCACTTCCCGCCTGCTGCTTGGCAGCTATGCACAGTCAGGCAGAGGCTTTGCCACCATCGCTGCTCAGCTCGCTACCTTCGCGATGACGTCTTCAGGGTCTTGCCAGCTCTGTGGGCCGGGCAGCAACGGCCGCCTGTCCCTTTGCTGCGATGAAGTCGGGGTCGGGATGCGTTGCGTCACTGCATGCGGCTCCCGCTGGCCCCCCTGCAGGGAGAAGGAAGCACATGATGGAGGCGGTTGCGTTCGTACAAGCGGCCCCTCAGGCACAGGAAAGCCCGGCCCCATGGCAAAGGGAAGCTCATGGCCTAGCACGACCCAGCTGTGCTAAGCCTGGAGATGCTCTCTGACCCTCAGCACAGCTCACAGGCTCCATTTGGGCCTTGCAGCACCCCAGTCGGTGTGCTTTGTGCACCAGAAAATCCCCAGCACCAGCAAGAAATACCCCCTGGCCAGAGAAGATCAGGCCTGGCTCGCTTGCCCCACCTCCTCTTCCCCACCGTCCTCATGCTTTCCGTGCGGCTCCCAGCCCTGCTGCCTGCCTCTCCCTCCAGCCCCACCGCTCACCTTGCTTCTGCGCTTCGGCCTCACAGAAAGCCCATCCACGGGCTGGGAGCCGGCATTCGCCTGCCGCCCCTTGTCCATCAGCAGGAGCTTCTCCTGCGCACCTGCCACTCTGGCACTCAAGAGAGCTGCTCCCTCCTCAGCGAGCTGCTCTCCTCAGAGGGCACAGCCAGGGGCTCTGCTCCCAGCATGGACTCGGTCACCACGGGCACTGCCCCATCACAATGGCCTTGGGGGCATGATGCTACCCCCATCACAAAGCCCTGCACGTTGCCATGGGGACCCCCGTGACCACCTCCTGCTGGCCACCAGGGGCACCCGCATCACAAGGCCTTGCTGGTGACCGTGCTAGCACCGACATCACGAGGCCTTGCTGCTCACCGGGGGCACCTCCAGCACCAGGGCTTTGCCTCCCAGCCTCTGGTGCCAGCTTCTGAGCCCAGCTCCGAGCTGCCATCTGTGCCGCAGCAGGAATTTTCCTCTCCCCACCTCTCTGCCTCCTACACCGTGCAGATGCTGCCCTTCTTCAGGCCCTCTAGAGCACACAGCCAGCCACTGCAAGACCACTCCTCTTGCTCGGGCCACTAAGCCTCACCCATATGCCTCACCGTCCAGCCCTAGGCAGAGCGTCCTGCATTCCCGCTGCTTTCTCACAGAAAGGCCAACTGCCCCTCCGCACCTTCCCAGACGGGCCTTCCCAAAGAGGCTGCAGCCATCCACCGCAGCGCTCCAGGCATGCCACGCTGCAGGCCCGCAGCTGCACACAGACTGCAAAGTGCTCCTGTCTGGTCCCCAGGCTGCAGGCATTAGCGGACGGACCCCTGAGACAGGTGCCCGCCTCTGCAGATTTCCCACAAAAGCTGTCAGAGATTCATTTCTCCAGACTGTTGCTCTCTAAGCACTTCCCTATTGGCGTGCACGCACTGCGCTGGGCCCCTCCAGGCTTTCTTTGCTCCACATCACCCTGCACCTTTGCCTTGCCCTCCCACACCATCGCTTCCTCACTCTTCCATGCATCCTCCTCTCCCCTCAGGGGCACTGACTTTTGGGCTCTCCTCACCACCTTGGCCACCGGCTTGAGCCTCACGGCAGCACACGGGCACACTCTCCTCCTGATGAAGCGTGACACCCCCCAGCCTTGGTGCCTCGCTGCTGGCTCGCCTTCGGGACGTCCAGCTGCTGGACCGCCAGGCCACCTGGGCAAGCAGGCCCTGCCCTCACCTGTGCACCTCTTCCTACTCACGGGGCTTGTGCTTTTCTTGCTTTTGCCCCCAGGGGGCACGTGGGGACCATCTCTCCACGCCAGCCTTCATGCACAAAGAGGGGCCCACGCTCATGAAAACAAAGCCCTGCTGCCAGCACCAGCTGCACACCCAGGGGCTGACCTGCTGGATCCAAGCACTGCTGCTCAAGCCCATTCCCCTCACTGGCAGCATGCAGGAAAAACCCCACCTGCCCTGCCAGGCCTACAGCCATGTCATCACACTTGGTACTTTCCAGGCAGGATCCTTGTGTTAAGGAAGAGCAAACTGAAACTGCCTACAGGCAGCCGCTTAGCACAACTTCTCTAAAACTTGCCTGGCATGAGGAGCTAAATTTGCTGAAGCCTTAGGCCGCACTTATCGAAAATAATGAACTTTTACTTAGTCCAGTAAGAAAAGGGCCTCAGAGCTGGTTCCAGCTGGGAAGATAAGGCAGTTACAAGCAGTCTGCATTCCTTGCAATTACTGTTTTTATAGATCAAGCAGCCCCTGATACACAAAAGTATTTTAAAGAGCATATGCCAGGCTGGCAAGGGGAGGGGGCGCGGAAGAACCAGGGGAGATAGATGGAGTCAAAGTGAAGGTGGTGTACAATTAAGAGTTAATGATGTTTGTCATTCTTGGGGGGAACAAGGACACTGGAAGCAGGAATGCCCAGTGAGGCCCTGTGCACTTGGGAATAGAGGGGCCAGCATGAGGCAATCAAATCAGTCCACAATGACAGGAGATAGGAGACTCAGAAAATACTGTGGAAATGGGGGTAAATTCATGGGATGTAGATTTGGATTTGAAGGGCAGGTAATGGCAAATATAGAAGGCTTAGAAGTTCCCTTTCTAGTGGATACTGGAGCCACCCTTTCCCTTTTAAAGTTTGAGCCTAAAGGATGCAAGTCACCAGATAAAATAATGATGCAAGGAGTAGCGGGAAAAGGCAAACGAATGTTATCTAAGCCCTTAGTACTCACTATTGGGGGTAAAACAGTGTGGGGATGTATTATAATTTCCACAGACGCGCCCATGTGCCTTTTAGGGAGAGATCTCCTGCAAGCCTTGGATACTCAGATCTGCTTACAGCCAGAAGAGGTGGAATTAATAATTATGGGCTCATGTGTTCTGGCTAAGACACCAGAACCAGAGTCAACTAATCTGCAAATTCCAACAGGTTTAGAACCAGTTTCTAAAAAGTTATGGAGCTCTTCAGGAATGGATGTGGGACTACTGAAATCAGCTAGTCCAGTCTCGATAAAAACAAAGGGGGGATTGCCTCCTGCAGTTAAGCAATACCCTATCCCAAAGGAAGCAGAGAAGAGCATCCAAAAACAAATCAATCATTATTTGAAACTGGGTATCCTTAGAGTCTGTGAATCCCCGTACAACACCCCAATTCTGCCAGTTAAAAAGAACAGACAAGACTCTGATGGTGATCCAGAGTATCAGTTTGTACAAGACTTAAGGGCTATAAACCAACAGGTAGTTGCTCCACATCCAGTAGTCCCCGACCTATCAACCATTTTACTACAGATACCCCTTTGGGCAACTTATTTTACTGTGATCGACCTAACGGCAGCCTTTTTTAGTATACCGATAGCTGAAGATAGCCAAGATCTCCTGGCTTTCACTTGGAAGGGACAACAATTAACTTGGACGAGGCTGCCACAGGGATTTACTGGGTCTCCGACTATTTTTTCGCGTATACTCAAAAATGACCTCTCAGATATCGAACTTCCAGGACATTCTGTAGTAATACAATATGTAGATGATTTGTTATTAGCAAGTAAAGATTAACACTCTTGCAGAAAAAGGGCATCGAGCATCTCTGTCTAAACTCCAGCTGTGTCAAAGAGAGGTAAAATATTTGGGTTTTATCTTAAAAGAAGGACACAGGTTAGTTGATCCAGAACGAGTAAAGACAACTCTTGATATGCCTCGTCCTGTAACAAAAAAACAACACGGGATTTTTAGGAGCTGTAGGATTTTGCCAACCGTGGATTCCTGGGTTAGCAGAACTTACTAAGCCTTTAGTGCAGGCAACAAAAAAGGAGGAGATGGAGCCTGTGGCCTGGGGCCCAGAAAGGGAGAAAGCTTTTACATCTGTGAAAAAAGCGTTGGTTTCAGCCCCTGCTCTAGGGTTACCAGATTATAGCAAACCATTCGAATTGTTTGTCCATGAGTGACAGGGAGTAGCAAGTGGGGTACTCACCCAAAAACTAGGCCCTCACCACAGACCAGTGGCCTATTACTCCACGCAGCTAGATGAGGTAGCTAAAGGCACTCCAGGATGCATCAGAGCAATAGCAGCTACGGCAGCTCTTACTGAAAAAAACATGACCTGTAGTTTTGGGTCACTCATTGACTGTGTATGTGCCACATGAAGTAGAACTGTTAATGAAACAATACGCGACTCAAGCACTATCCCCACAGAGAGCTCACCGCTATGAACTGATAATATTAAGGTCACATTATCTGCATGTAAAGAGATGCAACATCTTAAATCCAGCAACACTATTGCCTCTACCTGAGGATGGAGAGCCACATCATTCCTGTGAGCAGGTGATCGTCAGCTCGAGCAAGCCCCGGGAGGACCTTAAAGACAAACCTTTGGAAAACCCAGACTTAGTTCCGTTTACAGATGGATCATCCTATTATTTGGACGGAAGGCACCACTCCGGCTATGCTGTCACTAACCTCTTTGAGGTACTTGAGGCCAATCCTTTGTCTCCGTCTGTAAGTGCTCAAGGAGCAGAATTAATAGCATTGACCCAAGCAGCAAAAATCGGTAAGAACCTGCAGGTAAATATCTATACCGAGTCTAAATATGCATTTGGAGTAGGTCATGTAACAGGGATGTTATGGAAAGAGCGAGGATTCTTTTCGTCATCAGGAAAGAAATTAGCTAATGGAGAAGAAATACGTAATTTGCTGGAAGCAGTCCAACTGCCCAAAGAAATTGCTGTAATACACTGCCCAGCCCATACTAAAGACACTACAGAAATTAGCAGAGGAAATGCTTTAGCCGACGCTGCTGCAAAAGCTGCAGCTCGACAACCTCTGAAAGAATGTATGGGGGCAGTTCCAAGGATGGACCAGAGTGAGTGGCCAAATTTAATAGACCCCAAAACTCTGTATGAAAAAGACTGCTCAGTGGAAGAGAAAAAACAATGGGAGCAGTGGGAAGCAAAACAAAGTGATGATGGAATATGGACAATTGGAGGAAAACCAATTCTACCAAAAAAAATAGTTAATTACTATAGCTAGGTGGTTTCATGATAAAGCTCATGGGGGAGCGGAGGCAATAGCTAAGCAGGTACAGAAAGTATGGGCTGCTCCAGGAATTTATGCAGCTGCTAAAAGAATAACAAACAGCTGCCTGACCTGCCAGAAGTTTTCAAATAACAAGCCAAGCTCAGAGTTCGGGTTGGGGGGCGCAACCATGGGCCTACTTCCCTTTCCAGAAGCTACAAATAGATTATGCGGATATGCCATCTGCCAATGGCTACAAACACTTGTTAGTGATAGTAGATCAGTTATCAGGCTGGGTAGAAGCTTTCCCAACAAGAAAGGCCGACACACGGGGAGTGGTAAAAGCCTTACTGAAGGAAATCATACCCAGGTATGGGGTCCCAGAAGCCACTGATTCAGATAGGGGTGCCCATTTTACGGCAAGCATAATCACTCAGTTATATAAATCATGAGGAATAAAAAGAAACCTATTACCCCTTATCACCCACAATCTTCAGGACAAGTAGAAAGAATGAATAGAACACTAAAAGAAAAAACAGCAAGAATATGCACATGTCCTGGCCTAAAACGGCCAGAAACATTTAACTTAGCTCTATGGGATGTTTGAAATGTCCCATGGCAACCCATAGGACTAACACCAGCAGAAATTCTCTTTGGGAAACATTTAGCTGTACTAGGGACTTATTATTCCAGCTAAGACCAGCCTGTTAGACAGAGATGGACGACTAACCCAGTATGTTCTAAGTATGCAAAAAAGGTTTGAAAATCTTAAAAAATATATATATATGCGCTCAGTGATATCAATCCACACCACCTGAAATACAAGTGCTTGGTATACAGCCTGGGGATGAAGTTTTAGTTAAAGTATTTTCACAAAAATCCAAGTTAAAACCTAACTGCAACAGGCCATATACTGTCATACTATGTTCTTATTTTGCTGTTCAAGTTGAACTGTACTTGTATATGTTGCAAAAGAATGTGTATGTGTAAGAACACTTTGTAATCTTATATTCATAGATAACATTGGTGTAGATACAAGTAATCACTCAAATATTTGTATTTGTAACTTTACCAAAGATTATGGGATGCGACTTTAATTATTCAGCTCCTATTAGATCTTATCAATTGTTACAATCTAATTATACATTAATTCAAAATTTACTACCTAACCCCATTGGAAAGAATCTCACCCTGGTATGGAAACTACTACAACATGATGATTTGAGTCGACTGCTAGAACGCATCCGAAACAATGGACAGAAAACTCTTAATCACCATTCATCATGAAGCGGGAGAGATGCACCACGTCTCAGAAAGGATAAAAAGGGATGGAGAACATCATGGCTGGGAAACTCTTCTAGGGTGGTCACCAACTACAACAGCGATTTATAATCACGTGTTGCACCCACTAGTAGTTGTGTTAACTTTAACTGTGTTATGCCTATTGCTTACGATCATATTATGCATAAGATTATGGAACGTGATAGCACACCTTGAAAGGCTTCGAGAACTCTGTTTCAAGTATTAGCAGGGATGCTTCATAAAAACAAAGCGGGGAACTGTTAAAGAATAGCGAACTGAAACTGTCTAGAGGTAGCCGCTTAGCACAACTTCTCTAAAACTTGCTTAGCATGAGGAGCTAAATTTGCTGAAGCCTTAGGCCGCACTTAGCGAAAACAATGAACTTTTACTTAGTCCAGTAAGAAAAGGGCCTCAGAGCTGGTTCCAGCTGGGAAGATAAGGAAGTTACAAGCAGTCTGCATTCCTGCGTCTCACACTCCCAAAGGGAGGGTGTCAAGGCTTTGAAGTAAGACCAGTGCAGGGCATTAGGACCTTGAGGGGCAAAGCCTTAGCTCACTGCTGGGGCAGTGTTCATTGTTATGATTTAGAATCACCTCCTCCTCAGGACCTTGAGACACAACAGTAAGACCCCACAAAAACAGAGGTACAACCGTCAGCAGAGACTGCAAAAAACAAAAATAAGGAGAAAAACAGCTTACCTCAGAATGACAATGAGACACAATGAGGACCAAAAAATTACTATTGGTCTAACTACCGCGTGAAGGGTGGGAAATGTACGTTGAAAAAAACTATAATTGCCCAGGATTTGTTTATGTTAGGGTCCCTCTTCGGAGGCACCCAGCTCGAGCTGTAATTACTGCACGCGCGTCATTAATATTTAATTCTTTAATTTGTTTTGATTTGGCTCTGAACTTTTCTGCGGAAACCTAGCGTCGAGCCCTCTTATGGTGGCCAACAAGCCTAATTTCCATAGAATTTCCATAACAATAACTGGGCATGGGCGCGGGAGCATTTGAGCCAGGAGGGAGGGAGGAAAGAAACCTGCCGAACGTAACACTTGTGCTAGCAGATACTAGTACCCCGGACTGTGCTCCAAAAGTTTCTGCTCCACCTGATATACCTGATGATCTCTCTGTCATTACTTCTCCTTCTCCTCCTCCTTCTCCCTCTACTCCATTGGCTGCCGGACTCTATCCTATGATCCCCAACGTGCTGACTAACCCTGCCGCTTTACAGCCAGGGGGAAAGGGAGGGGCCAGTCCCCCTCCTCCTGTGCTGCGGGTATTTACTAATCAGCCCTGGCACCCTGGCCATCTCGCCTTATGGGGGGGTAAAATGCAGAGATTAAGAAAAGATGCAGGGCGATGTGTCCAATTATTTTCTAATATCTGCACTGGGCACAACCCAAACTGGAGTGATACCCAAATTCTTTTGAGGGAATTATTTCAACCAAATGAAGGGGATAAGATAATTAAAGATGCAGAAGAAGCGCAGCAAGCCGGGGGAAATAGAAACCTCTGGCTAGCAAATGGTCCAAATTGGGATTGTAATAATGCAGGAGATAGAGCTGTGTGTCCAACAGGACTTTGAAATTTAGTAGAAGTAATTAGAGCATGCAGAGAGTTAGGAGTAAATTGGACTAGAGTGCAAGAATGCAGACAGTGATTAGATGAACACCCCCAAGACTTCTGGGGACTTTTGCGGTAAGCCCCGCTAAAATAGGGAGGAATGACCCCACAAAACTTCAATGATGCTCTCGCAATTAGTGTTTTTATAGATCAAGCAGCCCCTGATACACAAAAGTATTTTAAAGAGCATATGGCAGGCTGGCAAGGGGAGGGGCGCGGAAGAACCAGGGGAGATAGATGGAATCAAAGTGAAGGGGGTGTACAATTAAGAGTTAATGATGTTTGTCATTCTTGGGGGGAACAAGGACACTGGAAGCAGGAATGCCCAGTGAGGCCCTGTGCACTTGGGAATAGAGGGGCCAGCATGAGGCAATCAAATATTGAGAAGGAGACCAGGCAATTCCCAGGCAGTCCACAATGACAGGAGATAGGAGACTCAGAAAATACTGTGGAAATGGGGGTAAATTTATGGGATGTAGATTTGGATTTGAAGGGCAGGTAATGGCAAATATAGAAGGCTTAGAAGTTCCCTTTCTAGTGGATACTGGAGCCACCCTTTCCCTTTTAAAGTTTGAGCCTAAAGGATGCAAGTCACCAGATAAAATAATGATGCAAGGAATAGCGGGAAAAGGCGAACGAATGTTATCTAAGCCCTTATTGCTTCCTATTGGAGGTAAAAGAGCGTGGGGATGTATTATAATTTCCACAGACGCGCCCATGTGCCTTTTAGGGAGAGATCTCCTGCAAGCCTTGGATACTCAGATCTGCTTACAGCCAGAAGAGGTGGAATTAATAATTATGGGCTCATGTGTTCTGGCTAAGACACCAGAACCAGAGTCGACTAATCTGCAAATTCCAACAAGGTTAGAATCAGTTCCTAAACGGTTATGGAGCTCTTCAGGAATGGATGTGGGACTACTGAAATCAGCTAGTCCAGTCTCGATAAAAACAAAGGGGGGATTGCCTCCTGCAGTTAAGCAATACCCTATCCCAAAGGAAGCAGAGAAGAGCATCCAAAAACAAATCAATCATTATTTGAAACTGGGTATCCTTAGAGTCTGTGAATCCCCGTACAACACCCCAATTCTGCCAGTTAAAAAGAACAGGCAAGATTCTGATGGTGATCCAGAGTATCAGTTTATACAAGACTTAGGGGCTATAAACCAACATGTAGTTGCTCCACATCCAGTAGTCCCTAACCCATCAACCATTTTACTACAGATACCCCTTTGGGCAACTTATTTTACTGTGATTGACCTAACGGCAGCTTTTTTTAGTATACCGATAGCTGAAGATAGCCAAGATCTCTTGGCTTTCACTTGGAAGGGACAACAATTAACTTGGACAAGGCTGCCACAGGGATTTACTGGGTCTCTGACTATTCTTTCGCGTATACTCAAAAATGACCTCTCAGATATCGAACTTCCAGGACATTCTGTAGTAATACAATATGTAGATGATATGTTATTAGCAAGTAAAGATTATGAGACATTTTTAAAAGACACTGTTTCTCCATGTAACGCTCTTGCAGAAAAAGGGCATCAGGCATCTCTGTCTAAACTCCAGCTGTGTCAAAGAGAGGTAAAATATTTGGGTTTTATCTTAAAAGAAGGACACAGGTTAGTTGATCCAGAACGAGTAAAGACAATTCTTGATATGCCTCGTCCTGTAACAAAAAAACAACACGGGATTTTTAGGAGCTGTAGGATTTTGCCAACCGTGGATTCCTGGGTTAGCAGAACTTACTAAGCCTTTAGTGCAGGCAACAAAAAAGGAGGAGATGGAGCCTGTGGCCTGGGGCCCAGAAAGGGAGAAAGCTTTTACATCTGTGAAAAAAGCGTTGGTTTCAGCCCCTGCTCTAGGGTGACCAGATTATAGCAAACCATTCGAATTGTTTGTCCATGAGTGACAGGGAGTAGCAAGTGGGGTACTCACCCAAAAACTAGGCCCTCACCACAGACCAGTGGCCTATTACTCCACGCAGCTAGATGAGGTAGCTAAAGGCACTCCAGGATGCATCAGAGCAATAGCAGCTACGGCAGCTCTTACTGAAAAAAACATGACCTGTAGTTTTGGGTCACTCATTGACTGTGTATGTGCCACATGAAGTAGAACTGTTAATGAAACAATACGCGACTCAAGCACTATCCCCACAGAGAGCTCACCGCTATGAACTGATAATATTAAGGTCACATTATCTGCATGTAAAGAGATGCAACATCTTAAATCCAGCAACACTATTGCCTCTACCTGAGGATGGAGAACCACATCATTCCTGTGAGCAGGTGATCGTCAGCTCGAGCAAGCCCCGGGAGGACCTTAAAGACGAACCTTTGGGAAACCCAGACTTAGTTCCGTTTACAGATGGATCGTCCTAGTATTTGGACGGAAGGCACCACTCCGGCTATGCTGTCACTAACCTCTTTGAGGTACTTGAGGCCAATCCTTTGTCTCCGTCTGTAAGTGCTCAAGCAGCAGAATTAATAGCATTGACCCAAGCAGTAAAAATTGGTAAGAACCTGCAGGTAAATATCTATACCGATTCTAAAGATGCATTTGGAGTAGGTCATGTAACAGGGATGTTATGGAAAGAGCGAGGATTCTTTTCGTCATCAGGAAAGAAATTAGCTAATGGAGAAGAAATACGTAATTTGCTGGAAGCAGTCCAACTGCCCAAAGAAATTGCTGTAATACACTGCCCAGCCCATACTAAAGACACTACAGAAATTAGCAGAGGAAATGCTTTAGCCGACGCTGCTGCGAAGGCTGCAGCTCGACAACCTCTGAGAGAATGTATGGGGGCAGTTCCAAGGATGGACCAGAGTGAATGGCCAATTTTAATAGACCCCAAAACCACGTATGAAAAAGACTGCTCAGTGGAAGAGAAAAAACAATGGGAGCAGTGGGAAGCAAAACAAAGTGATGATGGAATATGGACACTTGGAAGAAAACCAATTCTACCAAAAAAAAATAGTTCATTACTATAGCTAGGTGGTTTCACGATAAAGCTCATGGGGGAGCGGAGGCGGTGGCTAACCAGGTACAGAAAGTATGGGCCGCTCCAGGAATCTACGCGGCTGCAAAAAGAATAACAAATAGCTGCCCGACCTGCCAGAAGTTTTCAAATAACAAGCCAAGCTCAGAGTTAGGGGGACGGTCATGGGCCTACTTCCCTTTCCAAAAGCTACAAATAGATTATGCGGATATGCCATCTGCCAATGGCTACAAACACTTGTTAGTGATAGTAGATCAGTTATCAGGCTGGGTAGAAGCTTTCCCAACAAGAAAGGCCGACACACGGGGAGTGGTAAAAGCCTTACTGAAGGAAATCATATCCAGGTATGGGGTCCCAGAAGCCACTGATTCAGACAGGGGTGCCCATTTTACGGCAAGCATAATCACTCAGTTATAGAAATCATTAGGCATAAAAAGAAACCTACAACCCCTTATCACCCACAATCTTCAGGACAAGTAGAAAGAATGAATAGAACACTAAAAGGAAAAATAGCAAGAATATGCGCACATGCTAGCCTAAAATGGCTGGGTAGGACTTTTCCCAACAAGAACGGCTGACACAGGGCGGGTAGTAAAAGCCTTACTGAAAGAAATCATACCCAGGTACAGAGTCCCAGAAGCCACTGATTCAGACAGGGGTGTCCATTTTATGGCAAGCATAATCAGTCAGTTTTATAAATCATGAGGAATAATGAACTTTTACCTAGTTCAGTAAGAAAAGGGACTGAGAGCTGGTTCAAGCTGGAATGATAAGGGAGTTGCAAGCAGTTCGCATTCCTGTGCTTCACGCTCTGGGAGGGAGGATGTCAAGGCTTTGAAATAAGGCCTACTTGGGCACCAGGACCCTGGGAAACAAAGCCTCCTCTCATTGCTGAAACAGTGTTAATTAGGGGGTCTGGACTATCTCGGGGTCTGGATTATATCCCTTCATCAGGACCTTGGCAGATAACACCTATTGTCACTGCTGGGGCAGTGCTAATTGCTGGAACAACACCTCTTTGTCAGAGCCTGGAGAGACAAGGGCGGGACCCGAGGAACCAAGACACATCTGTCAACAAAAACCATAACAGTAAAGATAAACAGCCTGCCTAGGCACAGGGATGAGACCCAATAAGGAGCAGGAGACTCCAGGCCCAAATATTACTATTGGTCCAAACTACTGCCTGAGGGGTGGAGAGCTTACATTGGAAGGTATAATTGCCCAGGCATTTCTTTGTTTGGGGTCCCTCTTCGGAGACACCCAGCTCGAGCTGTAATTACCGCACGCGTGTCATTAAAATTTCATTATTTCATTTGCTTTGATTTGGCGCCAAACTTTTCTGCGGGAACCTAGGGTCGGGCCCTGTTATGGTGGCTGACAAGCCTCATTTCCATAACACCGAGCCCGGGGCCCGTCCCCGTGTCCGGGGGGTCCCGCCTCGCCCTCACCTCTCCTCTCCAGCGCAGCCCTCCTGTACTCCATGTATCTCCACTGCCACTCCATGCAGCTCTTCTCCAGGTAGTGCTTCAGCCTCTCAGGCTCATTCTCTGCCTCCCACTTCCTCTTGGTGATTAGCGCAGCAGCATACGCCATGACGAATGTCAGCATGTCCTTGTCAAAGGCGATGAAATCCTTCCCGTCGTAGGCATCCCGCAGAAACCCCCAGATCCCACCGTCCTCCAGGAGGTCACAGCCGTACGTGCGCTGCACTGTGTGATACCCTGAGACACAAGCAGGGAGACGGGGGCTCAGGGGCAGCCCCGGCCCCGCACAGGGGCTTGGACACGGCACCCAGCGCAGGGCCGGGGGCACCCCAGACCCGCAGCCCCCAGCGCTGACAGCGAGCAGCTGCCGCTGGGAGCCCCGGCCCGCGCTCACCCCCGCTCTGGTTGTAGCGCTTCTGCAGTGTGTCCAGCTCCACTCTGGAAGACTAATGATTGCCATATGCGTTCTGGGGCTGCCTGTCCCAGTGGTCCTGACCCTCCTGCTCCATCCAGGCCGCACCCGGCACCGCCCTCTGCCTCTCGCTGTCGTAGCCATCGATGAGCTCTCCGTCCACGTAGCCCACGGAGACGAAGGCGGGCAGCCCCGGGCTGGGCTCCGTCACGGCGGTGTGGAAGTAGCGCAGGGAGTGGGGGCCTGCGGGGACACGGGGGGTGGTGAGGGGCCGGGGGGGGCACGTTGGGGGGCATCCGGGGGATCAAGATGTCCCGGGGGGAGAAGTCGGGGGGGTCGGGGGGGGCAGCACGTCCCGGGGGGCAGGTCAGGGGGGCAGCACGACACAGGGGGGGCACGTCGGGGGGGCAGCACATTCCGGGAGGGCAGGTCGGGGGGCTCCGGGGGGGCAGCACGTCCCGGGGGGAAGATCGGGGGGGCAGCACCTCCCGGGGGCGGTTGCAGGCCGGTCCGTGGGGCCGCTGACGGGGAGCCCGGCGCCGGGGGAGGGGCAGAGGGGGGCCCGGGGGCCCCGCCCGCACTCACCGCTCGCCACCGCCGCCGCCGCCGCCCAGCAGCAGCAGCCCCGGCCCCAGCGCCCGCCCCGCTACCGCCTCCTCGCTGCCAGCGCCCTCGCCCTCACCCGGCGCCGAAGCCCACGGCGGCCACGCCCCCGCGCCACCATTGGCTCCGCTGCGGCGCACCGCCATTGGCTGCCCCGCCCGCCAATAGCGGCTCTTGTCGGCTGAGGCGTCCCCAGGCGCTGGGCTGATCCCGGCGCGGCGGGTTGGGAGAAGCGACAGCGAGGGCGCTTGCGGAGGGCGCTGCGCAGCGCCGAGCCGCGGCTCCCGCTCCGCCTTGTCGCACGGCCATTGGCCCCGCCGGCGGCCGCCCGCCAATGGCGAGGCGCGGCAGCGGTGACGCCCCCGGGCGCCGGGCGGATCTCCGCGGAGCGCGTGGTGGGCGGGAGCGCGGAGGCGATGTGGGAGGCCGAGGCCGATGTGGGGACGGAGACGACGTGGGGATGGGGATGCCATGGGGATGGGGCCACTGGGGGGATGGGACGCCGTGGGGCTGGAGACGATGTGGGGATGGGGACACCGTGGGGCTGGAGATGGAGTTGGCTCTGTCACAGGGACAGGGGGACACTGTGGGGATGGGGATGATGGGGGGATGGGGACGATGTGGGGACGGGGACGCCATGGAGATGGGGACGATGTGGGGACGGGGACACCATTGGGATGGGGATGGAGTTGGCTCTGTCACAGGGGGGGACGCGGAGCCAGCAGTGGGAGCTCAGGGAGTGGCGCCCATTGAAGGCCGAGTGCTGGTAGGTGGTCCCCGGCCCACCCCGGCACCCATAGGTCTACTGGAAGATGTGGAAACCTGCCCAAGGTGGCACCCATGGGTGAGGAGCTGCCCAGGGCCCCAGGCGTCTAGCCCCGTTGCACCCCTGGAGCCAGGCATCCAATCCCATCAGCACCCACACCCATCCATGTGTTGTCCGAAAAGCGGATTCGTTGCCCGGTGTGCAATAAGCCAATAATTACACACTCAGGAGAGACATTTGTTTATTTATTTCAGAGTTGCGCAAGCCTGGGTGCTCGGTGGTTTCCCACAAATCGAGCACACACACCCCAACTTTTCAAGTAGCATTTATACAAACAAATTGCCAGATTTGCGACTTTCCCTTTTACACTGATTGGTTAGTGATTTCTTCATTCCCTGGGTCCCACCCCTGCTTCTCAAGGTCCTGATCAATTAACACTGCCCCAGCTAGGTCAGTAGATGTTATCTCCCAAGGTCCTGAGGAAGAGGACATAATCCAGACCCCTTAATTAACACAGTTTCAACAGTGAGAGGAGGCTTTGCTTCCCAAGGTCCTGGCGCCCAAACAGGCCTTATTTCACAGCCTTGACATCCTCCCTTTCGGAGAGTGGGGCACAGGAATGCAGACTGCTTGTAACTCCCTTATCTTTCCAGCCTGCACCAGCTCTGGGGCCCTTTCTTACCGAACTAGGAGCGTGGCCTAAGGCTTCAGCAAATTTAGCTACTCATGCTAAGCAAGTGTGTGGCTACTCATGCTAAGCAAGTGTGTGGCTACTCATGCTAAGCAAATTCTGTCTAAGATAGAAGTTATCCAAATCTACCTACTTCAAACATTCTTTCTGAGCTTCTCAGGGTTGTCTTGTAACAATTGCACCCATGTTATCACCCATGGGCCCAGGTGGCCACCCATCAGCACCTGTGACCACCCATGGACCCAGGTGTCCAGCCCCATTGCACCCGTGTTATCACACATGGGCCCAGGTGGCGGCCCCATCAGCACCCACCACCACCCATGGACCCAGGTGTCGACCCCCTTTGCACCCATGGACTCAGGCGTGAGGTCACATCACCACCCCTGAACCCAGGCCCCCCACCCCATTGCACCCATGGTCCCAGCCCCCTGGCCCATTGCACCTGTGTCCCCAGCCCCCCACCCCATTGCACCCACGTCCCCAGGCCCCTGCCCCTGCCCCATTACGCCCATATCCGGAGCTTCCCCGACTCATTGCACCCATATCCCCAGCCCCCTGCCCCTTTGCGCCCATGTCCCCAGGCCCCTGCCAATTGCAACCACCTCCCCAGGCCCCCTGCCCCATTGCACCCACATCCCCAGGCCCCCGCCCTATTGCACCCATATCCCAGGCCCCCACCCCATTGCACCCATATCCCCAGCCCCCTGGCCCACGCAGATGGGGCCACACTGCAGCAAGCCCAGCGCAGGCCCCCAAGCTGCCTGGCAGCTGCAGCACAGCACACAGGAGCAGAGACCAAGGGTGCTGGCTTGGTGCAGCCGGCAGAAGAGAAGGCGTAGGGGGATCTCACTGCTGCCTGCAAGTGCCTAACGGGAGCGTGCAGAGAGCATGGAGCCAGAGACGTCCTGAGGGGCCTGGGGACAGGTTGAGGGCAACGGCACGGCTTGTGGCAGGGAAAAGTCCCCTCAGAGACTGCAAATGGCCTTGGAAGCCGAATGGTGGTGCAACACTGGAGCAGGGTGCCAGGGCCGTGCGGGAATCCATCGCCAGAGACAGTCAGAGCTCGACCCTGACAGGCCCTGCGAAACCTCCTCTGCTTGCCTCCACTTGCAGCAGGAGGTTGCAGCAGACACCTCCGGAAGACCCTTCCCACCCCAGCTGCTCTCTCACTCTGCGACTGCTTGTAGGGCTTTCTCTGCAGCCCTGACTGCCTTCCTTGGCAGCGCCTGCACTAGTCTTTCTCCTGACAGTTCCCTGACACCAAGTAACACAGCGGGAACAGCTGCCGAGGGTTTATTTGGAGCAGCACATGGGCTGTGGGACACGACGCAGTAGCATTGCTGTAGCAGCCAGGAGAGAGCCTCCGTCGCTCTGCCTCTTTGCTCTGCGCCATCTCCCATCTCGGGCCACCTGTCTGGCAGCTGCATCCTCGCGCTGTTCCTCTCACTGCCCTGAGTCACAGCGGCAGCTAAAAGCTCTGCGCAGAGCCCGAAGCGCTGCCCTGAGCCGCAATGGCCATCGCCTGGAAGGCGCAGCATGCGGGAGGGCGGTGATGCCTGTGGAGGAAGGAGAGCCGTGGGCGAGGGGCTGGGCAAGTGCAGGGCAAGCCTGAGGGTCTCTGGCTGCGGGGGAGGCCTCCGCCTTTGTTCCTGTGCTGGCTGATGGGGCCAGAGGCACACTGTCCCCCGCATCCTGGCAGCCTCCCGCCAGAGCAGATGCCGCTGCCTCGGCTCCTCGGGGCACTGCTGGGGCCAGAGGCGTGCTCTGCAGGTCACCAGCTGCCTCCCTGGCAGCATCTCTGCCCTTCACAACGGGTGAGCAGGGCACCTCCTCAGGACACGGCTGTGGGTCTGCCAAGAGGCTCCTGAGGCTCGGTCTGACCCAGCTCATGACCAAGGCCATGTTTTCCTCCAGCTCCTCCCATTCCAAAGGCTCTTCATCAACATCCTCTTCCTCATCGCTCCACTCCACGCCAGCATCCTCTGGCACTTCCCAGACTCTCTTCCCAGCTCCCAGCTCCCGCGCCCTCCCGCAGGGCCGGAGGGAAGACGATGACTTGTGCTCCTCTTTGGGCTCACAGGCAACCTGCATGGGGAGAGCAGGAACACAGCCCTGTGTGATATCAGCTGGCCATGCTCAGCATCCTGGTGCCCTGGGATATAGGAGGGGGCAAAGGGTTTGGGGTGGGGGGATGCTGTGAGTGGCCGCGAGCCCCAAGGGGAGGCACATGCAGCTGGCTGGGCAATGGCACAAGGCTTGTCTTGGGGCCGTAGCAGCAGGGCTGGGCCGGGGGCCACGACGGGCAGCGGGGGATGGAGGTGGCCGGGTACGTGGCACAAGGGGGCTGGCTCGCTGGCTGTGGGAGGCGGCTGCTGCTGGGGCTGCCCCTGCCCTCCTTGCTCAGCATCCATGCCCCAGGGCTGGATGCTGTGCAGGCCGGGGAGGGCACGTCAGCCCTGGGCCTCTGGCACTTGGAAACACAGAGCACCAGGCATCTTCCCCAGGACAGAGAGTGCAGAGCGCAAAGGGCTGGGGGGACAGCTTCTCACCACGGCCGCGGGGGACCCATGCAATGGGGCAGCTCTTCTCACCCACCCTGCACACCCCAGACGCTGCTCACACCGCACCTCCCTTTGGTGGTGGGTGCCGACGCCATGCTCCTTGCTCACCTGGTGAGGAAGGCCTGCGGCCAGGGCAGAGCCTTCTGCTGCGCTTTCTTCGGGCAATGGTGGTTGGAGAGGCAGGCTGTTGCTCTCCCCACAAGGGCCTCCGCACAACTGGGAGGCCTTTGGCGCAGCCTCTGCGGGAAGCGATGGAGGCAGAGGAGCATTTTCCCCTGCATCCTCAGGGCCTCTGGCTGCAGGGGAGGCCTCTGCCTTTGCTCCTGTGCTGGCCAGTGGAGCCAGAGGCACACTGTCCCCCGCGTCCTGGCAGCCTCCTGCCAAAGGAGATGCCGCTGCCACGGCTCCTCGGGGCACTGCTGGGGCCAGAGGCGTGCTCTGCAGGTCACCAGCTGCCTCCCTGGCAGCATCTCTGCCCTTCACAACGGGTGAGCAGGGCACCTCCTCAGGACACGGCTGTGGGTCTGCCAAGAGGCTCCTGAGGCTCGGTCTGACCCAGCTCATGACCAAGGCTGTGTTTTTCTCCAGCTCCTCCCATTCCAAAGGTTCTTCTTCAACGTCCTCTTCCTCATCGCTCCACTCCACGCCAGCATCCTCTGGTGCTCCCCGGACTCTCTTCCCAGCTCCCATCTTGCGCTCCCTCCTGGGCGCATGGGCGTACAGCCGCTCCAGCACCTCCCACTTGGACCTCGCGTCCTTCAGGAGCTCCACTCGCGTCACCTCCGGTTGCCACAGGTTATAGAAGGAGTTTCTGGCACAGAGCTGAAGCCAGAGAGGGAGATTTGTGAAGGCAGCTGCTTTTCCCACCAGCAATGCCCCCCGTGGCCCTGCCAGCACTGCCACCATCACACTGTTGCAGCAGGGCGCAGCGGCTGGCCCCAGCACACGGAGGGTCACCATCTGCCCTGGCCCACCCTTTGCACTCACCTCCTTGGGGCGAACATTGAGGCATCCCGATGCTGTCAGGGAGAAACGTTTCCCCTTGCCCTCCTCTTCCTCGACCTCCCTCTCCTTTGGCCTCGGCTCCTTCCTCTCCAGAAAGGCTTCTCGCAGCTGAGCCAAGCTCTGCCCGGTGCGCGCCACGCAGCTCCTGTCGAGCTCCTCCAGCGTCTCTGTTTTGATTGAGAGCACGGCGAGATACTGCGAGGGGTTGTCGGGGTGTATGCGCAGTGGCGTGCCTTGAAGGCGACAGATGATGCCCAGAGGCTGCTGTTTGGGCCTCTGCACTGCAAGTTGCCATCCTAGTGTGACCAGTCCATGGCCCCTGCCCGGGGAAGCTGGTGCACCGGCCCCCATGACCTTCCTTTTGCCCCCACGCCTGTTGCAATCTGGCCCTTGCAGAGCTGTGGCAGCTGTGTTTTTGCCACGCTCCCTGCTCTCCTTCTGCAATGCGCTTGCCAGGCCTGCTAGAGCAATGGTGTATGCCAAGGTCCTTTGTGGCCCGGCTGCCCTGAGCTCCCGGCCATGTCCCGCACTCGCATCATCAGGACGGCTCAAGGCTGCAGACGCGAGCGCCAGCAGTGCGTGCATCAGAGGTGCGGCAGGCAGTGCGGGGCTGTGTGCAGCAGGTCTCTGGTCCTCAGCCCTCATTTCCATGCACACATCTGCAAGGATGTTCTCAACAGCTTGCAGCATCCTTGCTTTTCCCAGCGCGGAAGACCCAGGCCTGGCCTCAGGCAAATAGGAGACAGGAGCTTGAAGTGCTCGGGGGAGAGCGCCAGCTTCCTGCTTAGCTTTTGGAGAGGCAGGCACTCTCCTTGCCACATCCTCCAGAGCCTCAGCAGTGGCCGTGCATCTCAAAGAAGATCTGCAGGATTTTTCTGGAGGTCGACGTGCGGATGCCGCTCTTTGACCTGTAGAGGCCTCCAGGCCTCCACGTGCCTGCCTAGCTGCCTTGGTTGCGTGAGGCGCTAAGCCAGGCCGATGCGGTGTCTCTGCTCTTGCACAAGGCCTGCTGTGCAGTGTCTCCCGGCGCCCCGGAGGAGCCTTCTTCACAAGGCTGCTGGAGGCATGAAGAGCTTGCACCGAGTCGAGAACCTCCCTCACAGTGTCCTCCGCCATCTGCAATCAAAGCCCATGAGGAAGGCCAAGTTACTGCTGCCCTTTACCCCTCCCCCCCAGCCTTCCCACATGCACACTCCCTGTGGCCCCTGAAACCCTCCACAACAGCAGCACTCTCCCACGCAGCTGGCTCCCAAAGGCTGCGTGGGGAGAAGGCTGGTCACCACTGGGCAAGAGATGGGCAAAGGCAGCTCCCTCGGAAACCTCGAGCCATGTCCTTGCCGACTGCCATGCAGAGCAGGCGCTCCTCCTGCTCCCTCCCACCACTTCCCGCCTGCTGCTTGGCAGCTATGCACAGTCAGGCAGAGGCTTTGCCACCATCGCTGCTCAGCTCGCTACCTTCGCGATGACGTCTTCAGGGTCTTGCCAGCTCTGTGGGCCGGGCAGCAACGGCCGCCTGTCCCTTTGCTGCGATGAAGTCGGGGTCGGGATGCGTTGCGTCACTGCATGCGGCTCCCGCTGGCCCCCCTGCAGGGAGAAGGAAGCACATGATGGAGGCGGTTGCGTTCGTACAAGCGGCCCCTCAGGCACAGGAAAGCCCGGCCCCATGGCAAAGGGAAGCTCATGGCCTAGCACGACCCAGCTGTGCTAAGCCTGGAGATGCTCTCTGACCCTCAGCACAGCTCACAGGCTCCATTTGGGCCTTGCAGCACCCCAGTCGGTGTGCTTTGTGCACCAGAAAATCCCCAGCACCAGCAAGAAATACCCCCTGGCCAGAGAAGATCAGGCCTGGCTCGCTTGCCCCACCTCCTCTTCCCCACCGTCCTCATGCTTTCCGTGCGGCTCCCAGCCCTGCTGCCTGCCTCTCCCTCCAGCCCCACCGCTCACCTTGCTTCTGCGCTTCGGCCTCACAGAAAGCCCATCCACGGGCTGGGAGCCGGCATTCGCCTGCCGCCCCTTGTCCATCAGCAGGAGCTTCTCCTGCGCACCTGCCACTCTGGCACTCAAGAGAGCTGCTCCCTCCTCAGCGAGCTGCTCTCCTCAGAGGGCACAGCCAGGGGCTCTGCTCCCAGCATGGACTCGGTCACCACGGGCACTGCCCCATCACAATGGCCTTGGGGGCATGATGCCACCCCCATCACAAAGCCCTGCACGTTGCCATGGGGACCCCCGTGACCACCTCCTGCTGGCCACCAGGGGCACCCGCATCACAAGGCCTTGCTGGTGACCGTGCTAGCACCGACATCACAAGGCCTTGCTGCTCACCGGGGGCACCTCCAGCACCAGGGCTTTGCCTCCCAGCCTCTGGTGCCAGCTTCTGAGCCCAGCTCCGAGCTGCCATCTGTGCCGCAGCAGGAATTTTCCTCTCCCCACCTCTCTGCCTCCTACACCGTGCAGATGCTGCCCTTCTTCAGGCCCTCTAGAGCACACAGCCAGCCACTGCAAGACCACTCCTCTTGCTCGGGCCACTAAGCCTCACCCATATGCCTCACCGTCCAGCCCTAGGCAGAGCGTCCTGCATTCCCGCTGCTTTCTCACAGAAAGGCCAACTGCCCCTCCGCACCTTCCCAGACGGGCCTTCCCAAAGAGGCTGCAGCCATCCACCGCAGCGCTCCAGGCATGCCACGCTGCAGGCCCGCAGCTGCACACAGACTGCAAAGTGCTCCTGTCTGGTCCCCAGGCTGCAGGCATTAGCGGACGGACCCCTGAGACAGGTGCCCGCCTCTGCAGATTTCCCACAAAAGCTGTCAGAGATTCATTTCTCCAGACTGTTGCTCTCTAAGCACTTCCCTATTGGCGTGCACGCACTGCGCTGGGCCCCTCCAGGCTTTCTTTGCTCCACATCACCCTGCACCTTTGCCTTGCCCTCCCACACCATCGCTTCCTCACTCTTCCATGCATCCTCCTCTCCCCTCAGGGGCACCGACTTTTGGGCTCTCCTCACCACCTTGGCCACCGGCTTGAGCCTCACGGCAGCACACGGGCACACTCTCCTCCTGATGAAGCGTGACACCCCCCAGCCTTGGTGCCTCGCTGCTGGCTCGCCTTCGGGACGTCCAGCTGCTGGACCGCCAGGCCACCTGGGCAAGCAGGCCCTGCCCTCACCTGTGCACCTCTTCCTACTCACGGGGCTTGTGCTTTTCTTGCTTTTGCCCCCAGGGGGCACGTGGGGACCATCTCTCCACGCCAGCCTTCATGCACAAAGAGGGGCCCACGCTCATGAAACCAAAGCCCTGCTGCCAGCACCAGCTGCACACCCAGGGGCTGACCTGCTGGATCCAAGCACTGCTGCTCAAGCCCATTCCCCTCACTGGCAGCATGCAGGAAAAACCCCACCTGCCCTGCCAGGCCTACAGCCATGTCATCACACTTGGTACTTTCCAGGCAGGATCCTTGTGTTAAGGAAGAGCAAACTGAAACTGCCTACAGGCAGCCGCTTAGCACAACTTCTCTAAAACTTGCCTGGCATGAGGAGCTAAATTTGCTGAAGCCTTAGGCCGCACTTATCGAAAATAATGAACTTTTACTTAGTCCAGTAAGAAAAGGGCCTCAGAGCTGGTTCCAGCTGGGAAGATAAGGCAGTTACAAGCAGTCTGCATTCCTTGCAATTACTGTTTTTATAGATCAAGCAGCCCCTGATACACAAAAGTATTTTAAAGAGCATATGCCAGGCTGGCAAGGGGAGGGGGCGCGGAAGAACCAGGGGAGATAGATGGAGTCAAAGTGAAGGTGGTGTACAATTAAGAGTTAATGATGTTTGTCATTCTTGGGGGGAACAAGGACACTGGAAGCAGGAATGCCCAGTGAGGCCCTGTGCACTTGGGAATAGAGGGGCCAGCATGAGGCAATCAAATCAGTCCACAATGACAGGAGATAGGAGACTCAGAAAATACTGTGGAAATGGGGGTAAATTCATGGGATGTAGATTTGGATTTGAAGGGCAGGTAATGGCAAATATAGAAGGCTTAGAAGTTCCCTTTCTAGTGGATACTGGAGCCACCCTTTCCCTTTTAAAGTTTGAGCCTAAAGGATGCAAGTCACCAGATAAAATAATGATGCAAGGAGTAGCGGGAAAAGGCAAACGAATGTTATCTAAGCCCTTAGTACTCACTATTGGGGGTAAAACAGTGTGGGGATGTATTATAATTTCCACAGACGCGCCCATGTGCCTTTTAGGGAGAGATCTCCTGCAAGCCTTGGATACTCAGATCTGCTTACAGCCAGAAGAGGTGGAATTAATAATTATGGGCTCATGTGTTCTGGCTAAGACACCAGAACCAGAGTCAACTAATCTGCAAATTCCAACAGGTTTAGAACCAGTTTCTAAAAAGTTATGGAGCTCTTCAGGAATGGATGTGGGACTACTGAAATCAGCTAGTCCAGTCTCGATAAAAACAAAGGGGGGATTGCCTCCTGCAGTTAAGCAATACCCTATCCCAAAGGAAGCAGAGAAGAGCATCCAAAAACAAATCAATCATTATTTGAAACTGGGTATCCTTAGAGTCTGTGAATCCCCGTACAACACCCCAATTCTGCCAGTTAAAAAGAACAGACAAGACTCTGATGGTGATCCAGAGTATCAGTTTGTACAAGACTTAAGGGCTATAAACCAACAGGTAGTTGCTCCACATCCAGTAGTCCCCGACCTATCAACCATTTTACTACAGATACCCCTTTGGGCAACTTATTTTACTGTGATCGACCTAACGGCAGCCTTTTTTAGTATACCGATAGCTGAAGATAGCCAAGATCTCTTGGCTTTCACTTGGAAGGGACAACAATTAACTTGGACGAGGCTGCCACAGGGATTTACTGGGTCTCCGACTATTTTTTCGCGTATACTCAAAAATGACCTCTCAGATATCGAACTTCCAGGACATTCTGTAGTAATACAATATGTAGATGATTTGTTATTAGCAAGTAAAGATTAACACTCTTGCAGAAAAAGGGCATCGAGCATCTCTGTCTAAACTCCAGCTGTGTCAAAGAGAGGTAAAATATTTGGGTTTTATCTTAAAAGAAGGACACAGGTTAGTTGATCCAGAACGAGTAAAGACAACTCTTGATATGCCTCGTCCTGTAACAAAAAAACAACACGGGATTTTTAGGAGCTGTAGGATTTTGCCAACCGTGGATTCCTGGGTTAGCAGAACTTACTAAGCCTTTAGTGCAGGCAACAAAAAAGGAGGAGATGGAGCCTGTGGCCTGGGGCCCAGAAAGGGAGAAAGCTTTTACATCTGTGAAAAAAGCGTTGGTTTCAGCCCCTGCTCTAGGGTGACCAGATTATAGCAAACCATTCGAATTGTTTGTCCATGAGTGACAGGGAGTAGCAAGTGGGGTACTCACCCAAAAACTAGGCCCTCACCACAGACCAGTGGCCTATTACTCCACGCAGCTAGATGAGGTAGCTAAAGGCACTCCAGGATGCATCAGAGCAATAGCAGCTACGGCAGCTCTTACTGAAAAAAACATGACCTGTAGTTTTGGGTCACTCATTGACTGTGTATGTGCCACATGAAGTAGAACTGTTAATGAAACAATACGCGACTCAAGCACTATCCCCACAGAGAGCTCACCGCTATGAACTGATAATATTAAGGTCACATTATCTGCATGTAAAGAGATGCAACATCTTAAATCCAGCAACACTATTGCCTCTACCTGAGGATGGAGAACCACATCATTCCTGTGAGCAGGTGATCGTCAGCTCGAGCAAGCCCCGGGAGGACCTTAAAGACAAACCTTTGGAAAACCCAGACTTAGTTCCGTTTACAGATGGATCATCCTATTATTTGGACGGAAGGCACCACTCCGGCTATGCTGTCACTAACCTCTTTGAGGTACTTGAGGCCAATCCTTTGTCTCTGTCTGTAAGTGCTCAAGGAGCAGAATTAATAGCATTGACCCAAGCAGCAAAAATCGGTAAGAACCTGCAGGTAAATATCTATACTGAGTCTAAATATGCATTTGGAGTAGGTCATGTAACAGGGATGTTATGGAAAGAGCGAGGATTCTTTTCGTCATCAGGAAAGAAATTAGCTAATGGAGAAGAAATACGTAATTTGCTGGAAGCAGTCCAACTGCCCAAAGAAATTGCTGTAATACACTGCCCAGCCCATACTAAAGACACTACAGAAATTAGCAGAGGAAATGCTTTAGCCGACGCTGCTGCAAAAGCTGCAGCTCGACAACCTCTGAAAGAATGTATGGGGGCAGTTCCAAGGATGGACCAGAGTGAGTGGCCAAATTTAATAGACCCCAAAACTCTGTATGAAAAAGACTGCTCAGTGGAAGAGAAAAAACAATGGGAGCAGTGGGAAGCAAAACAAAGTGATGATGGAATATGGACAATTGGAGGAAAACCAATTCTACCAAAAAAAATAGTTAATTACTATAGCTAGGTGGTTTCATGATAAAGCTCATGGGGGAGCGGAGGCAATAGCTAAGCAGGTACAGAAAGTATGGGCTGCTCCAGGAATTTATGCAGCTGCTAAAAGAATAACAAACAGCTGCCTGACCTGCCAGAAGTTTTCAAATAACAAGCCAAGCTCAGAGTTCGGGTTGGGGGGCGCAACCATGGGCCTACTTCCCTTTCCAAAAGCTACAAATAGATTATGCGGATATGCCATCTGCCAATGGCTACAAACACTTGTTAGTGATAGTAGATCAGTTATCAGGCTGGGTAGAAGCTTTCCCAACAAGAAAGGCCGACACACGGGGAGTGGTAAAAGCCTTACTGAAGGAAATCATACCCAGGTATGGGGTCCCAGAAGCCACTGATTCAGATAGGGGTGCCCATTTTACGGCAAGCATAATCACTCAGTTATATAAATCATGAGGAATAAAAAGAAACCTATTACCCCTTATCACCCACAATCTTCAGGACAAGTAGAAAGAATGAATAGAACACTAAAAGAAAAAACAGCAAGAATATGCACATGTCCTGGCCTAAAACGGCCAGAAACATTTAACTTAGCTCTATGGGATGTTTGAAATGTCCCATGGCAACCCATAGGACTAACACCAGCAGAAATTCTCTTTGGGAAACATTTAGCTGTACTAGGGACTTATTATTCCAGCTAAGACCAGCCTGTTAGACAGAGATGGACGACTAACCCAGTATGTTCTAAGTATGCAAAAAAGATTTGAAAATCTTAAAAAATATATATATATGCGCTCAGTGATATCAATCCACACCACCTGAAATACAAGTGCTTGGTATACAGCCTGGGGATGAAGTTTTAGTTAAAGTATTTTCACAAAAATCCAAGTTAAAACCTAACTGCAACAGGCCATATACTGTCATACTATGTTCTTATTTTGCTGTTCAAGTTGAACTGTACTTGTATATGTTGCAAAAGAATGTGTATGTGTAAGAACACTTTGTAATCTTATATTCATAGATAACATTGGTGTAGATACAAGTAATCACTCAAATATTTGTATTTGTAACTTTACCAAAGATTATGGGATGCGACTTTAATTATTCAGCTCCTATTAGATCTTATCAATTGTTACAATCTAATTATACATTAATTCAAAATTTACTACCTAACCCCATTGGGATGAATCTCACCCTGGTATGGAAACTACTACAACATGATGATTTGAGTCGACTGCTAGAACGCATCCGAAACAATGGACAGAAAACTCTTAATCACCATTCATCATGAAGCGGGAGAGATGCACCACGTCTCAGAAAGGATAAAAAGGGATGGAGAACATCATGGCTGGGAAACTCTTCTAGGGTGGTCACCAACTACAACAGCGATTTATAATCACGTGTTGCACCCACTAGTAGTTGTGTTAACTTTAACTGTGTTATGCCTATTGCTTACGATCATATTATGCATAAGATTATGGAACGTGATAGCACGCCTTGAAAGGCTTCGAGAACTCTGTTTCAAGTATTAGCAGGGATGCTTCATAAAAACAAAGCGGGGAACTGTTAAAGAATAGCGAACTGAAACTGTCTAGAGGTAGCCACTTAGCACAACTTCTCTAAAACTTGCTTAGCATGAGGAGCTAAATTTGCTGAAGCCTTAGGCCGCACTTAGCGAAAACAATGAACTTTTACTTAGTCCAGTAAGAAAAGGGCCTCAGAGCTGGTTCCAGCTGGGAAGATAAGGAAGTTACAAGCAGTCTGCATTCCTGCGTCTCACACTCCCAAAGGGAGGGTGTCAAGGCTTTGAAGTAAGACCAGTGCAGGGCATTAGGACCTTGAGGGGCAAAGCCTTAGCTCACTGCTGGGGCAGTGTTCATTGTTATGATTTAGAATCACCTCCTCCTCAGGACCTTGAGACACAACAGTAAGACCCCACAAAAACAGAGGTACAACCGTCAGCAGAGACTGCAAAAAACAAAAATAAGGAGAAAAACAGCTTACCTCAGAATGACAATGAGACACAATGAGGACCAAAAAATTACTATTGGTCTAACTACCGCGTGAAGGGTGGGAAATGTACGTTGAAAAAACTATAATTGCCCAGGATTTGTTTATGTTAGGGTCCCTCTTCGGAGGCACCCAGCTCGAGCTGTAATTACTGCACGCGCGTTATTAATATTTAATTCTTTAATTTGTTTTGATTTGGCTCTGAATTTTTCTGCGGAAACCTAGCGTCGAGCCCTCTTATGGTGGCCAACAAGCCTAATTTCCATATAATTTCCATAACAATAACTGGGCATGGGCGCGGGAGCATTTGAGCCAGGAGGGAGGGAGGAAAGAAACCCGCCGAACGTAACACTTGTGCTAGCAGATACTAGTACCCCGGACTGTGCTCCAAAAGTTTCTGCTCCACCTGATATACCTGATGATCTCTCTGTCATTGCTTCTCCTTCTCCTCCTCCTTCTCCCTCTACTCCATTGGCTGCCGGACTCTATCCTATGATCCCCAACGTGCTGACTAACCCTGCCGCTTTACAGCCGGGGGGAAAGGGAGGGGCCAGTCCTCCACCTCCTGTGCTGCGGGTATTTACTAATCAGCCCTGGCACCCTGGCCATCTCGCCTTATGGGGGGGGAAAATGCAGAGATTAAGAAAAGATGCAGGGCGATGTGTCCAGTTATTTTCTAGTATCTGCACTGGGCACAACCCAAACTGGAGTGATACCCAAATTCTTTTGAGGGAATTATTTCAACCAAATGAAGGGGATAAGATAATTAAAGATGCGGAAGAAGCGCAGCAAGCCGGGGGAAATAGAAACCTCTGGCTAGCAAATGATCCAAATTGGGATTATAATAATGCAGGAGATAGAGCTGTGTGTCCAACAGGACTTTGAAATTTAGTAGAAGTAATTAGAGCATGCAGAGAGTTAGGAGTAAATTGGACTAGAGTGCAAGAATGCAGACAGTGATTAGATGAACACCCCCATGACTTCTGGGGACTTTTGCGGTAAGCCCCGCTAAAATAGGGAGGAATGACCCCACAAAACTTCAATGATGCTCTCGCAATTAGTGTTTTTATAGATCAAGCAGCCCCTGATACACAAAAGTATTTTAAAGAGCATATGGCAGGCTGGCAAGGGGAGGGGCGCGGAAGAACCAGGGGAGATAGATGGAATCAAAGTGAAGGGGGTGTACAATTAAGAGTTAATGATGTTTGTCATTCTTGGGGGGAACAAGGACACTGGAAGCAGGAATGCCCAGTGAGGCCCTGTGCACTTGGGAATAGAGGGGCCAGCATGAGGCAATCAAATATTGAGAAGGAGACCAGGCAATTCCCAGGCAGTCCACAATGACAGGAGATAGGAGACTCAGAAAATACTGTGGAAATGGGGGTAAATTTATGGGATGTAGATTTGGATTTGAAGGGCAGGTAATGGCAAATATAGAAGGCTTAGAAGTTCCCTTTCTAGTGGATACTGGAGCCACCCTTTCCCTTTTAAAGTTTGAGCCTAAAGGATGCAAGTCACCAGATAAAATAATGATGCAAGGAGTAGCGGGAAAAGGCAAACGAATGTTATCTAAGCCCTTAGTACTCACTATTGGGGGTAAAACAGTGTGGGGATGTATTATAATTTCCACAGACGCGCCCATGTGCCTTTTAGGGAGAGATCTCCTGCAAGCCTTGGATACTCAGATCTGCTTACAGCCAGAAGAGGTGGAATTAATAATTATGGGCTCATGTGTTCTGGCTAAGACACCAGAACCAGAGTCAACTAATCTGCAAATTCCAACAGGTTTAGAACCAGTTTCTAAAAAGTTATGGAGCTCTTCAGGAATGGATGTGGGACTACTGAAATCAGCTAGTCCAGTCTGGATAAAAACAAAGGGGGGATTGCCTCCTGCAGTTAAGCAATACCCTATCCCAAAGGAAGCAGAGAAGAGCATCCAAAAACAAATCAATCATTATTTGAAACTGGGTATCCTTAGAGTCTGTGAATCCCCGTACAACACCCCAATTCTGCCAGTTAAAAAGAACAGACAAGACTCTGATGGTGATCCAGAGTATCAGTTTGTACAAGACTTAAGGGCTATAAACCAACAGGTAGTTGCTCCACATCCAGTAGTCCCCGACCTATCAACCATTTTACTACAGATACCCCTTTGGGCAACTTATTTTACTGTGATCGACCTAACGGCAGCCTTTTTTAGTATACCGATAGCTGAAGATAGCCAAGATCTCTTGGCTTTCACTTGGAAGGGACAACAATTAACTTGGACGAGGCTGCCACAGGGATTTACTGGGTCTCCGACTATTTTTTCGCGTATACTCAAAAATGACCTCTCAGATATCGAACTTCCAGGGCATTCTGTATTAATACAATATGTAGATGATTTGTTATTAGCAAGTAAAGATTAACACTCTTGCAGAAAAAGGGCATCGAGCATCTCTGTCTAAACTCCAGCTGTGTCAAAGAGAGGTAAAATATTTGGGTTTTATCTTAAAAGAAGGACACAGGTTAGTTGATCCAGAATGAGTAAAGACAACTCTTGATATGCCTCGTCCTGTAACAAAAAAACAACACGGGATTTTTAGGAGCTGTAGGATTTTGCCAACCGTGGATTCCTGGGTTAGCAGAACTTACTAAGCCTTTAGTGCAGGCAACAAAAAAGGAGGAGATGGAGCCTGTGGCCTGGGGCCCAGAAAGGGAGAAAGCTTTTACATCTGTGAAAAAAGCGTTGGTTTCAGCCCCTGCTCTAGGGTGACCAGATTATAGCAAACCATTGGAATTGTTTGTCCATGAGTGACAGGGAGTAGCAAGTGGGGTACTCACCCAAAAACTAGGCCCTCACCACAGACCAGTGGCCTATTACTCCACGCAGCTAGATGAGGTAGCTAAAGGCACTCCAGGATGCATCAGAGCAATAGCAGCTACGGCAGCTCTTACTGAAAAAAACATGACCTGTAGTTTTGGGTCACTCATTGACTGTGTATGTGCCACATGAAGTAGAACTGTTAATGAAACAATACGCGACTCAAGCACTATCCCCACAGAGAGCTCACCGCTATGAACTGATAATATTAAGGTCACATTATCTGCATGTAAAGAGATGCAACATCTTAAATCCAGCAACACTATTGCCTCTACCTGAGGATGGAGAACCACATCATTCCTGTGAGCAGGTGATCGTCAGCTCGAGCAAGCCCCGGGAGGACCTTAAAGACAAACCTTTGGAAAACCCAGACTTAGTTCCGTTTACAGATGGATCATCCTATTATTTGGACGGAAGGCACCACTCCGGCTATGCTGTCACTAACCTCTTTGAGGTACTTGAGGCCAATCCTTTGTCTCTGTCTGTAAGTGCTCAAGCAGCAGAATTAATAGCATTGACCCAAGCAGCAAAAATCGGTAAGAACCTGCAGGTAAATATCTATACCGAGTCTAAATATGCATTTGGAGTATGTCATGTAACAGGGATGTTATGGAAAGAGCGAGGATTCTTTTCGTCATCAGGAAAGAAATTAGCTAATGGAGAAGAAATACGTAATTTGCTGGAAGCAGTCCAACTGCCCAAAGAAATTGCTGTAATACACTGCCCAGCCCATACTAAAGACACTACAGAAATTAGCAGAGGAAATGCTTTAGCCGACGCTGCTGCAAAAGCTGCAGCTCGACAACCTCTGAAAGAATGTATGGGGGCGGTTCCAAGGATGGACCAGAGTGAGTGGCCAAATTTAATAGACCCCAAAAGTCTGTATGAAAAAGACTGCTCAGTGGAAGAGAAAAAACAATGGGAGCAGTGGGAAGCAAAACAAAGTGATGATGGAATATGGACAATTGGAGGAAAACCAATTCTACCAAAAAAAATAGTTAATTACTATAGCTAGGTGGTTTCATGATAAAGCTCATGGGGGAGCGGAGGCAATAGCTAAGCAGGTACAGAAAGTATGGGCTGCTCCAGGAATTTATGCAGCTGCTAAAAGAATAACAAACAGCTGCCTGACCTGCCAGAAGTTTTCAAATAACAAGCCAAGCTCAGAGTTCGGGTTGGGGGGCGCAACCATGGGCCTACTTCCCTTTCCAAAAGCTACAAATAGATTATGCGGATATGCCATCTGCCAATGGCTACAAACACTTGTTAGTGATAGTAGATCAGTTATCAGGCTGGGTAGAAGCTTTCCCAACAAGAAAGGCCGACACACGGGGAGTGGTAAAAGCCTTACTGAAGGAAATCATACCCAGGTATGGGGTCCCAGAAGCCACTGATTCAGATAGGGGTGCCCATTTTACGGCAAGCATAATCACTCAGTTATATAAATCATGAGGAATAAAAAGAAACCTATTACCCCTTATCACCCACAATCTTCAGGACAAGTAGAAAGAATGAATAGAACACTAAAAGAAAAAACAGCAAGAATATGCACATGTCCTGGCCTAAAACGGCCAGAAACATTTAACTTAGCTCTATGGGATGTTTGAAATGTCCCATGGCAACCCATAGGACTAACACCAGCAGAAATTCTCTTTGGGAAACATTTAGCTGTACTAGGGACTTATTATTCCAGCTAAGACCAGCCTGTTAGACAGAGATGGACGACTAACCCAGTATGTTCTAAGTATGCAAAAAAGGTTTGAAAATCTTAAAAAATATATATATATGCGCTCAGTGATATCAATCCACACCACCTGAAATACAAGTGCTTGGTATACAGCCTGGGGATGAAGTTTTAGTTAAAGTATTTTCACAAAAATCCAAGTTAAAACCTAACTGCAACAGGCCATATACTGTCATACTATGTTCTTATTTTGCTGTTCAAGTTGAACTGTACTTGTATATGTTGCAAAAGAATGTGTATGTGTAAGAACACTTTGTAATCTTATATTCATAGATAACATTGGTGTAGATACAAGTAATCACTCAAATATTTGTATTTGTAACTTTACCAAAGATTATGGGATGCGACTTTAATTATTCAGCTCCTATTAGATCTTATCAATTGTTACAATCTAATTATACATTAATTCAAAATTTACTACCTAACCCCATTGGAAAGAATCTCACCCTGGTATGGAAACTACTACAACATGATGATTTGAGTCGACTGCTAGAACGCATCCGAAACAATGGACAGAAAACTCTTAATCACCATTCATCATGAAGCGGGAGAGATGCACCACGTCTCAGAAAGGATAAAAAGGGATGGAGAACATCATGGCTGGGAAACTCTTCTAGGGTGGTCACCAACTACAACAGCGATTTATAATCACGTGTTGCACCCACTAGTAGTTGTGTTAACTTTAACTGTGTTATGCCTATTGCTTACGATCATATTATGCATAAGATTATGGAACGTGATAGCACGCCTTGAAAGGCTTCGAGAACTCTGTTTCAAGTATTAGCAGGGATGCTTCATAAAAACAAAGCGGGGAACTGTTAAAGAATAGCGAACTGAAACTGTCTAGAGGTAGCCACTTAGCACAACTTCTCTAAAACTTGCTTAGCATGAGGAGCTAAATTTGCTGAAGCCTTAGGCCGCACTTAGCGAAAACAATGAACTTTTACTTAGTCCAGTAAGAAAAGGGCCTCAGAGCTGGTTCCAGCTGGGAAGATAAGGAAGTTACAAGCAGTCTGCATTCCTGCGTCTCACACTCCCAAAGGGAGGGTGTCAAGGCTTTGAAGTAAGACCAGTGCAGGGCATTAGGACCTTGAGGGGCAAAGCCTTAGCTCACTGCTGGGGCAGTGTTCATTGTTATGATTTAGAATCACCTCCTCCTCAGGACCTTGAGACACAACAGTAAGACCCCACAAAAACAGAGGTACAACCGTCAGCAGAGACTGCAAAAAACAAAAATAAGGAGAAAAACAGCTTACCTCAGAATGACGATGAGACCCAATGAGGAGCAGGAGACCCCAGACCAAAAAATTACTATTGGTCTAACTACCGCGTGAAGGGTGGGAAATGTACGTTGAAAAAACTATAATTGCCCAGGATTTGTTTATGTTAGGGTCCCTCTTCGGAGGCACCCAGCTCGAGCTGTAATTACTGCACGCGCGTTATTAATATTTAATTCTTTAATTTGTTTTGATTTGGCTCTGAATTTTTCTGCGGAAACCTAGCGTCGAGCCCTCTTATGGTGGCCAACAAGCCTAATTTCCATATAATTTCCATAACAATAACTGGGCATGGGCGCGGGAGCATTTGAGCCAGGAGGGAGGGAGGAAAGAAACCCGCCGAACGTAACACTTGTGCTAGCAGATACTAGTACCCCGGACTGTGCTCCAAAAGTTTCTGCTCCACCTGATATACCTGATGATCTCTCTGTCATTGCTTCTCCTTCTCCTCCTCCTTCTCCCTCTACTCCATTGGCTGCCGGACTCTATCCTATGATCCCCAACGTGCTGACTAACCCTGCCGCTTTACAGCCGGGGGGAAAGGGAGGGGCCAGTCCTCCACCTCCTGTGCTGCGGGTATTTACTAATCAGCCCTGGCACCCTGGCCATCTCGCCTTATGGGGGGGGAAAATGCAGAGATTAAGAAAAGATGCAGGGCGATGTGTCCAGTTATTTTCTAGTATCTGCACTGGGCACAACCCAAACTGGAGTGATACCCAAATTCTTTTGAGGGAATTATTTCAACCAAATGAAGGGGATAAGATAATTAAAGATGCGGAAGAAGCGCAGCAAGCCGGGGGAAATAGAAACCTCTGGCTAGCAAATGATCCAAATTGGGATTATAATAATGCAGGAGATAGAGCTGTGTGTCCAACAGGACTTTGAAATTTAGTAGAAGTAATTAGAGCATGCAGAGAGTTAGGAGTAAATTGGACTAGAGTGCAAGAATGCAGACAGTGATTAGATGAACACCCCCATGACTTCTGGGGACTTTTGCGGTAAGCCCCGCTAAAATAGGGAGGAATGACCCCACAAAACTTCAATGATGCTCTCGCAATTAGTGTTTTTATAGATCAAGCAGCCCCTGATACACAAAAGTATTTTAAAGAGCATATGGCAGGCTGGCAAGGGGAGGGGCGCGGAAGAACCAGGGGAGATAGATGGAATCAAAGTGAAGGGGGTGTACAATTAAGAGTTAATGATGTTTGTCATTCTTGGGGGGAACAAGGACACTGGAAGCAGGAATGCCCAGTGAGGCCCTGTGCACTTGGGAATAGAGGGGCCAGCATGAGGCAATCAAATATTGAGAAGGAGACCAGGCAATTCCCAGGCAGTCCACAATGACAGGAGATAGGAGACTCAGAAAATACTGTGGAAATGGGGGTAAATTCATGGGATGTAGATTTGGATTTGAAGGGCAGGTAATGGCAAATATAGAAGGCTTAGAAGTTCCCTTTCTAGTGGATACTGGAGCCACCCTTTCCCTTTTAAAGTTTGAGCCTAAAGGATGCAAGTCACCAGATAAAATAATGATGCAAGGAATAGCGGGAAAAGGCGAACGAATGTTATCTAAGCCCTTATTGCTTACTATTGGAGGTAAAAGAGCGTGGGGATGTATTATAATTTCCACAGACGCGCCCATGTGCCTTTTAGGGAGAGATCTCCTGCAAGCCTTGGATACTCAGATCTGCTTACAGCCAGAAGAGGTGGAATTAATAATTATGGGCTCATGTGTTCTGGCTAAGACACCAGAACCAGAGTCGACTAATCTGCAAATTCCAACAAGGTTAGAATCAGTTCCTAAACGGTTATGGAGCTCTTCAGGAATGGATGTGGGACTACTGAAATCAGCTAGTCCAGTCTGGATAAAAACAAAGGGGGGATTGCCTCCTGCAGTTAAGCAATACCCTATCCCAAAGGAAGCAGAGAAGAGCATCCAAAAACAAATCAATCATTATTTGAAACTGGGTATCCTTAGAGTCTGTGAATCCCCATATAACACCCCAATTCTGCCAGTTAAAAAGAACAGGCAAGATTCTGATGGTGATCCAGAGTATCAGTTTATACAAGACTTAAGGGCTATAAACCAACAGGTAGTTGCTCCACATCCAGTAGTCCCTAACCCATCAACCATTTTACTACAGATACCCCTTTGGGCAACTTATTTTACTGTGATTGACCTAACGGCAGCTTTTTTTAGTATACCGATAGCTGAAGATAGCCAAGATCTCTTGGCTTTCACTTGGAAGGGACAACAATTAACTTGGACAAGGCTGCCACAGGGATTTACTGGGTCTCTGACTATTCTTTTGCGTATACTCAAAAATGACCTCTCAGATATCGAACTTCCAGGACATTCTGTAGTAATACAATATGTAGATGATATGTTATTAGCAAGTAAAGATTATGAGACATTTTTAAAAGACACTGTTTCTCCATGTAACGCTCTTGCAGAAAAAGGGCATCAGGCATCTCTGTCTAAACTCCAGCTGTGTCAAAGAGAGGTAAAATATTTGGGTTTTATCTTAAAAGAAGGACACAGGTTAGTTGATCCAGAACGAGTAAAGACAATTCTTGATATGCCTCGTCCTGTAACAAAAAAACAACACGGGATTTTTAGGAGCTGTAGGATTTTGCCAACCGTGGATTCCTGGGTTAGCAGAACTTACTAAGCCTTTAGTGCAGGCAACAAAAAAGGAGGAGATAGAGCCTGTGGCCTGGGGCCCAGAAAGGGAGAAAGCTTTTACATCTGTGAAAAAAGCGTTGGTTTCAGCCCCTGCTCTAGGGTTACCAGATTATAGCAAACCATTGGAATTATTTGTCCATGAACGACAGGGAGTAGCAAGTGGGGTACTCACCCAAAAACTAGGCCCTCACCATAGACCAGTGGCCTATTATTCCACGCAGCTAGATGAGGTAGCTAAAGGCACTCCAGGATGCATCAGAGCAATAGCAGCTACGGCAGCTCTTACTGAAAAAAACATGACCTGTAGTTTTGGGTCACTCATTAACTGTGTATGTGCCACAGGGGTAAAAGCCTTACTGAAGGAAATCATACCCAGGTATAGAGTCCCAGAAGCCATGGATTCAGATAGGGGTGCCCATTTTATGGCAAGCATAATCACTCAATTATATAAATCATTAGGAATAAAAAGAAACCTATGTACCCCTTATCACCCACAATCTTCAGGACAAGTAGAAAGAACGAATAGCACATTAAAAGAAAAAATAGCAAGAATATGCAAACGTGCTAGCCTAAAATGGCCAGAAGCATTTAACTTGGCTCTATGGGATGTTTGAAATGTCCCACGGCAACCCATAGGACTAACACCAGCAGAAATTCTCTTTGGGAAACATTTAGCTGTACTAGGGACTTGTTATGCCAGCTAAGACTAGCCTGTTAGACGGGGATGAATGACTAACCCAGTATGTTCTAACTATGCAAAAAGGTTTGAAAATCTTTGAAATAAATAAATATATGCTCAATGATATCAATCCACACCACCTGAAATACAAGTGCTTGGTATACAGCCTGGGGATGAAGTTTTAGTTAAGGTATTTTCACAAAAATCCAAGTTAAAACCTAAATGGAACGGGCCATATACTGTCATACTGTGTTCTTATTTTGCTGTTCAAGTTGAACTGTACTTGTACATGTTAAAAAAAGAATGTGTATGTGTAAGAACACTTTGTAATCTTACATTCATAGATGGCATTGTTGTAGATACAAGTAATTAATTACTCAAATATTTGTATTTGTAACATTACCCAAAATTATGGGATGCGACTTTAATCATTCAGCTCCTATTAGATCTTATCAATTGTTACAATCTAATTATACACTAATTCAAAATTTACTACCTAACCCCATTGGAAAGAATCTCACACTAGTGAAGAAACTACTACAACATGACAGCCTGCGTCGACTGCTAGAACGTACCCGAAACAATGGACAAAAAACCCTCTAATCACCATTCATCATGAAGCGGAAGAGATGCACCACGTCTCGGAAAGGATAAAAAGGGATGGAGAACATCATGGCTGGGAAATTCTTCTAGGGTGGTCACCAACTACAACAGCGATTTATAATCACGTGTTGCACCCACTAGTAGTTGTGTTAACTTTAACTGTGTTATGCCTATTGCTTACGATCATATTATGCATAAGATTATGGAACGTGATAGCACGCCTTGAAAGGCTTCGAGAACTCTGTTTCAAGTATTAGCAGGGATGCTTCATAAAAACAAAGCGGGGAACTGTTAAAGAATAGCGAACTGAAACTGTCTAGAGGTAGCCGCTTAGCACAACTTCTCTAAAACTTGCTTAGCATGAGGAGCTAAATTTGCTGAAGCCTTAGGCCGCACTTAGCGAAACTAATGAACTTTTACTTAGTCCAGTAAGAAAAGGGCCTCAGAGCTGGTTCCAGCTGGGAAGATAAGGAAGTTACAAGCAGTCTGCATTCCTGCGTCTCACACTCCCAAAGGGAGGGTGTCTGCAGCAATGCGTCTCACACTCCCAAAGGGAGGGTGTCAAGGCTTTGAAGTAAGACCAGTGCAGGGCATTAGGACCTTGAGGGGCAAAGCCTTAGCTCACTGCTGGGGCAGTGTTCATTGTTATGATTTAGAATCACCTCCTCCTCAGGACCTTGAGACACAACAGTAAGACCCCACAAAAACAGAGGTACAACCGTCAGCAGAGACTGCAAAAAACAAAAATAAGGAGAAAAACAGCTTACCTCAGAATGACGATGAGACCCAATGAGGACCAAAAAATTACTATTGGTCTAACTACCACGTGAAGGGTGGGAAATGTACGTTGAAAAAACTATAATTGCCCAGGATTTGTTTATGTTAGGGTCCCTCTTCGGAGGCACCCAGCTCGAGCTGTAATTACTGCACGCGCGTCATTAATATTTAATTCTTTAATTTGTTTTGATTTGGCTCTGAATTTTTCTGCGGAAACCTAGCGTCAAGCCCTCTTATGGTGGCCAACAAGCCTAATTTCCATAGAATTTCCATAACAATAACTGGGCATGGGCGCGGGAGCATTTGAGCCAGGAGGGAGGGAGGAAAGAAACCTGCCGAACGTAACACTTGTGCTAGCAGATACTAGTACCCCGGACTGTGCTCCAAAAGTTTCTGCTCCACCTGATATACCTGATGATCTCTGTCATTACTTCTCCTTCTCCTCCTCCTTCTCCCTCTACTCCATTGGCTGCCGGACTCTATCCTATGATCCCCAATGTGCTGACTAACCCTGCCGCTTTACAGCCGGGGGGAAAGGGAGGGGCCAGTCCTCCACCTCCTGTGCTGCGGGTATTTACTAATCAGCCCTGGCACCCTGGCCATCTCGCCTTATGGGGGGGGAAAATGCAGAGATTAAGAAAAGATGCAGGGCGATGTGTCCAGTTATTTTCTAATATCTGCACTGGGCACAACCCAAACTGGAGTGATACCCAAATTCTTTTGAGGGAATTATTTCAACCAAATGAAGGGGATAAGATAATTAAAGATGCAGAAGAAGCGCAGCAAGCCGGGGGAAATAGAAACCTCTGGCTAGCAAATGGTCCAAATTGGGATTGTAATAATGCAGGAGATAGAGCTGTGTGTCCAACAGGACTTTGAAATTTAGTAGAAGTAATTAGAGCATGCAGAGAGTTAGGAGTAAATTGGACTAGAGTGCAAGAATGCAGACAGTGATTAGATGAACACCCCCAAGACTTCTGGGGACTTTTGCGGTAAGCCCCGCTAAAATAGGGAGGAATGACCCCACAAAACTTCAATGATGCTCTCGCAATTAGTGTTTTTATAGATCAAGCAGCCCCTGATACACAAAAGTATTTTAAAGAGCATATGGCAGGCTGGCAAGGGGAGGGGCGCGGAAGAACCAGGGGAGATAGATGGAATCAAAGTGAAGGGGGTGTACAATTAAGAGTTAATGATGTTTGTCATTCTTGGGGGGAACAAGGACACTGGAAGCAGGAATGCCCAGTGAGGCCCTGTGCACTTGGGAATAGAGGGGCCAGCATGAGGCAATCAAATATTGAGAAGGAGACCAGGCAATTCCCAGGCAGTCCACAATGACAGGAGATAGGAGACTCAGAAAATACTGTGGAAATGGGGGTAAATTCATGGGATGTAGATTTGGATTTGAAGGGCAGGTAATGGCAAATATAGAAGGCTTAGAAGTTCCCTTTCTAGTGGATACTGGAGCCACCCTTTCCCTTTTAAAGTTTGAGCCTAAAGGATGCAAGTCACCAGATAAAATAATGATGCAAGGAATAGCGGGAAAAGGCGAACGAATGTTATCTAAGCCCTTATTGCTTACTATTGGAGGTAAAAGAGCGTGGGGATGTATTATAATTTCCACAGACGCGCCCATGTGCCTTTTAGGGAGAGATCTCCTGCAAGCCTTGGATACTCAGATCTGCTTACAGCCAGAAGAGGTGGAATTAATAATTATGGGCTCATGTGTTCTGGCTAAGACACCAGAACCAGAGTCGACTAATCTGCAAATTCCAACAAGGTTAGAATCAGTTCCTAAACGGTTATGGAGCTCTTCAGGAATGGATGTGGGACTACTGAAATCAGCTAGTCCAGTCTGGATAAAAACAAAGGGGGGATTGCCTCCTGCAGTTAAGCAATACCCTATCCCAAAGGAAGCAGAGAAGAGCATCCAAAAACAAATCAATCATTATTTGAAACTGGGTATCCTTAGAGTCTGTGAATCCCCGTACAACACCCCAATTCTGCCAGTTAAAAAGAACAGGCAAGATTCTGATGGTGATCCAGAGTATCAGTTTATACAAGACTTAAGGGCTATAAACCAACAGGTAGTTGCTCCACATCCAGTAGTCCCTAACCCATCAACCATTTTACTACAGATACCCCTTTGGGCAACTTATTTTACTGTGATTGACCTAACGGCAGCTTTTTTTAGTATACCGATAGCTGAAGATAGCCAAGATCTCTTGGCTTTCACTTGGAAGGGACAACAATTAACTTGGACAAGGCTGCCACAGGGATTTACTGGGTCTCTGACTATTCTTTTGCGTATACTCAAAAATGACCTCTCAGATATCGAACTTCCAGGACATTCTGTAGTAATACAATATGTAGATGATATGTTATTAGCAAGTAAAGATTATGAGACATTTTTAAAAGACACTGTTTCTCCATGTAACGCTCTTGCAGAAAAAGGGCATCAGGCATCTCTGTCTAAACTCCAGCTGTGTCAAAGAGAGGTAAAATATTTGGGTTTTATCTTAAAAGAAGGACACAGGTTAGTTGATCCAGAACGAGTAAAGACAATTCTTGATATGCCTCGTCCTGTAACAAAAAAACAACACGGGATTTTTAGGAGCTGTAGGATTTTGCCAACCGTGGATTCCTGGGTTAGCAGAACTTACTAAGCCTTTAGTGCAGGCAACAAAAAAGGAGGAGATAGAGCCTGTGGCCTGGGGCCCAGAAAGGGAGAAAGCTTTTACATCTGTGAAAAAAGCGTTGGTTTCAGCCCCTGCTCTAGGGTTACCAGATTATAGCAAACCATTGGAATTATTTGTCCATGAACGACAGGGAGTAGCAAGTGGGGTACTCACCCAAAAACTAGGCCCTCACCATAGACCAGTGGCCTATTATTCCACGCAGCTAGATGAGGTAGCTAAAGGCACTCCAGGATGCATCAGAGCAATAGCAGCTACGGCAGCTCTTACTGAAAAAAACATGACCTGTAGTTTTGGGTCACTCATTAACTGTGTATGTGCCACAGGGGTAAAAGCCTTACTGAAGGAAATCATACCCAGGTATAGAGTCCCAGAAGCCATGGATTCAGATAGGGGTGCCCATTTTATGGCAAGCATAATCACTCAATTATATAAATCATTAGGAATAAAAAGAAACCTATGTACCCCTTATCACCCACAATCTTCAGGACAAGTAGAAAGAACGAATAGCACATTAAAAGAAAAAATAGCAAGAATATGCAAACGTGCTAGCCTAAAATGGCCAGAAGCATTTAACTTGGCTCTATGGGATGTTTGAAATGTCCCACGGCAACCCATAGGACTAACACCAGCAGAAATTCTCTTTGGGAAACATTTAGCTGTACTAGGGACTTGTTATGCCAGCTAAGACTAGCCTGTTAGACGGGGATGAATGACTAACCCAGTATGTTCTAACTATGCAAAAAGGTTTGAAAATCTTTGAAATAAATAAATATATGCTCAATGATATCAATCCACACCACCTGAAATACAAGTGCTTGGTATACAGCCTGGGGATGAAGTTTTAGTTAAGGTATTTTCACAAAAATCCAAGTTAAAACCTAAATGGAACGGGCCATATACTGTCATACTGTGTTCTTATTTTGCTGTTCAAGTTGAACTGTACTTGTACATGTTAAAAAAAGAATGTGTATGTGTAAGAACACTTTGTAATCTTACATTCATAGATGGCATTGTTGTAGATACAAGTAATTAATTACTCAAATATTTGTATTTGTAACATTACCCAAAATTATGGGATGCGACTTTAATCATTCAGCTCCTATTAGATCTTATCAATTGTTACAATCTAATTATACACTAATTCAAAATTTACTACCTAACCCCATTGGAAAGAATCTCACACTAGTGAAGAAACTACTACAACATGACAGCCTGCGTCGACTGCTAGAACGTACCCGAAACAATGGACAAAAAACCCTCTAATCACCATTCATCATGAAGCGGAAGAGATGCACCACGTCTCGGAAAGGATAAAAAGGGATGGAGAACATCATGGCTGGGAAATTCTTCTAGGGTGGTCACCAACTACAACAGCGATTTATAATCACGTGTTGCACCCACTAGTAGTTGTGTTAACTTTAACTGTGTTATGCCTATTGCTTACGATCATATTATGCATAAGATTATGGAACGTGATAGCACACCTTGAAAGGCTTCGAGAACTCTGTTTCAAGTATTAGCAGGGATGCTTCATAAAAACAAAGCGGGGAACTGTTAAAGAATAGCGAACTGAAACTGTCTAGAGGTAGCCGCTTAGCACAACTTCTCTAAAACTTGCTTAGCATGAGGAGCTAAATTTGCTGAAGCCTTAGGCCGCACTTAGCGAAACTAATGAACTTTTACTTAGTCCAGTAAGAAAAGGGCCTCAGAGCTGGTTCCAGCTGGGAAGATAAGGAAGTTACAAGCAGTCTGCATTCCTGCGTCTCACACTCCCAAAGGGAGGGTGTCTGCAGCAATGCGTCTCACACTCCCAAAGGGAGGGTGTCAAGGCTTTGAAGTAAGACCAGTGCAGGGCATTAGGACCTTGAGGGGCAAAGCCTTAGCTCACTGCTGGGGCAGTGTTCATTGTTATGATTTAGAATCACCTCCTCCTCAGGACCTTGAGACACAACAGTAAGACCCCACAAAAACAGAGGTACAACCGTCAGCAGAGACTGCAAAAAACAAAAATAAGGAGAAAAACAGCTTACCTCAGAATGACGATGAGACCCAATGAGGACCAAAAAATTACTATTGGTCTAACTACCACGTGAAGGGTGGGAAATGTACGTTGAAAAAACTATAATTGCCCAGGATTTGTTTATGTTAGGGTCCCTCTTCGGAGGCACCCAGCTCGAGCTGTAATTACTGCACGCGCGTCATTAATATTTAATTCTTTAATTTGTTTTGATTTGGCTCTGAATTTTTCTGCGGAAACCTAGCGTCAAGCCCTCTTATGGTGGCCAACAAGCCTAATTTCCATAGAATTTCCATAACAATAACTGGGCATGGGCGCGGGAGCATTTGAGCCAGGAGGGAGGGAGGAAAGAAACCTGCCGAACGTAACACTTGTGCTAGCAGATACTAGTACCCCGGACTGTGCTCCAAAAGTTTCTGCTCCACCTGATATACCTGATGATCTCTGTCATTACTTCTCCTTCTCCTCCTCCTTCTCCCTCTACTCCATTGGCTGCCGGACTCTATCCTATGATCCCCAATGTGCTGACTAACCCTGCCGCTTTACAGCCGGGGGGAAAGGGAGGGGCCAGTCCTCCACCTCCTGTGCTGCGGGTATTTACTAATCAGCCCTGGCACCCTGGCCATCTCGCCTTATGGGGGGGGAAAATGCAGAGATTAAGAAAAGATGCAGGGCGATGTGTCCAGTTATTTTCTAATATCTGCACTGGGCACAACCCAAACTGGAGTGATACCCAAATTCTTTTGAGGGAATTATTTCAACCAAATGAAGGGGATAAGATAATTAAAGATGCAGAAGAAGCGCAGCAAGCCGGGGGAAATAGAAACCTCTGGCTAGCAAATGGTCCAAATTGGGATTGTAATAATGCAGGAGATAGAGCTGTGTGTCCAACAGGACTTTGAAATTTAGTAGAAGTAATTAGAGCATGCAGAGAGTTAGGAGTAAATTGGACTAGAGTGCAAGAATGCAGACAGTGATTAGATGAACACCCCCAAGACTTCTGGGGACTTTTGCGGTAAGCCCCGCTAAAATAGGGAGGAATGACCCCACAAAACTTCAATGATGCTCTCGCAATTAGTGTTTTTATAGATCAAGCAGCCCCTGATACACAAAAGTATTTTAAAGAGCATATGGCAGGCTGGCAAGGGGAGGGGCGCGGAAGAACCAGGGGAGATAGATGGAATCAAAGTGAAGGGGGTGTACAATTAAGAGTTAATGATGTTTGTCATTCTTGGGGGGAACAAGGACACTGGAAGCAGGAATGCCCAGTGAGGCCCTGTGCACTTGGGAATAGAGGGGCCAGCATGAGGCAATCAAATATTGAGAAGGAGACCAGGCAATTCCCAGGCAGTCCACAATGACAGGAGATAGGAGACTCAGAAAATACTGTGGAAATGGGGGTAAATTTATGGGATATAGATTTGGATTTGAAGGGCAGGTAATGGCAAATATAGAAGGCTTAGAAGTTCCCTTTCTAGTGGATACTGGAGCCACCCTTTCCCTTTTAAAGTTTGAGCCTAAAGGATGCAAGTCACCAGATAAAATAATGATGCAAGGAGTAGCGGGAAAAGGCGAACGAATGTTATCTAAGCCCTTATTGCTTACTATTGGAGGTAAAAGAGCGTGGGGATGTATTATAATTTCCACAGACACGCCCATGTGCCTTTTAGGGAGAGATCTCCTGCAAGCCTTGGATACTCAGATCTGCTTACAGCCAGAAGAGGTGGAATTAATAATTATGGGCTCATGTGTTCTGGCTAAGACACCAGAACCAGAGTCGACTAATCTGCAAATTCCAACAAGGTTAGAATCAGTTCCTAAACGGTTATGGAGCTCTTCAGGAATGGATGTGGGACTACTGAAATCAGCTAGTCCAGTCTGGATAAAAACAAAGGGGGGATTGCCTCCTGCAGTTAAGCAATACCCTATCCCAAAGGAAGCAGAGAAGAGCATCCAAAAACAAATCAATCATTATTTGAAACTGGGTATCCTTAGAGTCTGTGAATCCCCGTACAACACCCCAATTCTGCCAGTTAAAAAGAACAGGCAAGATTCTGATGGTGATCCAGAGTATCAGTTTATACAAGACTTAAGGGCTATAAACCAACAGGTAGTTGCTCCACATCCAGTAGTCCCTAACCCATCAACCATTTTACTACAGATACCCCTTTGGGCAACTTATTTTACTGTGATTGACCTAACGGCAGCTTTTTTTAGTATACCGATAGCTGAAGATAGCCAAGATCTCCTGGCTTTCACTTGGAAGGGACAACAATTAACTTGGACGAGGCTGCCACAGGGATTTACTGGGTCTCTGACTATTCTTTCGCACAAACTCAAAAATGACCTCTCAGATATCGAACTTCCAGGACATTCTGTAGTAATACAATATGTAGATGATTTGTTATTAGCAAGTAAAGATTAACACTCTTGCAGAAAAAGGGCATCGAGCATCTCTGTCTAAACTCCAGCTGTGTCAAAGAGAGGTAAAATATTTGGGTTTTATCTTAAAAGAAGGACACAGGTTAGTTGATCCAGAACGAGTAAAGACAACTCTTGATATGCCTCGTCCTGTAACAAAAAAACAACACGGGATTTTTAGGAGCTGTAGGATTTTGCCAACCGTGGATTCCTGGGTTAGCAGAACTTACTAAGCCTCTAGTGCAGGCAACAAAAAAGGAGGAGATAGAGCCTGTGGCCTGGGGCCCAGAAAGGGAGAAAGCTTTTACATCTGTGAAAAAAGCGTTGGTTTTAGCCCCTGCTCTAGGGTTACCAGATTATAGCAAACCATTGGAATTATTTGTCCATGAACGACAGGGAGTAGCAAGTGGGGTACTCACCCAAAAACTAGGTCCTCACCATAGACCAGTGGCCTATTACTCCACGCAGCTAGATGAGGTAGCTAAAGGCACTCCAGGATGCATCAGAGCAATAGCAGCTACGGCAGCTCTTACTGAAAAAAACATGACCTGTAGTTTTGGGTCACTCATTGACTGTGTATGTGCCACATGAAGTAGAACTGTCAATGAAACAATACGTGACTCAAGCACTATCCCCACAGAGAGCTCACCGCTATGAACTGATAATACTGCATGCAGATAATGGGACCTTAAAGAGATGCAACATCTTAAATCCAGCAACACTACTGCCTCTACCTGAGGATGGAGAGCCACATCATTCCTGTGAGCAGGTGATCATCAGCTCGAGCAAGCCCCGGGAGGACCTTAAAGACAAACCTTTGGAAAACCCAGACTTAGTTCCGTTTACAGATGGATCATCCTATTATTTGGACGGAAGGCACCACTCCGGCTATGCTGTCACTAACCTCTTTGAGGTACTTGAGGCCAATCCTTTGTCTCCGTCTGTAAGTGCTCAAGCAGCAGAATTAATAGCATTGACCCAAGCAGCAAAAATTGGTAAGAACCTGCAGGTAAATATCTATACCGATTCTAAATATGCATTTGGAGTAGGTCATGTAACAGGGATGTTATGGAAAGAGCGAGGATTCTTTTCGTCATCAGGAAAGAAATTAGCTAATGGAGAAGAAATACGTAATTTGCTGGAAGCAGTCCAACTGCCCAAAGAAATTGCTGTAATACACTGCCCAGCCCATACTAAAGACACTACAGAAATTAGCAGAGGAAATGCTTTAGCCGACGCTGCTGCGAAGGCTGCAGCTCGACAACCTCTGAGAGAATGTATGGGGGCAGTTCCAAGGATGGACCAGAGTGAACGGCCAATTTTAATAGACCCCAAAACCATGTATGAAAAAGACTGCTCAGTGGAAGAGAAAAAACAATGGGAGCAGTGGGAAGCAAAACAAAGTGATGATGGAATATGGACACTTGGAAGAAAACCAATTCTACCAAAAAAAAAAATATTTAATTACTATAGCTAGGTGGTTTCACGATAAAGCTCTTGGGGGAGCGGAGGCAATAGCTAAGCAGGTACAGAAAGTATGGGCCGCTCCAGGAATCTACGCGGCTGCAAAAAGAATAACAAATAGCTGCCCGACCTGCCAGAAGTTTTCAAATAACAAGCCAAGCTCAGAGTTAGGGGGACGGTCATGGGCCTACTTCCCTTTCCAGAAGCTACAAATAGATTATGCGGATATGCCATCTGCCAATGGCTACAAACACTTGTTAGTGATAGTAGATCAGTTATCAGGCTGGGTAGAAGCTTTCCCAACAAGAAAGGCCGACACACGGGGAGTGGTAAAAGCCTTACTGAAGGAAATCATACCCAGGTATGGGGTCCCAGAAGCCACTGATTCAGACAGGGGTGCCCATTTTACAGCAAGCATAATCACTCAGTTATAGAAATCATTAGGCATAAAAAGAAACCTACAACCCCTTATCACCCACAATCTTCAGGACAAGTAGAAAGAATGAATAGAACACTAAAAGGAAAAATAGCAAGAATATGCGCACATGCTAGCCTAAAATGGCTGGGTAGGACCTTTCCCAACAAGAACGGCTGACGCAGGGCGGGTAGTAAAAGCCTTACTGAAAGAAATCATACCCAGGTATAGAGTCCCAGAAGCCATGGATTCAGACAGGGGTGCCCATTTTATGGCAAGCATAATCAGTCAGTTCTATAAATCATGAGGAATAAAAGGAAATCTATGTACCCCTTATCACCCACAATCTTCAGGACAAGTAGAAAGAATGAACAGCACATTAAAAGAAAAAATAGCAAGAAATGCACACATGCTAGCCTCAAATGGCCAGAAGCATTAAACTTAGCTCTATGGGATGTTTGAAATGTCCCATGGCAACCCATAGGACTAACACCAGCAGAAATTCTCTTTGGGAAACATTTAGCTGTACTAGGGACTTGTTATGCCAGCTAAGACTAGCCTGTTAGACGGGGATGAATGACTAACCCAGTATGTTCTAAGTATGCAAAAAAGGTTTGAAAATCTTTGAAATAAATAAATATATGCTCAATGATATCAATCCACACCACCTGAAATACAAGTGCCTGGTATACAGCCTGGGGATGAAGTTTTAGTTAAAGTATTTTCACAAAAAATCCAGGTTAAAACCTAAATGGAACGGGCCATATACTGTCATACTGTGTTCTTATTTTGCTGTTCAAGTTGAACTGTACTTGTACATGTTAAAAAAAGAATGTGTATGTGTAAGAACACTTTGTAATCTTACATTCATAGATGGCATTGTTGTAGATACAAGTAATTAATTACTCAAATATTTGTATTTGTAACATTACCCAAAATTATGGGATGCGACTTTAATCATTCAGCTCCTATTAGATCTTATCAATTGTTACAATCTAATTATACACTAATTCAAAATTTACTACCTAACCCCATTGGAAAGAATCTCACACTAGTGAAGAAACTACTACAACATGACAACCTGCGTCGACTGCTAGAACGTACCCGAAACAATGGACAAAAAACCCTCTAATCACCATTCATCATGAAGCGGAAGAGATGCACCACGTCTTGGAAAGGATAAAAAGGGATGGAGAACATCATGGCTGGGAAATTCTTCTAGGGTGGTCACCAACTACAACAGCGATTTATAATCACGTGTTGCACCCACTAGTAGTTGTGTTAACTTTAACTGTGTTATGCCTATTGCTTACGATCATATTATGCATAAGATTATGGAACGTGATAGCACACCTTGAAAGGCTTCGAGAACTCTGTTTCAAGTATTAGCAGGGATGCTTCATAAAAACAAAGCGGGGAACTGTTAAAGAATAGCGAACTGAAACTGTCTAGAGGTAGCCACTTAGCACAACTTCTCTAAAACTTGCTTAGCATGAGGAGCTAAATTTGCTGAAGCCTTAGGCCGCACTTAGCGAAAACAATGAACTTTTACTTAGTCCAGTAAGAAAAGGGCCTCAGAGCTGGTTCCAGCTGGGAAGATAAGGAAGTTACAAGCAGTCTGCATTCCTGCATCTCACACTCCCAAAGGGAGGGTGTCTGCAGGAATGCGTCTCACACTCCCAAAGGGAGGGTGTCTGCAGCAATGCGTCTCACACTCCCAAAGGGAGGGTGTCAAGGCTTTGAAGTAAGACCAGTGCAGGGCATTAGGACCTTGAGGGGCAAAGCCTTAGCTCACTGCTGGGGCAGTGTTCATTGTTATGATTTAGAATCACCTCCTCCTCAGGACCTTGAGACACAACAGTAAGACCCCACAAAAACAGAGGTACAACCGTCAGCAGAGACTGCAAAAAACAAAAATAAGGAGAAAAACAGCTTACCTCAGAATGACAATGAGACACAATGAGGAGCAGGAGACCCCAGACCAAAAAATTACTATTGGTCTAACTACCACGTGAAGGGTGGGAAATGTACGTTGAAAAAACTATAATTGCCCAGGATTTGTTTATGTTAGGGTCCCTCTTCGGAGGCACCCAGCTCGAGCTGTAATTACTGCACGCACGTCATTAATATTTAATTCTTTAATTTGTTTTGATTTGGCTCTGAATTTTTCTGCGGAAACCTAGGGTCGAGCCCTCTTATGGTGGCCAACAAGCCTAATTTCCATAGAATTTCCATAACAATAACTGGGCATGGGCGCGGGAGCATTTGAGCCAGGAGGGAGGGAGGAAAGAAACCTGCCGAACGTAACACTTGTGCTAGCAGATACTAGTACCCCGGACTGTGCTCCAAAAGTTTCTGCTCCACCTGATATACCTGATGATCTCTGTCATTACTTCTCCTTCTCCTCCTCCTTCTCCCTCTACTCCATTGGCTGCCGGACTCTATCCTAGGATCCCCAACGTGCTGACTAACCCTGCCGCTTTACAGCCAGGGGGAAAGGGAGGGGCCAGTCCCCCTCCTCCTGTGCTGCGGGTATTTACTAATCAGCCCTGGCACCCCGGCCATCTCGCCTTATGGGGGGGTAAAATGCAGAGATTAAGAAAAGATGCAGGGCGATGTGTCCAATTATTTTCTAATATCTGCACTGGGCACAACCCAAACTGGAGTGATACCCAAATTCTTTTGAGGGAATTATTTCAACCAAATGAAGGGGATAAGATAATTAAAGATGCAGAAGAAGCGCAGCAAGCCGGGGGAAATAGAAACCTCTGGCTAGCAAATGGTCCAAATTGGGATTGTAATAATGCAGGAGATAGAGCTGTGTGTCCAACAGGACTTTGAAATTTAGTAGAAGTAATTAGAGCATGCAGAGAGTTAGGAGTAAATTGGACTAGAGTGCAAGAATGCAGACAGTGATTAGATGAACACCCCCAAGACTTCTGGGGACTTTTGCGGTAAGCCCCGCTAAAATAGGGAGGAATGACCCCACAAAACTTCAATGATGCTCTCGCAATTAGTGTTTTTATAGATCAAGCAGCCCCTGATACACAAAAGTATTTTAAAGAGCATATGGCAGGCTGGCAAGGGGAGGGGCGCGGAAGAACCAGGGGAGATAGATGGAATCAAAGTGAAGGGGGTGTACAATTAAGAGTTAATGATGTTTGTCATTCTTGGGGGGAACAAGGACACTGGAAGCAGGAATGCCCAGTGAGGCCCTGTGCACTTGGGAATAGAGGGGCCAGCATGAGGCAATCAAATATTGAGAAGGAGACCAGGCAATTCCCAGGCAGTCCACAATGACAGGAGATAGGAGACTCAGAAAATACTGTGGAAATGGGGGTAAATTTATGGGATGTAGATTTGGATTTGAAGGGCAGGTAATGGCAAATATAGAAGGCTTAGAAGTTCCCTTTCTAGTGGATACTGGAGCCACCCTTTCCCTTTTAAAGTTTGAGCCTAAAGGATGCAAGTCACCAGATAAAATAATGATGCAAGGAGTAGCGGGAAAAGGCAAACGAATGTTATCTAAGCCCTTATTGCTTACTATTGGAGGCAAAAGAGCGTGGGGATGTATTACAATTTCCACAGACGCGCCCATGTGCCTTTTAGGGAGAGATCTCCTGCAAGCCTTGGATACTCAGATCTGCTTACAGCCAGAAGAGGTGGAATTAATAATTATGGGCTCATGTGTTCTGGCTAAGACACCAGAACCAGAGTCGACTAATCTGCAAATTCCAACAAGGTTAGAATCAGTTCCTAAACGGTTATGGAGCTCTTCAGGAATGGATGTGGGACTACTGAAATCAGCTAGTCCAGTCTGGATAAAAACAAAGGGGGGATTGCCTCCTGCAGTTAAGCAATACCCTATCCCAAAGGAAGCAGAGAAGAGCATCCAAAAACAAACCGATCATTACCTGAAACTGGGTATCCTTAGAGTCTGTGAATCCCCATATAACACCCCAATTCTGCCAGTTAAAAAGAACAGACAAGACTCTGATGGTGATCCAGAGTATCGCTTTGTACAAGACTTGAGGGCTATAAACCAACAGGTAGTTGCTCCACATCCAGTAGTCCCCGACCCATCAACCATTTTACTACAGATACCCCTTTGGGCAACTTATTTTACTGTGATCGACCTAACAGCAGCCTTTTTTAGTATACCGATAGCTGAAGATAGCCAAGATCTCCTGGCTTTCACTTGGAAGGGACAACAATTAACTTGGACGAGGCTGCCACAGGGATTTACTGGGTCTCTGACTATTCTTTCGCACAAACTCAAAAATGACCTCTCAGATATCGAACTTCCAGGACATTCTGTAGTAATACAATATGTAGATGATTTGTTATTAGCAAGTAAAGATTAACACTCTTGCAGAAAAAGGGCATCGAGCATCTCTGTCTAAACTCCAGCTGTGTCAAAGAGAGGTAAAATATTTGGGTTTTATCTTAAAAGAAGGACACAGGTTAGTTGATCCAGAACGAGTAAAGACAACTCTTGATATGCCTCGTCCTGTAACAAAAAAACAACACGGGATTTTTAGGAGCTGTAGGATTTTGCCAACCGTGGATTCCTGGGTTAGCAGAACTTACTAAGCCTCTAGTGCAGGCAACAAAAAAGGAGGAGATAGAGCCTGTGGCCTGGGGCCCAGAAAGGGAGAAAGCTTTTACATCTGTGAAAAAAGCGTTGGTTTTAGCCCCTGCTCTAGGGTTACCAGATTATAGCAAACCATTGGAATTCTTTGTCCATGAACGACAGGGAGTAGCAAGTGGGGTACTCACCCAAAAACTAGGTCCTCACCATAGACCAGTGGCCTATTACTCCACGCAGCTAGATGAGGTAGCTAAAGGCACTCCAGGATGCATCAGAGCAATAGCAGCTACGGCAGCTCTTACTGAAAAAAACATGACCTGTAGTTTTGGGTCACTCATTGACTGTGTATGTGCCACATGAAGTAGAACTGTCAATGAAACAATACGTGACTCAAGCACTATCCCCACAGAGAGCTCACCGCTATGAACTGATAATACTGCATGCAGATAATGGGACCTTAAAGAGATGCAACATCTTAAATCCAGCAACACTACTGCCTCTACCTGAGGATGGAGAGCCACATCATTCCTGTGAGCAGGTGATCATCAGCTCGAGCAAGCCCCGGGAGGACCTTAAAGACAAACCTTTGGAAAACCCAGACTTAGTTCCGTTTACAGATGGATCATCCTATTATTTGGACGGAAGGCACCACTCCGGCTATGCTGTCACTAACCTCTTTGAGGTACTTGAGGCCAATCCTTTGTCTCCGTCTGTAAGTGCTCAAGCAGCAGAATTAATAGCATTGACCCAAGCAGCAAAAATTGGTAAGAACCTGCAGGTAAATATCTATACCGATTCTAAATATGCATTTGGAGTAGGTCATGTAACAGGGATGTTATGGAAAGAGCGAGGATTCTTTTCGTCATCAGGAAAGAAATTAGCTAATGGAGAAGAAATACGTAATTTGCTGGAAGCAGTCCAACTGCCCAAAGAAATTGCTGTAATACACTGCCCAGCCCATACTAAAGACACTACAGAAATTAGCAGAGGAAATGCTTTAGCCGACGCTGCTGCGAAGGCTGCAGCTCGACAACCTCTGAGAGAATGTATGGGGGCAGTTCCAAGGATGGACCAGAGTGAACGGCCAATTTTAATAGACCCCAAAACCATGTATGAAAAAGACTGCTCAGTGGAAGAGAAAAAACAATGGGAGCAGTGGGAAGCAAAACAAAGTGATGATGGAATATGGACACTTGGAAGAAAACCAATTCTACCAAAAAAAAAAATATTTAATTACTATAGCTAGGTGGTTTCACGATAAAGCTCTTGGGGGAGCGGAGGCAATAGCTAAGCAGGTACAGAAAGTATGGGCCGCTCCAGGAATCTACGCGGCTGCAAAAAGAATAACAAATAGCTGCCCGACCTGCCAGAAGTTTTCAAATAACAAGCCAAGCTCAGAGTTAGGGGGACGGTCATGGGCCTACTTCCCTTTCCAGAAGCTACAAATAGATTATGCGGATATGCCATCTGCCAATGGCTACAAACACTTGTTAGTGATAGTAGATCAGTTATCAGGCTGGGTAGAAGCTTTCCCAACAAGAAAGGCCGACACACGGGGAGTGGTAAAAGCCTTACTGAAGGAAATCATACCCAGGTATGGGGTCCCAGAAGCCACTGATTCAGACAGGGGTGCCCATTTTACAGCAAGCATAATCACTCAGTTATAGAAATCATTAGGCATAAAAAGAAACCTACAACCCCTTATCACCCACAATCTTCAGGACAAGTAGAAAGAATGAATAGAACACTAAAAGGAAAAATAGCAAGAATATGCGCACATGCTAGCCTAAAATGGCTGGGTAGGACCTTTCCCAACAAGAACGGCTGACGCAGGGCGGGTAGTAAAAGCCTTACTGAAAGAAATCATACCCAGGTATAGAGTCCCAGAAGCCATGGATTCAGACAGGGGTGCCCATTTTATGGCAAGCATAATCAGTCAGTTCTATAAATCATGAGGAATAAAAGGAAATCTATGTACCCCTTATCACCCACAATCTTCAGGACAAGTAGAAAGAATGAACAGCACATTAAAAGAAAAAATAGCAAGAAATGCACACATGCTAGCCTCAAATGGCCAGAAGCATTAAACTTAGCTCTATGGGATGTTTGAAATGTCCCATGGCAACCCATAGGACTAACACCAGCAGAAATTCTCTTTGGGAAACATTTAGCTGTACTAGGGACTTGTTATGCCAGCTAAGACTAGCCTGTTAGACGGGGATGAATGACTAACCCAGTATGTTCTAAGTATGCAAAAAAGGTTTGAAAATCTTTGAAATAAATAAATATATGCTCAATGATATCAATCCACACCACCTGAAATACAAGTGCCTGGTATACAGCCTGGGGATGAAGTTTTAGTTAAAGTATTTTCACAAAAAATCCAGGTTAAAACCTAAATGGAACGGGCCATATACTGTCATACTGTGTTCTTATTTTGCTGTTCAAGTTGAACTGTACTTGTACATGTTAAAAAAAGAATGTGTATGTGTAAGAACACTTTGTAATCTTACATTCATAGATGGCATTGTTGTAGATACAAGTAATTAATTACTCAAATATTTGTATTTGTAACATTACCCAAAATTATGGGATGCGACTTTAATCATTCAGCTCCTATTAGATCTTATCAATTGTTACAATCTAATTATACACTAATTCAAAATTTACTACCTAACCCCATTGGAAAGAATCTCACACTAGTGAAGAAACTACTACAACATGACAACCTGCGTCGACTGCTAGAACGTACCCGAAACAATGGACAAAAAACCCTCTAATCACCATTCATCATGAAGCGGAAGAGATGCACCACGTCTTGGAAAGGATAAAAAGGGATGGAGAACATCATGGCTGGGAAATTCTTCTAGGGTGGTCACCAACTACAACAGCGATTTATAATCACGTGTTGCACCCACTAGTAGTTGTGTTAACTTTAACTGTGTTATGCCTATTGCTTACGATCATATTATGCATAAGATTATGGAACGTGATAGCACACCTTGAAAGGCTTCGAGAACTCTGTTTCAAGTATTAGCAGGGATGCTTCATAAAAACAAAGCGGGGAACTGTTAAAGAATAGCGAACTGAAACTGTCTAGAGGTAGCCACTTAGCACAACTTCTCTAAAACTTGCTTAGCATGAGGAGCTAAATTTGCTGAAGCCTTAGGCCGCACTTAGCGAAAACAATGAACTTTTACTTAGTCCAGTAAGAAAAGGGCCTCAGAGCTGGTTCCAGCTGGGAAGATAAGGAAGTTACAAGCAGTCTGCATTCCTGCATCTCACACTCCCAAAGGGAGGGTGTCTGCAGGAATGCGTCTCACACTCCCAAAGGGAGGGTGTCTGCAGCAATGCGTCTCACACTCCCAAAGGGAGGGTGTCAAGGCTTTGAAGTAAGACCAGTGCAGGGCATTAGGACCTTGAGGGGCAAAGCCTTAGCTCACTGCTGGGGCAGTGTTCATTGTTATGATTTAGAATCACCTCCTCCTCAGGACCTTGAGACACAACAGTAAGACCCCACAAAAACAGAGGTACAACCGTCAGCAGAGACTGCAAAAAACAAAAATAAGGAGAAAAACAGCTTACCTCAGAATGACAATGAGACACAATGAGGAGCAGGAGACCCCAGACCAAAAAATTACTATTGGTCTAACTACCACGTGAAGGGTGGGAAATGTACGTTGAAAAAACTATAATTGCCCAGGATTTGTTTATGTTAGGGTCCCTCTTCGGAGGCACCCAGCTCGAGCTGTAATTACTGCACGCACGTCATTAATATTTAATTCTTTAATTTGTTTTGATTTGGCTCTGAATTTTTCTGCGGAAACCTAGGGTCGAGCCCTCTTATGGTGGCCAACAAGCCTAATTTCCATAGAATTTCCATAACAATAACTGGGCATGGGCGCGGGAGCATTTGAGCCAGGAGGGAGGGAGGAAAGAAACCTGCCGAACGTAACACTTGTGCTAGCAGATACTAGTACCCCGGACTGTGCTCCAAAAGTTTCTGCTCCACCTGATATACCTGATGATCTCTGTCATTACTTCTCCTTCTCCTCCTCCTTCTCCCTCTACTCCATTGGCTGCCGGACTCTATCCTAGGATCCCCAACGTGCTGACTAACCCTGCCGCTTTACAGCCAGGGGGAAAGGGAGGGGCCAGTCCCCCTCCTCCTGTGCTGCGGGTATTTACTAATCAGCCCTGGCACCCCGGCCATCTCGCCTTATGGGGGGGTAAAATGCAGAGATTAAGAAAAGATGCAGGGCGATGTGTCCAATTATTTTCTAATATCTGCACTGGGCACAACCCAAACTGGAGTGATACCCAAATTCTTTTGAGGGAATTATTTCAACCAAATGAAGGGGATAAGATAATTAAAGATGCAGAAGAAGCGCAGCAAGCCGGGGGAAATAGAAACCTCTGGCTAGCAAATGGTCCAAATTGGGATTGTAATAATGCAGGAGATAGAGCTGTGTGTCCAACAGGACTTTGAAATTTAGTAGAAGTAATTAGAGCATGCAGAGAGTTAGGAGTAAATTGGACTAGAGTGCAAGAATGCAGACAGTGATTAGATGAACACCCCCAAGACTTCTGGGGACTTTTGCGGTAAGCCCCGCTAAAATAGGGAGGAATGACCCCACAAAACTTCAATGATGCTCTCGCAATTAGTGTTTTTATAGATCAAGCAGCCCCTGATACACAAAAGTATTTTAAAGAGCATATGGCAGGCTGGCAAGGGGAGGGGCGCGGAAGAACCAGGGGAGATAGATGGAATCAAAGTGAAGGGGGTGTACAATTAAGAGTTAATGATGTTTGTCATTCTTGGGGGGAACAAGGACACTGGAAGCAGGAATGCCCAGTGAGGCCCTGTGCACTTGGGAATAGAGGGGCCAGCATGAGGCAATCAAATATTGAGAAGGAGACCAGGCAATTCCCAGGCAGTCCACAATGACAGGAGATAGGAGACTCAGAAAATACTGTGGAAATGGGGGTAAATTTATGGGATGTAGATTTGGATTTGAAGGGCAGGTAATGGCAAATATAGAAGGCTTAGAAGTTCCCTTTCTAGTGGATACTGGAGCCACCCTTTCCCTTTTAAAGTTTGAGCCTAAAGGATGCAAGTCACCAGATAAAATAATGATGCAAGGAGTAGCGGGAAAAGGCGAACGAATGTTATCTAAGCCCTTATTGCTTACTATTGGAGGTAAAAGAGCGTGGGGATGTATTACAATTTCCACAGACGCGCCCATGTGCCTTTTAGGGAGAGATCTCCTGCAAGCCTCGGATACTCAGATCTGCTTACAGCCAGAAGAGGTGGAATTAATAATTATGGGCTCATGTGTTCTGGCTAAGACACCAGAACCAGAGTCGACTAATCTGCAAATTCCAACAAGGTTAGAATCAGTTCCTAAACGGTTATGGAGCTCTTCAGGAATGGATGTGGGACTACTGAAATCAGCTAGTCCAGTCTCGATAAAAACAAAGGGGGGATTGCCTCCTGCAGTTAAGCAATACCCTATCCCAAAGGAAGCAGAGAAGAGCATCCAAAAACAAATCAATCATTATTTGAAACTGGGTATCCTTAGAGTCTGTGAATCCCCGTACAACACCCCAATTCTGCCAGTTAAAAAGAACAGACAAGACTCTGATGGTGATCCAGAGTATCAGTTTGTACAAGACTTAAGGGCTATAAACCAACAGGTAGTTGCTCCACATCCAGTAGTCCCCGACCCATCAACCATTTTACTACAGATACCCCTTTGGGCAACTTATTTTACTGTGATCGACCTAACGGCAGCCTTTTTTAGTATACCGATAGCTGAAGATAGCCAAGATCTCCTGGCTTTCACTTGGAAGGGACAACAATTAACTTGGACGAGGCTGCCACAGGGATTTACTGGGTCTCTGACTATTCTTTCGCACAAACTCAAAAATGACCTCTCAGATATCGAACTTCCAGGACATTCTGTAGTAATACAATATGTAGATGATTTGTTATTAGCAAGTAAAGATTAACACTCTTGCAGAAAAAGGGCATCGAGCATCTCTGTCTAAACTCCAGCTGTGTCAAAGAGAGGTAAAATATTTGGGTTTTATCTTAAAAGAAGGACACAGGTTAGTTGATCCAGAACGAGTAAAGACAACTCTTGATATGCCTCGTCCTGTAACAAAAAAACAACACGGGATTTTTAGGAGCTGTAGGATTTTGCCAACCGTGGATTCCTGGGTTAGCAGAACTTACTAAGCCTCTAGTGCAGGCAACAAAAAAGGAGGAGATAGAGCCTGTGGCCTGGGGCCCAGAAAGGGAGAAAGCTTTTACATCTGTGAAAAAAGCGTTGGTTTTAGCCCCTGCTCTAGGGTTACCAGATTATAGCAAACCATTGGAATTATTTGTCCATGAACGACAGGGAGTAGCAAGTGGGGTACTCACCCAAAAACTAGGTCCTCACCATAGACCAGTGGCCTATTACTCCACGCAGCTAGATGAGGTAGCTAAAGGCACTCCAGGATGCATCAGAGCAATAGCAGCTACGGCAGCTCTTACTGAAAAAAACATGACCTGTAGTTTTGGGTCACTCATTGACTGTGTATGTGCCACATGAAGTAGAACTGTCAATGAAACAATACGTGACTCAAGCACTATCCCCACAGAGAGCTCACCGCTATGAACTGATAATACTGCATGCAGATAATGGGACCTTAAAGAGATGCAACATCTTAAATCCAGCAACACTACTGCCTCTACCTGAGGATGGAGAGCCACATCATTCCTGTGAGCAGGTGATCATCAGCTCGAGCAAGCCCCGGGAGGACCTTAAAGACAAACCTTTGGAAAACCCAGACTTAGTTCCGTTTACAGATGGATCATCCTATTATTTGGACGGAAGGCACCACTCCGGCTATGCTGTCACTAACCTCTTTGAGGTACTTGAGGCCAATCCTTTGTCTCCGTCTGTAAGTGCTCAAGCAGCAGAATTAATAGCATTGACCCAAGCAGCAAAAATTGGTAAGAACCTGCAGGTAAATATCTATACCGATTCTAAATATGCATTTGGAGTAGGTCATGTAACAGGGATGTTATGGAAAGAGCGAGGATTCTTTTCGTCATCAGGAAAGAAATTAGCTAATGGAGAAGAAATACGTAATTTGCTGGAAGCAGTCCAACTGCCCAAAGAAATTGCTGTAATACACTGCCCAGCCCATACTAAAGACACTACAGAAATTAGCAGAGGAAATGCTTTAGCCGACGCTGCTGCGAAGGCTGCAGCTCGACAACCTCTGAGAGAATGTATGGGGGCAGTTCCAAGGATGGACCAGAGTGAACGGCCAATTTTAATAGACCCCAAAACCATGTATGAAAAAGACTGCTCAGTGGAAGAGAAAAAACAATGGGAGCAGTGGGAAGCAAAACAAAGTGATGATGGAATATGGACACTTGGAAGAAAACCAATTCTACCAAAAAAAAAAAATATTTAATTACTATAGCTAGGTGGTTTCACGATAAAGCTCTTGGGGGAGCGGAGGCAATAGCTAAGCAGGTACAGAAAGTATGGGCCGCTCCAGGAATCTACGCGGCTGCAAAAAGAATAACAAATAGCTGCCCGACCTGCCAGAAGTTTTCAAATAACAAGCCAAGCTCAGAGTTAGGGGGACGGTCATGGGCCTACTTCCCTTTCCAGAAGCTACAAATAGATTATGCGGATATGCCATCTGCCAATGGCTACAAACACTTGTTAGTGATAGTAGATCAGTTATCAGGCTGGGTAGAAGCTTTCCCAACAAGAAAGGCCGACACACGGGGAGTGGTAAAAGCCTTACTGAAGGAAATCATACCCAGGTATGGGGTCCCAGAAGCCACTGATTCAGACAGGGGTGCCCATTTTACAGCAAGCATAATCACTCAGTTATAGAAATCATTAGGCATAAAAAGAAACCTACAACCCCTTATCACCCACAATCTTCAGGACAAGTAGAAAGAATGAATAGAACACTAAAAGGAAAAATAGCAAGAATATGCGCACATGCTAGCCTAAAATGGCTGGGTAGGACCTTTCCCAACAAGAACGGCTGACGCAGGGCGGGTAGTAAAAGCCTTACTGAAAGAAATCATACCCAGGTATAGAGTCCCAGAAGCCATGGATTCAGACAGGGGTGCCCATTTTATGGCAAGCATAATCAGTCAGTTCTATAAATCATGAGGAATAAAAGGAAATCTATGTACCCCTTATCACCCACAATCTTCAGGACAAGTAGAAAGAATGAACAGCACATTAAAAGAAAAAATAGCAAGAAATGCACACATGCTAGCCTCAAATGGCCAGAAGCATTAAACTTAGCTCTATGGGATGTTTGAAATGTCCCATGGCAACCCATAGGACTAACACCAGCAGAAATTCTCTTTGGGAAACATTTAGCTGTACTAGGGACTTGTTATGCCAGCTAAGACTAGCCTGTTAGACGGGGATGAATGACTAAGCCAGTATGTTCTAAGTATGCAAAAAAGGTTTGAAAATCTTTGAAATAAATAAATATATGCTCAATGATATCAATCCACACCACCTGAAATACAAGTGCCTGGTATACAGCCTGGGGATGAAGTTTTAGTTAAAGTATTTTCACAAAAAATCCAGGTTAAAACCTAAATGGAACGGGCCATATACTATCATACTGTGTTCTTATTTTGCTGTTCAAGTTGAACTGTACTTGTACATGTTAAAAAAAGAATGTGTATGTGTAAGAACACTTTGTAATCTTACATTCATAGATGGCATTGGTGTAGATACAAGTAATTAATTACTCAAATATTTGTATTTGTAACATTACCCAAAATTATGGGATGCGACTTTAATCATTCAGCTCCTATTAGATCTTATCAATTGTTACAATCTAATTATACACTAATTCAAAATTTACTACCTAACCCCATTGGAAAGAATCTCACACTAGTGAAGAAACTACTACAACATGACAACCTGCGTCGACTGCTAGAACGTACCCGAAACAATGGACAAAAAACCCTCTAATCACCATTCATCATGAAGCAGAAGAGATGCACCACGTCTTGGAAAGGATAAAAAGGGATGGAGAACATCATGGCTGGGAAACTCTTCTAGGGTGGTCACCAACTACAACAGCGATTTATAATCACGTGTTGCACCCACTAGTAGTTGTGTTAACTTTAACTGTGTTATGCCTATTGCTTACGATCATATTATGCATAAGATTATGGAACGTGATAGCACACCTTGAAAGGCTTCGAGAACTCTGTTTCAAGTATTAGCAGGGATGCTTCATAAAAACAAAGCGGGGAACTGTTAAAGAATAGCGAACTGAAACTGTCTAGAGGTAGCCACTTAGCACAACTTCTCTAAAACTTGCTTAGCATGAGGAGCTAAATTTGCTGAAGCCTTAGGCCGCACTTAGCGAAAACAATGAACTTTTACTTAGTCCAGTAAGAAAAGGGCCTCAGAGCTGGTTCCAGCTGGGAAGATAAGGAAGTTACAAGCAGTCTGCATTCCTGCATCTCACACTCCCAAAGGGAGGGTGTCTGCAGCAATGCGTCTCACACTCCCAAAGGGAGGGTGTCAAGGCTTTGAAGTAAGACCAGTGCAGGGCATTAGGACCTTGAGGGGCAAAGCCTTAGCTCACTGCTGGGGCAGTGTTCATTGTTATGATTTAGAATCACCTCCTCCTCAGGACCTTGAGACACAACAGTAAGACCCCACAAAAACAGAGGTACAACCGTCAGCAGAGACTGCAAAAAACAAAAATAAGGAGAAAAACAGCTTACCTCAGAATGACAATGAGACACAATGAGGAGCAGGAGACCCCAGACCAAAAAATTACTATTGGTCTAACTACCACGTGAAGGGTGGGAAATGTACGTTGAAAAAACTATAATTGCCCAGGATTTGTTTATGTTAGGGTCCCTCTTCGGAGGCACCCAGCTCGAGCTGTAATTACTGCACGCACGTCATTAATATTTAATTCTTTAATTTGTTTTGATTTGGCTCTGAATTTTTCTGCGGAAACCTAGGGTCGAGCCCTCTTATGGTGGCCAACAAGCCTAATTTCCATAGAATTTCCATAACAATAACTGGGCATGGGCGCGGGAGCATTTGAGCCAGGAGGGAGGGAGGAAAGAAACCTGCCGAACGTAACACTTGTGCTAGCAGATACTAGTACCCCGGACTGTGCTCCAAAAGTTTCTGCTCCACCTGATATACCTGATGATCTCTGTCATTACTTCTCCTTCTCCTCCTCCTTCTCCCTCTACTCCATTGGCTGCCGGACTCTATCCTAGGATCCCCAACGTGCTGACTAACCCTGCCGCTTTACAGCCAGGGGGAAAGGGAGGGGCCAGTCCCCCTCCTCCTGTGCTGCGGGTATTTACTAATCAGCCCTGGCACCCCGGCCATCTCGCCTTATGGGGGGGTAAAATGCAGAGATTAAGAAAAGATGCAGGGCGATGTGTCCAATTATTTTCTAATATCTGCACTGGGCACAACCCAAACTGGAGTGATACCCAAATTCTTTTGAGGGAATTATTTCAACCAAATGAAGGGGATAAGATAATTAAAGATGCAGAAGAAGCGCAGCAAGCCGGGGGAAATAGAAACCTCTGGCTAGCAAATGGTCCAAATTGGGATTGTAATAATGCAGGAGATAGAGCTGTGTGTCCAACAGGACTTTGAAATTTAGTAGAAGTAATTAGAGCATGCAGAGAGTTAGGAGTAAATTGGACTAGAGTGCAAGAATGCAGACAGTGATTAGATGAACACCCCCAAGACTTCTGGGGACTTTTGCGGTAAGCCCCGCTAAAATAGGGAGGAATGACCCCACAAAACTTCAATGATGCTCTCGCAATTAGTGTTTTTATAGATCAAGCAGCCCCTGATACACAAAAGTATTTTAAAGAGCATATGGCAGGCTGGCAAGGGGAGGGGCGCGGAAGAACCAGGGGAGATAGATGGAATCAAAGTGAAGGGGGTGTACAATTAAGAGTTAATGATGTTTGTCATTCTTGGGGGGAACAAGGACACTGGAAGCAGGAATGCCCAGTGAGGCCCTGTGCACTTGGGAATAGAGGGGCCAGCATGAGGCAATCAAATATTGAGAAGGAGACCAGGCAATTCCCAGGCAGTCCACAATGACAGGAGATAGGAGACTCAGAAAATACTGTGGAAATGGGGGTAAATTTATGGGATGTAGATTTGGATTTGAAGGGCAGGTAATGGCAAATATAGAAGGCTTAGAAGTTCCCTTTCTAGTGGATACTGGAGCCACCCTTTCCCTTTTAAAGTTTGAGCCTAAAGGATGCAAGTCACCAGATAAAATAATGATGCAAGGAGTAGCGGGAAAAGGCGAACGAATGTTATCTAAGCCCTTATTGCTTACTATTGGAGGTAAAAGAGCGTGGGGATGTATTACAATTTCCACAGACGCGCCCATGTGCCTTTTAGGGAGAGATCTCCTGCAAGCCTCGGATACTCAGATCTGCTTACAGCCAGAAGAGGTGGAATTAATAATTATGGGCTCATGTGTTCTGGCTAAGACACCAGAACCAGAGTCGACTAATCTGCAAATTCCAACAAGGTTAGAATCAGTTCCTAAACGGTTATGGAGCTCTTCAGGAATGGATGTGGGACTACTGAAATCAGCTAGTCCAGTCTGGATAAAAACAAAGGGGGGATTGCCTCCTGCAGTTAAGCAATACCCTATCCCAAAGGAAGCAGAGAAGAGCATCCAAAAACAAACCGATCATTACCTGAAACTGGGTATCCTTAGAGTCTGTGAATCCCCGTACAACACCCCAATTCTGCCAGTTAAAAAGAACAGACAAGACTCTGATGGTGATCCAGAGTATCGCTTTGTACAAGACTTGAGGGCTATAAACCAACAGGTAGTTGCTCCACATCCAGTAGTCCCCGACCCATCAACCATTTTACTACAGATACCCCTTTGGGCAACTTATTTTACTGTGATCGACCTAACAGCAGCCTTTTTTAGTATACCGATAGCTGAAGATAGCCAAGATCTCCTGGCTTTCACTTGGAAGGGACAACAATTAACTTGGACGAGGCTGCCACAGGGATTTACTGGGTCTCTGACTATTCTTTCGCACAAACTCAAAAATGACCTCTCAGATATCGAACTTCCAGGACATTCTGTAGTAATACAATATGTAGATGATTTGTTATTAGCAAGTAAAGATTAACACTCTTGCAGAAAAAGGGCATCGAGCATCTCTGTCTAAACTCCAGCTGTGTCAAAGAGAGGTAAAATATTTGGGTTTTATCTTAAAAGAAGGACACAGGTTAGTTGATCCAGAACGAGTAAAGACAACTCTTGATATGCCTCGTCCTGTAACAAAAAAACAACACGGGATTTTTAGGAGCTGTAGGATTTTGCCAACCGTGGATTCCTGGGTTAGCAGAACTTACTAAGCCTTTAGTGCAGGCAACAAAAAAGGAGGAGATAGAGCCTGTGGCCTGGGGCCCAGAAAGGGAGAAAGCTTTTACATCTGTGAAAAAAGCGTTGGTTTTAGCCCCTGCTCTAGGGTTACCAGATTATAGCAAACCATTGGAATTATTTGTCCATGAACGACAGGGAGTAGCAAGTGGGGTACTCACCCAAAAACTAGGTCCTCACCATAGACCAGTGGCCTATTACTCCACGCAGCTAGATGAGGTAGCTAAAGGCACTCCAGGATGCATCAGAGCAATAGCAGCTACGGCAGCTCTTACTGAAAAAAACATGACCTGTAGTTTTGGGTCACTCATTGACTGTGTATGTGCCACATGAAGTAGAACTGTCAATGAAACAATACGCGACTCAAGCACTATCCCCACAGAGAGCTCACCGCTATGAACTGATAATACTGCATGCAGATAATGGGACCTTAAAGAGATGCAACATCTTAAATCCAGCAACACTACTGCCTCTACCTGAGGATGGAGAGCCACATCATTCCTGTGAGCAGGTGATCATCAGCTCGAGCAAGCCCCGGGAGGACCTTAAAGACAAACCTTTGGAAAACCCAGACTTAGTTCCGTTTACAGATGGATCATCCTATTATTTGGACGGAAGGCACCACTCCGGCTATGCTGTCACTAACCTCTTTGAGGTACTTGAGGCCAATCCTTTGTCTCCGTCTGTAAGTGCTCAAGCAGCAGAATTAATAGCATTGACCCAAGCAGCAAAAATTGGTAAGAACCTGCAGGTAAATATCTATACCGATTCTAAATATGCATTTGGAGTAGGTCATGTAACAGGGATGTTATGGAAAGAGCGAGGATTCTTTTCGTCATCAGGAAAGAAATTAGCTAATGGAGAAGAAATACGTAATTTGCTGGAAGCAGTCCAACTGCCCAAAGAAATTGCTGTAATACACTGCCCAGCCCATACTAAAGACACTACAGAAATTAGCAGAGGAAATGCTTTAGCCGACGCTGCTGCGAAGGCTGCAGCTCGACAACCTCTGAGAGAATGTATGGGGGCAGTTCCAAGGATGGACCAGAGTGAACGGCCAATTTTAATAGACCCCAAAACCATGTATGAAAAAGACTGCTCAGTGGAAGAGAAAAAACAATGGGAGCAGTGGGAAGCAAAACAAAGTGATGATGGAATATGGACACTTGGAAGAAAACCAATTCTACCAAAAAAAAAAATATTTAATTACTATAGCTAGGTGGTTTCACGATAAAGCTCTTGGGGGAGCGGAGGCAATAGCTAAGCAGGTACAGAAAGTATGGGCCGCTCCAGGAATCTACGCGGCTGCAAAAAGAATAACAAATAGCTGCCCGACCTGCCAGAAGTTTTCAAATAACAAGCCAAGCTCAGAGTTAGGGGGACGGTCATGGGCCTACTTCCCTTTCCAGAAGCTACAAATAGATTATGCGGATATGCCATCTGCCAATGGCTACAAACACTTGTTAGTGATAGTAGATCAGTTATCAGGCTGGGTAGAAGCTTTCCCAACAAGAAAGGCCGACACACGGGGAGTGGTAAAAGCCTTACTGAAAGAAATCATACCCAGGTATGGGGTCCCAGAAGCCACTGATTCAGACAGGGGTGCCCATTTTACAGCAAGCATAATCACTCAGTTATAGAAATCATTAGGCATAAAAAGAAACCTACAACCCCTTATCACCCACAATCTTCAGGACAAGTAGAAAGAATGAATAGAACACTAAAAGGAAAAATAGCAAGAATATGCGCACATGCTAGCCTAAAATGGCTGGGTAGGACCTTTCCCAACAAGAACGGCTGACGCAGGGCGGGTAGTAAAAGCCTTACTGAAAGAAATCATACCCAGGTATAGAGTCCCAGAAGCCATGGATTCAGACAGGGGTGCCCATTTTATGGCAAGCATAATCAGTCAGTTCTATAAATCATGAGGAATAAAAGGAAATCTATGTACCCCTTATCACCCACAATCTTCAGGACAAGTAGAAAGAATGAACAGCACATTAAAAGAAAAAATAGCAAGAAATGCACACATGCTAGCCTCAAATGGCCAGAAGCATTAAACTTAGCTCTATGGGATGTTTGAAATGTCCCATGGCAACCCATAGGACTAACACCAGCAGAAATTCTCTTTGGGAAACATTTAGCTGTACTAGGGACTTGTTATGCCAGCTAAGACTAGCCTGTTAGACGGGGATGAATGACTAACCCAGTATGTTCTAAGTATGCAAAAAAGGTTTGAAAATCTTTGAAATAAATAAATATATGCTCAATGATATCAATCCACACCACCTGAAATACAAGTGCCTGGTATACAGCCTGGGGATGAAGTTTTAGTTAAAGTATTTTCACAAAAAATCCAGGTTAAAACCTAAATGGAACGGGCCATATACTGTCATACTGTGTTCTTATTTTGCTGTTCAAGTTGAACTGTACTTGTACATGTTAAAAAAAGAATGTGTATGTGTAAGAACACTTTGTAATCTTACATTCATAGATGGCATTGTTGTAGATACAAGTAATTAATTACTCAAATATTTGTATTTGTAACATTACCCAAAATTATGGGATGCGACTTTAATCATTCAGCTCCTATTAGATCTTATCAATTGTTACAATCTAATTATACATTAATTCAAAATTTACTACCTAACCCCATTGGAAAGAATCTCACACTAGTGAAGAAACTACTACAACATGACAGCCTGCGTCGACTGCTAGAACGTACCCGAAACAATGGACAAAAAACCCTCTAATCACCATTCATCATGAAGCGGAAGAGATGCACCACGTCTCGGAAAGGATAAAAAGGGATGGAGAACATCATGGCTGGGAAACTCTTCTAGGGTGGTCACCAACTACAACAGCGATTTATAATCACGTGTTGCACCCACTAGTAGTTGTGTTAACTTTAACTGTGTTATGCCTATTGCTTACGATCATATTATGCATAAGATTATGGAACGTGATAGCACACCTTGAAAGGCTTCGAGAACTCTGTTTCAAGTATTAGCAGGGATGCTTCATAAAAACAAAGCGGGGAACTGTTAAAGAATAGCGAACTGAAACTGTCTAGAGGTAGCCACTTAGCACAACTTCTCTAAAACTTGCTTAGCATGAGGAGCTAAATTTGCTGAAGCCTTAGGCCGCACTTAGCGAAAACAATGAACTTTTACTTAGTCCAGTAAGAAAAGGGCCTCAGAGCTGGTTCCAGCTGGGAAGATAAGGAAGTTACAAGCAGTCTGCATTCCTGCATCTCACACTCCCAAAGGGAGGGTGTCTGCAGGAATGCGTCTCACACTCCCAAAGGGAGGGTGTCAAGGCTTTGAAGTAAGACCAGTGCAGGGCATTAGGACCTTGAGGGGCAAAGCCTTAGCTCACTGCTGGGGCAGTGTTCATTGTTATGATTTAGAATCACCTCCTCCTCAGGACCTTGAGACACAACAGTAAGACCCCACAAAAACAGAGGTACAACCGTCAGCAGAGACTGCAAAAAACAAAAATAAGGAGAAAAACAGCTTACCTCAGAATGACAATGAGACACAATGAGGAGCAGGAGACCCCAGACCAAAAAATTACTATTGGTCTAACTACCACGTGAAGGGTGGGAAATGTACGTTGAAAAAACTATAATTGCCCAGGATTTGTTTATGTTAGGGTCCCTCTTCGGAGGCACCCAGCTCGAGCTGTAATTACTGCACGCACGTCATTAATATTTAATTCTTTAATTTGTTTTGATTTGGCTCTGAATTTTTCTGCGGAAACCTAGGGTCGAGCCCTCTTATGGTGGCCAACAAGCCTAATTTCCATAGAATTTCCATAACAATAACTGGGCATGGGCGCGGGAGCATTTGAGCCAGGAGGGAGGGAGGAAAGAAACCTGCCGAACGTAACACTTGTGCTAGCAGATACTAGTACCCCGGACTGTGCTCCAAAAGTTTCTGCTCCACCTGATATACCTGATGATCTCTCTGTCATTGCTTCTCCTTCTCCTCCTCCTTCTCCCTCTACTCCATTGGCTGCCGGACTCTATCCTAGGATCCCCAACGTGCTGACTAACCCTGCCGCTTTACAGCCGGGGGGAAAGGGAGGGGCCAGTCCTCCACCTCCTGTGCTGCGGGTATTTACTAATCAGCCCTGGCACCCTGGCCATCTCGCCTTATGGGGGGGGAAAATGCAGAGATTAAGAAAAGATGCAGGGCGATGTGTCCAATTATTTTCTAATATCTGCACTGGGCACAACCCAAACTGGAGTGATACCCAAATTCTTTTGAGGGAATTATTTCAACCAAATGAAGGGGATAAGATAATTAAAGATGCAGAAGAAGCGCAGCAAGCCGGGGGAAATAGAAACCTCTGGCTAGCAAATGGTCCAAATTGGGATTGTAATAATGCAGGAGATAGAGCTGTGTGTCCAACAGGACTTTGAAATTTAGTAGAAGTAATTAGAGCATGCAGAGAGTTAGGAGTAAATTGGACTAGAGTGCAAGAATGCAGACAGTGATTAGATGAACACCCCCAAGACTTCTGGGGACTTTTGCGGTAAGCCCCGCTAAAATAGGGAGGAATGACCCCACAAAACTTCAATGATGCTCTCGCAATTAGTGTTTTTATAGATCAAGCAGCCCCTGATACACAAAAGTATTTTAAAGAGCATATGGCAGGCTGGCAAGGGGAGGGGCGCGGAAGAACCAGGGGAGATAGATGGAATCAAAGTGAAGGGGGTGTACAATTAAGAGTTAATGATGTTTGTCATTCTTGGGGGGAACAAGGACACTGGAAGCAGGAATGCCCAGTGAGGCCCTGTGCACTTGGGAATAGAGGGGCCAGCATGAGGCAATCAAATATTGAGAAGGAGACCAGGCAATTCCCAGGCAGTCCACAATGACAGGAGATAGGAGACTCAGAAAATACTGTGGAAATGGGGGTAAATTTATGGGATGTAGATTTGGATTTGAAGGGCAGGTAATGGCAAATATAGAAGGCTTAGAAGTTCCCTTTCTAGTGGATACTGGAGCCACCCTTTCCCTTTTAAAGTTTGAGCCTAAAGGATGCAAGTCACCAGATAAAATAATGATGCAAGGAGTAGCGGGAAAAGGCGAACGAATGTTATCTAAGCCCTCATTGCTTACTATTGGAGGTAAAAGAGCGTGGGGATGTATTACAATTTCCACAGACGCGCCCATGTGCCTTTTAGGGAGAGATCTCCTGCAAGCCTTGGATACTCAGATCTGCTTACAGCCAGAAGAGGTGGAATTAATAATTATGGGCTCATGTGTTCTGGCTAAGACACCAGAACCAGAGTCGACTAATCTGCAAATTCCAACAAGGTTAGAATCAGTTCCTAAACGGTTATGGAGCTCTTCAGGAATGGATGTGGGACTACTGAAATCAGCTAGTCCAGTCTGGATAAAAACAAAGGGGGGATTGCCTCCTGCAGTTAAGCAATACCCTATCCCAAAGGAAGCAGAGAAGAGCATCCAAAAACAAACCGATCATTACCTGAAACTGGGTATCCTTAGAGTCTGTGAATCCCCATATAACACCCCAATTCTGCCAGTTAAAAAGAACAGACAAGACTCTGATGGTGATCCAGAGTATCGCTTTGTACAAGACTTGAGGGCTATAAACCAACAGGTAGTTGCTCCACATCCAGTAGTCCCCGACCCATCAACCATTTTACTACAGATACCCCTTTGGGCAACTTATTTTACTGTGATCGACCTAACAGCAGCCTTTTTTAGTATACCGATAGCTGAAGATAGCCAAGATCTCCTGGCTTTCACTTGGAAGGGACAACAATTAACTTGGACGAGGCTGCCACAGGGATTTACTGGGTCTCTGACTATTCTTTCGCACAAACTCAAAAATGACCTCTCAGATATCGAACTTCCAGGACATTCTGTAGTAATACAATATGTAGATGATTTGTTATTAGCAAGTAAAGATTAACACTCTTGCAGAAAAAGGGCATCGAGCATCTCTGTCTAAACTCCAGCTGTGTCAAAGAGAGGTAAAATATTTGGGTTTTATCTTAAAAGAAGGACACAGGTTAGTTGATCCAGAACGAGTAAAGACAACTCTTGATATGCCTCGTCCTGTAACAAAAAAACAACACGGGATTTTTAGGAGCTGTAGGATTTTGCCAACCGTGGATTCCTGGGTTAGCAGAACTTACTAAGCCTCTAGTGCAGGCAACAAAAAAGGAGGAGATAGAGCCTGTGGCCTGGGGCCCAGAAAGGGAGAAAGCTTTTACATCTGTGAAAAAAGCGTTGGTTTTAGCCCCTGCTCTAGGGTTACCAGATTATAGCAAACCATTGGAATTATTTGTCCATGAACGACAGGGAGTAGCAAGTGGGGTACTCACCCAAAAACTAGGTCCTCACCATAGACCAGTGGCCTATTACTCCACGCAGCTAGATGAGGTAGCTAAAGGCACTCCAGGATGCATCAGAGCAATAGCAGCTACGGCAGCTCTTACTGAAAAAAACATGACCTGTAGTTTTGGGTCACTCATTGACTGTGTATGTGCCACATGAAGTAGAACTGTCAATGAAACAATACGTGACTCAAGCACTATCCCCACAGAGAGCTCACCGCTATGAACTGATAATACTGCATGCAGATAATGGGACCTTAAAGAGATGCAACATCTTAAATCCAGCAACACTACTGCCTCTACCTGAGGATGGAGAGCCACATCATTCCTGTGAGCAGGTGATCATCAGCTCGAGCAAGCCCCGGGAGGACCTTAAAGACAAACCTTTGGAAAACCCAGACTTAGTTCCGTTTACAGATGGATCATCCTATTATTTGGACGGAAGGCACCACTCCGGCTATGCTGTCACTAACCTCTTTGAGGTACTTGAGGCCAATCCTTTGTCTCCGTCTGTAAGTGCTCAAGCAGCAGAATTAATAGCATTGACCCAAGCAGCAAAAATTGGTAAGAACCTGCAGGTAAATATCTATACCGATTCTAAATATGCATTTGGAGTAGGTCATGTAACAGGGATGTTATGGAAAGAGCGAGGATTCTTTTCGTCATCAGGAAAGAAATTAGCTAATGGAGAAGAAATACGTAATTTGCTGGAAGCAGTCCAACTGCCCAAAGAAATTGCTGTAATACACTGCCCAGCCCATACTAAAGACACTACAGAAATTAGCAGAGGAAATGCTTTAGCCGACGCTGCTGCGAAGGCTGCAGCTCGACAACCTCTGAGAGAATGTATGGGGGCAGTTCCAAGGATGGACCAGAGTGAACGGCCAATTTTAATAGACCCCAAAACCATGTATGAAAAAGACTGCTCAGTGGAAGAGAAAAAACAATGGGAGCAGTGGGAAGCAAAACAAAGTGATGATGGAATATGGACACTTGGAAGAAAACCAATTCTACCAAAAAAAAAAATATTTAATTACTATAGCTAGGTGGTTTCACGATAAAGCTCTTGGGGGAGCGGAGGCAATAGCTAAGCAGGTACAGAAAGTATGGGCCGCTCCAGGAATCTACGCGGCTGCAAAAAGAATAACAAATAGCTGCCCGACCTGCCAGAAGTTTTCAAATAACAAGCCAAGCTCAGAGTTAGGGGGACGGTCATGGGCCTACTTCCCTTTCCAGAAGCTACAAATAGATTATGCGGATATGCCATCTGCCAATGGCTACAAACACTTGTTAGTGATAGTAGATCAGTTATCAGGCTGGGTAGAAGCTTTCCCAACAAGAAAGGCCGACACACGGGGAGTGGTAAAAGCCTTACTGAAGGAAATCATACCCAGGTATGGGGTCCCAGAAGCCACTGATTCAGACAGGGGTGCCCATTTTACAGCAAGCATAATCACTCAGTTATAGAAATCATTAGGCATAAAAAGAAACCTACAACCCCTTATCACCCACAATCTTCAGGACAAGTAGAAAGAATGAATAGAACACTAAAAGGAAAAATAGCAAGAATATGCGCACATGCTAGCCTAAAATGGCTGGGTAGGACCTTTCCCAACAAGAACGGCTGACGCAGGGCGGGTAGTAAAAGCCTTACTGAAAGAAATCATACCCAGGTATAGAGTCCCAGAAGCCATGGATTCAGACAGGGGTGCCCATTTTATGGCAAGCATAATCAGTCAGTTCTATAAATCATGAGGAATAAAAGGAAATCTATGTACCCCTTATCACCCACAATCTTCAGGACAAGTAGAAAGAATGAACAGCACATTAAAAGAAAAAATAGCAAGAAATGCACACATGCTAGCCTCAAATGGCCAGAAGCATTAAACTTAGCTCTATGGGATGTTTGAAATGTCCCATGGCAACCCATAGGACTAACACCAGCAGAAATTCTCTTTGGGAAACATTTAGCTGTACTAGGGACTTGTTATGCCAGCTAAGACTAGCCTGTTAGACGGGGATGAATGACTAACCCAGTATGTTCTAAGTATGCAAAAAAGGTTTGAAAATCTTTGAAATAAATAAATATATGCTCAATGATATCAATCCACACCACCTGAAATACAAGTGCCTGGTATACAGCCTGGGGATGAAGTTTTAGTTAAAGTATTTTCACAAAAAATCCAGGTTAAAACCTAAATGGAACGGGCCATATACTGTCATACTGTGTTCTTATTTTGCTGTTCAAGTTGAACTGTACTTGTACATGTTAAAAAAAGAATGTGTATGTGTAAGAACACTTTGTAATCTTACATTCATAGATGGCATTGTTGTAGATACAAGTAATTAATTACTCAAATATTTGTATTTGTAACATTACCCAAAATTATGGGATGCGACTTTAATCATTCAGCTCCTATTAGATCTTATCAATTGTTACAATCTAATTATACATTAATTCAAAATTTACTACCTAACCCCATTGGAAAGAATCTCACACTAGTGAAGAAACTACTACAACATGACAGCCTGCGTCGACTGCTAGAACGTACCCGAAACAATGGACAAAAAACCCTCTAATCACCATTCATCATGAAGCGGAAGAGATGCACCACGTCTCGGAAAGGATAAAAAGGGATGGAGAACATCATGGCTGGGAAACTCTTCTAGGGTGGTCACCAACTACAACAGCGATTTATAATCACGTGTTGCACCCACTAGTAGTTGTGTTAACTTTAACTGTGTTATGCCTATTGCTTACGATCATATTATGCATAAGATTATGGAACGTGATAGCACACCTTGAAAGGCTTCGAGAACTCTGTTTCAAGTATTAGCAGGGATGCTTCATAAAAACAAAGCGGGGAACTGTTAAAGAATAGCGAACTGAAACTGTCTAGAGGTAGCCACTTAGCACAACTTCTCTAAAACTTGCTTAGCATGAGGAGCTAAATTTGCTGAAGCCTTAGGCCGCACTTAGCGAAAACAATGAACTTTTACTTAGTCCAGTAAGAAAAGGGCCTCAGAGCTGGTTCCAGCTGGGAAGATAAGGAAGTTACAAGCAGTCTGCATTCCTGCGTCTCACACTCCCAAAGGGAGGGTGTCTGCAGGAATGCGTCTCACACTCCCAAAGGGAGGGTGTCAAGGCTTTGAAGTAAGACCAGTGCAGGGCATTAGGACCTTGAGGGGCAAAGCCTGAGCTCACTGCTGGGGCAGTGTTCATTGTTATGATTTAGAATCACCTCCTCCTCAGGACCTTGAGACACAACAGTAAGACCCCACAAAAACAGAGGTACAACCGTCAGCAGAGACTGCAAAAAACAAAAATAAGGAGAAAAACAGCTTACCTCAGAATGACAATGAGACACAATGAGGACCAAAAAATTACTATTGGTCTAACTACCACGTGAAGGGTGGGAAATGTACGTTGAAAAAACTATAATTGCCCAGGATTTGTTTATGTTAGGGTCCCTCTTCGGAGGCACCCAGCTCGAGCTGTAATTACTGCACGCACGTCATTAATATTTAATTCTTTAATTTGTTTTGATTTGGCTCTGAATTTTTCTGCGGAAACCTAGGGTCGAGCCCTCTTATGGTGGCCAACAAGCCTAATTTCCATAGAATTTCCATAACAATAACTGGGCATGGGCGCGGGAGCATTTGAGCCAGGAGGGAGGGAGGAAAGAAACCTGCCGAACGTAACACTTGTGCTAGCAGATACTAGTACCCCGGACTGTGCTCCAAAAGTTTCTGCTCCACCTGATATACCTGATGATCTCTCTGTCATTACTTCTCCTTCTCCTCCTCCTTCTCCCTCTACTCCATTGGCTGCCGGACTCTATCCTAGGATCCCCAACGTGCTGACTAACCCTGCCGCTTTACAGCCGGGGGGAAAGGGAGGGGCCAGTCCCCCTCCTCCTGTGCTGCGGGTATTTACTAATCAGCCCTGGCACCCCGGCCATCTCGCCTTATGGGGGGGTAAAATGCAGAGATTAAGAAAAGATGCAGGGCGATGTGTCCAATTATTTTCTAATATCTGCACTGGGCACAACCCAAACTGGAGTGATACCCAAATTCTTTTGAGGGAATTATTTCAACCAAATGAAGGGGATAAGATAATTAAAGATGCAGAAGAAGCGCAGCAAGCCGGGGGAAATAGAAACCTCTGGCTAGCAAATGGTCCAAATTGGGATTGTAATAATGCAGGAGATAGAGCTGTGTGTCCAACAGGACTTTGAAATTTAGTAGAAGTAATTAGAGCATGCAGAGAGTTAGGAGTAAATTGGACTAGAGTGCAAGAATGCAGACAGTGATTAGATGAACACCCCCAAGACTTCTGGGGACTTTTGCGGTAAGCCCCGCTAAAATAGGGAGGAATGACCCCACAAAACTTCAATGATGCTCTCGCAATTAGTGTTTTTATAGATCAAGCAGCCCCTGATACACAAAAGTATTTTAAAGAGCATATGGCAGGCTGGCAAGGGGAGGGGCGCGGAAGAACCAGGGGAGATAGATGGAATCAAAGTGAAGGGGGTGTACAATTAAGAGTTAATGATGTTTGTCATTCTTGGGGGGAACAAGGACACTGGAAGCAGGAATGCCCAGTGAGGCCCTGTGCACTTGGGAATAGAGGGGCCAGCATGAGGCAATCAAATATTGAGAAGGAGACCAGGCAATTCCCAGGCAGTCCACAATGACAGGAGATAGGAGACTCAGAAAATACTGTGGAAATGGGGGTAAATTTATGGGATGTAGATTTGGATTTGAAGGGCAGGTAATGGCAAATATAGAAGGCTTAGAAGTTCCCTTTCTAGTGGATACTGGAGCCACCCTTTCCCTTTTAAAGTTTGAGCCTAAAGGATGCAAGTCACCAGATAAAATAATGATGCAAGGAATAGCGGGAAAAGGCGAACGAATGTTATCTAAGCCCTTATTGCTTACTATTGGAGGTAAAAGAGCGTGGGGATGTATTACAATTTCCACAGACGCGCCCATGTGCCTTTTAGGGAGAGATCTCCTGCAAGCCTTGGATACTCAGATCTGCTTACAGCCAGAAGAGGTGGAATTAATAATTATGGGCTCATGTGTTCTGGCTAAGACACCAGAACCAGAGTCGACTAATCTGCAAATTCCAACAAGGTTAGAATCAGTTCCTAAACGGTTATGGAGCTCTTCAGCAATGGATGTGGGACTACTGAAATCAGCTAGTCCAGTCTGGATAAAAACAAAGGGGGGATTGCCTCCTGCAGTTAAGCAATACCCTATCCCAAAGGAAGCAGAGAAGAGCATCCAAAAACAAACCGATCATTACCTGAAACTGGGTATCCTTAGAGTCTGTGAATCCCCATATAACACCCCAATTCTGCCAGTTAAAAAGAACAGACAAGACTCTGATGGTGATCCAGAGTATCGCTTTGTACAAGACTTGAGGGCTATAAACCAACAGGTAGTTGCTCCACATCCAGTAGTCCCCGACCCATCAACCATTTTACTACAGATACCCCTTTGGGCAACTTATTTTACTGTGATCGACCTAACAGCAGCCTTTTTTAGTATACCGATAGCTGAAGATAGCCAAGATCTCCTGGCTTTCACTTGGAAGGGACAACAATTAACTTGGACGAGGCTGCCACAGGGATTTACTGGGTCTCTGACTATTCTTTCGCACAAACTCAAAAATGACCTCTCAGATATCGAACTTCCAGGACATTCTGTAGTAATACAATATGTAGATGATTTGTTATTAGCAAGTAAAGATTAACACTCTTGCAGAAAAAGGGCATCGAGCATCTCTGTCTAAACTCCAGCTGTGTCAAAGAGAGGTAAAATATTTGGGTTTTATCTTAAAAGAAGGACACAGGTTAGTTGATCCAGAACGAGTAAAGACAACTCTTGATATGCCTCGTCCTGTAACAAAAAAACAACACGGGATTTTTAGGAGCTGTAGGATTTTGCCAACCGTGGATTCCTGGGTTAGCAGAACTTACTAAGCCTCTAGTGCAGGCAACAAAAAAGGAGGAGATAGAGCCTGTGGCCTGGGGCCCAGAAAGGGAGAAAGCTTTTACATCTGTGAAAAAAGCGTTGGTTTTAGCCCCTGCTCTAGGGTTACCAGATTATAGCAAACCATTGGAATTATTTGTCCATGAACGACAGGGAGTAGCAAGTGGGGTACTCACCCAAAAACTAGGTCCTCACCATAGACCAGTGGCCTATTACTCCACGCAGCTAGATGAGGTAGCTAAAGGCACTCCAGGATGCATCAGAGCAATAGCAGCTACGGCAGCTCTTACTGAAAAAAACATGACCTGTAGTTTTGGGTCACTCATTGACTGTGTATGTGCCACATGAAGTAGAACTGTCAATGAAACAATACGTGACTCAAGCACTATCCCCACAGAGAGCTCACCGCTATGAACTGATAATACTGCATGCAGATAATGGGACCTTAAAGAGATGCAACATCTTAAATCCAGCAACACTACTGCCTCTACCTGAGGATGGAGAGCCACATCATTCCTGTGAGCAGGTGATCATCAGCTCGAGCAAGCCCCGGGAGGACCTTAAAGACAAACCTTTGGAAAACCCAGACTTAGTTCCGTTTACAGATGGATCATCCTATTATTTGGACGGAAGGCACCACTCCGGCTATGCTGTCACTAACCTCTTTGAGGTACTTGAGGCCAATCCTTTGTCTCCGTCTGTAAGTGCTCAAGCAGCAGAATTAATAGCATTGACCCAAGCAGCAAAAATTGGTAAGAACCTGCAGGTAAATATCTATACCGATTCTAAATATGCATTTGGAGTAGGTCATGTAACAGGGATGTTATGGAAAGAGCGAGGATTCTTTTCGTCATCAGGAAAGAAATTAGCTAATGGAGAAGAAATACGTAATTTGCTGGAAGCAGTCCAACTGCCCAAAGAAATTGCTGTAATACACTGCCCAGCCCATACTAAAGACACTACAGAAATTAGCAGAGGAAATGCTTTAGCCGACGCTGCTGCGAAGGCTGCAGCTCGACAACCTCTGAGAGAATGTATGGGGGCAGTTCCAAGGATGGACCAGAGTGAACGGCCAATTTTAATAGACCCCAAAACCATGTATGAAAAAGACTGCTCAGTGGAAGAGAAAAAACAATGGGAGCAGTGGGAAGCAAAACAAAGTGATGATGGAATATGGACACTTGGAAGAAAACCAATTCTACCAAAAAAAAAAATATTTAATTACTATAGCTAGGTGGTTTCACGATAAAGCTCTTGGGGGAGCGGAGGCAATAGCTAAGCAGGTACAGAAAGTATGGGCCGCTCCAGGAATCTACGCGGCTGCAAAAAGAATAACAAATAGCTGCCCGACCTGCCAGAAGTTTTCAAATAACAAGCCAAGCTCAGAGTTAGGGGGACGGTCATGGGCCTACTTCCCTTTCCAGAAGCTACAAATAGATTATGCGGATATGCCATCTGCCAATGGCTACAAACACTTGTTAGTGATAGTAGATCAGTTATCAGGCTGGGTAGAAGCTTTCCCAACAAGAAAGGCCGACACACGGGGAGTGGTAAAAGCCTTACTGAAGGAAATCATACCCAGGTATGGGGTCCCAGAAGCCACTGATTCAGACAGGGGTGCCCATTTTACAGCAAGCATAATCACTCAGTTATAGAAATCATTAGGCATAAAAAGAAACCTACAACCCCTTATCACCCACAATCTTCGGGACAAGTAGAAAGAATGAATAGAACACTAAAAGGAAAAATAGCAAGAATATGCGCACATGCTAGCCTAAAATGGCTGGGTAGGACCTTTCCCAACAAGAACGGCTGACGCAGGGCGGGTAGTAAAAGCCTTACTGAAAGAAATCATACCCAGGTATAGAGTCCCAGAAGCCATGGATTCAGACAGGGGTGCCCATTTTATGGCAAGCATAATCAGTCAGTTCTATAAATCATGAGGAATAAAAGGAAATCTATGTACCCCTTATCACCCACAATCTTCAGGACAAGTAGAAAGAATGAACAGCACATTAAAAGAAAAAATAGCAAGAAATGCACACATGCTAGCCTCAAATGGCCAGAAGCATTAAACTTAGCTCTATGGGATGTTTGAAATGTCCCATGGCAACCCATAGGACTAACACCAGCAGAAATTCTCTTTGGGAAACATTTAGCTGTACTAGGGACTTGTTATGCCAGCTAAGACTAGCCTGTTAGACGGGGATGAATGACTAACCCAGTATGTTCTAAGTATGCAAAAAAGGTTTGAAAATCTTTGAAATAAATAAATATATGCTCAATGATATCAATCCACACCACCTGAAATACAAGTGCCTGGTATACAGCCTGGGGATGAAGTTTTAGTTAAAGTATTTTCACAAAAAATCCAGGTTAAAACCTAAATGGAACGGGCCATATACTGTCATACTGTGTTCTTATTTTGCTGTTCAAGTTGAACTGTACTTGTACATGTTAAAAAAAGAATGTGTATGTGTAAGAACACTTTGTAATCTTACATTCATAGATGGCATTGTTGTAGATACAAGTAATTAATTACTCAAATATTTGTATTTGTAACATTACCCAAAATTATGGGATGCGACTTTAATCATTCAGCTCCTATTAGATCTTATCAATTGTTACAATCTAATTATACACTAATTCAAAATTTACTACCTAACCCCATTGGAAAGAATCTCACACTAGTGAAGAAACTACTACAACATGACAACCTGCGTCGACTGCTAGAACGTACCCGAAACAATGGACAAAAAACCCTCTAATCACCATTCATCATGAAGCAGAAGAGATGCACCACGTCTTGGAAAGGATAAAAAGGGATGGAGAACATCATGGCTGGGAAACTCTTCTAGGGTGGTCACCAACTACAACAGCGATTTATAATCACGTGTTGCACCCACTAGTAGTTGTGTTAACTTTAACTGTGTTATGCCTATTGCTTACGATCATATTATGCATAAGATTATGGAACGTGATAGCACACCTTGAAAGGCTTCGAGAACTCTGTTTCAAGTATTAGCAGGGATGCTTCATAAAAACAAAGCGGGGAACTGTTAAAGAATAGCGAACTGAAACTGTCTAGAGGTAGCCGCTTAGCACAACTTCTCTAAAACTTGCTTAGCATGAGGAGCTAAATTTGCTGAAGCCTTAGGCCGCACTTAGCGAAAACAATGAACTTTTACTTAGTCCAGTAAGAAAAGGGCCTCAGAGCTGGTTCCAGCTGGGAAGATAAGGAAGTTACAAGCAGTCTGCATTCCTGCGTCTCACACTCCCAAAGGGAGGGTGTCTGCAGGAATGCGTCTCACACTCCCAAAGGGAGGGTGTCAAGGCTTTGAAGTAAGACCAGTGCAGGGCATTAGGACCTTGAGGGGCAAAGCCTTAGCTCACTGCTGGGGCAGTGTTCATTGTTATGATTTAGAATCACCTCCTCCTCAGGACCTTGAGACACAACAGTAAGACCCCACAAAAACAGAGGTACAACCGTCAGCAGAGACTGCAAAAAACAAAAATAAGGAGAAAAACAGCTTACCTCAGAATGACAATGAGACCCAATGAGGAGCAGGAGACCCCAGACCAAAAAATTACTATTGGTCTAACTACCACGTGAAGGGTGGGAAATGTACGTTGAAAAAACTATAATTGCCCAGGATTTGTTTATGTTAGGGTCCCTCTTCGGAGGCACCCAGCTCGAGCTGTAATTACTGCACGCACGTCATTAATATTTAATTCTTTAATTTGTTTTGATTTGGCTCTGAATTTTTCTGCGGAAACCTAGGGTCGAGCCCTCTTATGGTGGCCAACAAGCCTAATTTCCATAGAATTTCCATAACAATAACTGGGCATGGGCGCGGGAGCATTTGAGCCAGGAGGGAGGGAGGAAAGAAACCTGCCGAACGTAACACTTGTGCTAGCAGATACTAGTACCCCGGACTGTGCTCCAAAAGTTTCTGCTCCACCTGATATACCTGATGATCTCTGTCATTACTTCTCCTTCTCCTCCTCCTTCTCCCTCTACTCCATTGGCTGCCGGACTCTATCCTAGGATCCCCAACGTGCTGACTAACCCTGCCGCTTTACAGCCAGGGGGAAAGGGAGGGGCCAGTCCCCCTCCTCCTGTGCTGCGGGTATTTACTAATCAGCCCTGGCACCCCGGCCATCTCGCCTTATGGGGGGGTAAAATGCAGAGATTAAGAAAAGATGCAGGGCGATGTGTCCAATTATTTTCTAATATCTGCACTGGGCACAACCCAAACTGGAGTGATACCCAAATTCTTTTGAGGGAATTATTTCAACCAAATGAAGGGGATAAGATAATTAAAGATGCAGAAGAAGCGCAGCAAGCCGGGGGAAATAGAAACCTCTGGCTAGCAAATGGTCCAAATTGGGATTGTAATAATGCAGGAGATAGAGCTGTGTGTCCAACAGGACTTTGAAATTTAGTAGAAGTAATTAGAGCATGCAGAGAGTTAGGAGTAAATTGGACTAGAGTGCAAGAATGCAGACAGTGATTAGATGAACACCCCCAAGACTTCTGGGGACTTTTGCGGTAAGCCCCGCTAAAATAGGGAGGAATGACCCCACAAAACTTCAATGATGCTCTCGCAATTAGTGTTTTTATAGATCAAGCAGCCCCTGATACACAAAAGTATTTTAAAGAGCATATGGCAGGCTGGCAAGGGGAGGGGCGCGGAAGAACCAGGGGAGATAGATGGAATCAAAGTGAAGGGGGTGTACAATTAAGAGTTAATGATGTTTGTCATTCTTGGGGGGAACAAGGACACTGGAAGCAGGAATGCCCAGTGAGGCCCTGTGCACTTGGGAATAGAGGGGCCAGCATGAGGCAATCAAATATTGAGAAGGAGACCAGGCAATTCCCAGGCAGTCCACAATGACAGGAGATAGGAGACTCAGAAAATACTGTGGAAATGGGGGTAAATTTATGGGATGTAGATTTGGATTTGAAGGGCAGGTAATGGCAAATATAGAAGGCTTAGAAGTTCCCTTTCTAGTGGATACTGGAGCCACCCTTTCCCTTTTAAAGTTTGAGCCTAAAGGATGCAAGTCACCAGATAAAATAATGATGCAAGGAGTAGCGGGAAAAGGCGAACGAATGTTATCTAAGCCCTTATTGCTTACTATTGGAGGTAAAAGAGCGTGGGGATGTATTACAATTTCCACAGACGCGCCCATGTGCCTTTTAGGGAGAGATCTCCTGCAAGCCTTGGATACTCAGATCTGCTTACAGCCAGAAGAGGTGGAATTAATAATTATGGGCTCATGTGTTCTGGCTAAGACACCAGAACCAGAGTCGACTAATCTGCAAATTCCAACAAGGTTAGAATCAGTTCCTAAACGGTTATGGAGCTCTTCAGCAATGGATGTGGGACTACTGAAATCAGCTAGTCCAGTCTGGATAAAAACAAAGGGGGGATTGCCTCCTGCAGTTAAGCAATACCCTATCCCAAAGGAAGCAGAGAAGAGCATCCAAAAACAAACCGATCATTACCTGAAACTGGGTATCCTTAGAGTCTGTGAATCCCCATATAACACCCCAATTCTGCCAGTTAAAAAGAACAGACAAGACTCTGATGGTGATCCAGAGTATCGCTTTGTACAAGACTTGAGGGCTATAAACCAACAGGTAGTTGCTCCACATCCAGTAGTCCCCGACCCATCAACCATTTTACTACAGATACCCCTTTGGGCAACTTATTTTACTGTGATCGACCTAACAGCAGCCTTTTTTAGTATACCGATAGCTGAAGATAGCCAAGATCTCCTGGCTTTCACTTGGAAGGGACAACAATTAACTTGGACGAGGCTGCCACAGGGATTTACTGGGTCTCCGACTATTTTTTCGCGTATACTCAAAAATGACCTCTCAGATATCGAACTTCCAGGACATTCTGTATTAATACAATATGTAGATGATTTGTTATTAGCAAGTAAAGATTAACACTCTTGCAGAAAAAGGGCATCGAGCATCTCTGTCTAAACTCCAGCTGTGTCAAAGAGAGGTAAAATATTTGGGTTTTATCTTAAAAGAAGGACACAGGTTAGTTGATCCAGAACGAGTAAAGACAACTCTTGATATGCCTCGTCCTGTAACAAAAAAACAACACGGGATTTTTAGGAGCTGTAGGATTTTGCCAACCGTGGATTCCTGGGTTAGCAGAACTTACTAAGCCTCTAGTGCAGGCAACAAAAAAGGAGGAGATAGAGCCTGTGGCCTGGGGCCCAGAAAGGGAGAAAGCTTTTACATCTGTGAAAAAAGCGTTGGTTTTAGCCCCTGCTCTAGGGTTACCAGATTATAGCAAACCATTGGAATTATTTGTCCATGAACGACAGGGAGTAGCAAGTGGGGTACTCACCCAAAAACTAGGTCCTCACCATAGACCAGTGGCCTATTACTCCACGCAGCTAGATGAGGTAGCTAAAGGCACTCCAGGATGCATCAGAGCAATAGCAGCTATGGCAGCTCTTACTGAAAAAAACATGACCTGTAGTTTTGGGTCACTCATTGACTGTGTATGTGCCACATGAAGTAGAACTGTCAATGAAACAATACGTGACTCAAGCACTATCCCCACAGAGAGCTCACCGCTATGAACTGATAATACTGCATGCAGATAATGGGACCTTAAAGAGATGCAACATCTTAAATCCAGCAACACTACTGCCTCTACCTGAGGATGGAGAGCCACATCATTCCTGTGAGCAGGTGATCATCAGCTCGAGCAAGCCCCGGGAGGACCTTAAAGACAAACCTTTGGAAAACCCAGACTTAGTTCCGTTTACAGATGGATCATCCTATTATTTGGACGGAAGGCACCACTCCGGCTATGCTGTCACTAACCTCTTTGAGGTACTTGAGGCCAATCCTTTGTCTCCGTCTGTAAGTGCTCAAGCAGCAGAATTAATAGCATTGACCCAAGCAGCAAAAATTGGTAAGAACCTGCAGGTAAATATCTATACCGATTCTAAATATGCATTTGGAGTAGGTCATGTAACAGGGATGTTATGGAAAGAGCGAGGATTCTTTTCGTCATCAGGAAAGAAATTAGCTAATGGAGAAGAAATACGTAATTTGCTGGAAGCAGTCCAACTGCCCAAAGAAATTGCTGTAATACACTGCCCAGCCCATACTAAAGACACTACAGAAATTAGCAGAGGAAATGCTTTAGCCGACGCTGCTGCGAAGGCTGCAGCTCGACAACCTCTGAGAGAATGTATGGGGGCAGTTCCAAGGATGGACCAGAGTGAACGGCCAATTTTAATAGACCCCAAAACCATGTATGAAAAAGACTGCTCAGTGGAAGAGAAAAAACAATGGGAGCAGTGGGAAGCAAAACAAAGTGATGATGGAATATGGACACTTGGAAGAAAACCAATTCTACCAAAAAAAAAAATATTTAATTACTATAGCTAGGTGGTTTCACGATAAAGCTCTTGGGGGAGCGGAGGCAATAGCTAAGCAGGTACAGAAAGTATGGGCCGCTCCAGGAATCTACGCGGCTGCAAAAAGAATAACAAATAGCTGCCCGACCTGCCAGAAGTTTTCAAATAACAAGCCAAGCTCAGAGTTAGGGGGACGGTCATGGGCCTACTTCCCTTTCCAGAAGCTACAAATAGATTATGCGGATATGCCATCTGCCAATGGCTACAAACACTTGTTAGTGATAGTAGATCAGTTATCAGGCTGGGTAGAAGCTTTCCCAACAAGAAAGGCCGACACACGGGGAGTGGTAAAAGCCTTACTGAAAGAAATCATACCCAGGTATGGGGTCCCAGAAGCCACTGATTCAGACAGGGGTGCCCATTTTACAGCAAGCATAATCACTCAGTTATAGAAATCATTAGGCATAAAAAGAAACCTACAACCCCTTATCACCCACAATCTTCAGGACAAGTAGAAAGAATGAATAGAACACTAAAAGGAAAAATAGCAAGAATATGCGCACATGCTAGCCTAAAATGGCTGGGTAGGACCTTTCCCAACAAGAACGGCTGACGCAGGGCGGGTAGTAAAAGCCTTACTGAAAGAAATCATACCCAGGTATAGAGTCCCAGAAGCCATGGATTCAGACAGGGGTGCCCATTTTATGGCAAGCATAATCAGTCAGTTCTATAAATCATGAGGAATAAAAGGAAATCTATGTACCCCTTATCACCCACAATCTTCAGGACAAGTAGAAAGAATGAACAGCACATTAAAAGAAAAAATAGCAAGAAATGCACACATGCTAGCCTCAAATGGCCAGAAGCATTAAACTTAGCTCTATGGGATGTTTGAAATGTCCCATGGCAACCCATAGGACTAACACCAGCAGAAATTCTCTTTGGGAAACATTTAGCTGTACTAGGGACTTGTTATGCCAGCTAAGACTAGCCTGTTAGACGGGGATGAATGACTAACCCAGTATGTTCTAAGTATGCAAAAAAGGTTTGAAAATCTTTGAAATAAATAAATATATGCTCAATGATATCAATCCACACCACCTGAAATACAAGTGCCTGGTATACAGCCTGGGGATGAAGTTTTAGTTAAAGTATTTTCACAAAAAATCCAGGTTAAAACCTAAATGGAACGGGCCATATACTGTCATACTGTGTTCTTATTTTGCTGTTCAAGTTGAACTGTACTTGTACATGTTAAAAAAAGAATGTGTATGTGTAAGAACACTTTGTAATCTTACATTCATAGATGGCATTGTTGTAGATACAAGTAATTAATTACTCAAATATTTGTATTTGTAACATTACCCAAAATTATGGGATGCGACTTTAATCATTCAGCTCCTATTAGATCTTATCAATTGTTACAATCTAATTATACACTAATTCAAAATTTACTACCTAACCCCATTGGAAAGAATCTCACACTAGTGAAGAAACTACTACAACATGACAACCTGCGTCGACTGCTAGAACGTACCCGAAACAATGGACAAAAAACCCTCTAATCACCATTCATCATGAAGCAGAAGAGATGCACCACGTCTTGGAAAGGATAAAAAGGGATGGAGAACATCATGGCTGGGAAACTCTTCTAGGGTGGTCACCAACTACAACAGCGATTTATAATCACGTGTTGCACCCACTAGTAGTTGTGTTAACTTTAACTGTGTTATGCCTATTGCTTACGATCATATTATGCATAAGATTATGGAACGTGATAGCACACCTTGAAAGGCTTCGAGAACTCTGTTTCAAGTATTAGCAGGGATGCTTCATAAAAACAAAGCGGGGAACTGTTAAAGAATAGCGAACTGAAACTGTCTAGAGGTAGCCACTTAGCACAACTTCTCTAAAACTTGCTTAGCATGAGGAGCTAAATTTGCTGAAGCCTTAGGCCGCACTTAGCGAAAACAATGAACTTTTACTTAGTCCAGTAAGAAAAGGGCCTCAGAGCTGGTTCCAGCTGGGAAGATAAGGAAGTTACAAGCAGTCTGCATTCCTGCATCTCACACTCCCAAAGGGAGGGTGTCTGCAGGAATGCGTCTCACACTCCCAAAGGGAGGGTGTCAAGGCTTTGAAGTAAGACCAGTGCAGGGCATTAGGACCTTGAGGGGCAAAGCCTTAGCTCACTGCTGGGGCAGTGTTCATTGTTATGATTTAGAATCACCTCCTCCTCAGGACCTTGAGACACAACAGTAAGACCCCACAAAAACAGAGGTACAACCGTCAGCAGAGACTGCAAAAAACAAAAATAAGGAGAAAAACAGCTTACCTCAGAATGACAATGAGACACAATGAGGAGCAGGAGACCCCAGACCAAAAAATTACTATTGGTCTAACTACCACGTGAAGGGTGGGAAATGTACGTTGAAAAAACTATAATTGCCCAGGATTTGTTTATGTTAGGGTCCCTCTTCGGAGGCACCCAGCTCGAGCTGTAATTACTGCACGCACGTCATTAATATTTAATTCTTTAATTTGTTTTGATTTGGCTCTGAATTTTTCTGCGGAAACCTAGCGTCGAGCCCTCTTATGGTGGCCAACAAGCCTAATTTCCATATAATTTCCATAACAATAACTGGGCATGGGCGCGGGAGCATTTGAGCCAGGAGGGAGGGAGGAAAGAAACCTGCCGAACGTAACACTTGTGCTAGCAGATACTAGTACCCCGGACTGTGCTCCAAAAGTTTCTGCTCCACCTGATATACCTGATGATCTCTCTGTCATTACTTCTCCTTCTCCTCCTCCTTCTCCCTCTACTCCATTGGCTGCCGGACTCTATCCTAGGATCCCCAACGTGCTGACTAACCCTGCCGCTTTACAGCCGGGGGGAAAGGGAGGGGCCAGTCCCCCTCCTCCTGTGCTGCGGGTATTTACTAATCAGCCCTGGCACCCCGGCCATCTCGCCTTATGGGGGGGTAAAATGCAGAGATTAAGAAAAGATGCAGGGCGATGTGTCCAATTATTTTCTAATATCTGCACTGGGCACAACCCAAACTGGAGTGATACCCAAATTCTTTTGAGGGAATTATTTCAACCAAATGAAGGGGATAAGATAATTAAAGATGCGGAAGAAGCGCAGCAAGCCGGGGGAAATAGAAACCTCTGGCTAGCAAATGGTCCAAATTGGGATTGTAATAATGCAGGAGATAGAGCTGTGTGTCCAACAGGACTTTGAAATTTAGTAGAAGTAATTAGAGCATGCAGAGAGTTAGGAGTAAATTGGACTAGAGTGCAAGAATGCAGACAGTGATTAGATGAACACCCCCATGACTTCTGGGGACTTTTGCGGTAAGCCCCGCTAAAATAGGGAGGAATGACCCCACAAAACTTCAATGATGCTCTCGCAATTAGTGTTTTTATAGATCAAGCAGCCCCTGATACACAAAAGTATTTTAAAGAGCATATGGCAGGCTGGCAAGGGGAGGGGCGCGGAAGAACCAGGGGAGATAGATGGAATCAAAGTGAAGGGGGTGTACAATTAAGAGTTAATGATGTTTGTCATTCTTGGGGGGAACAAGGACACTGGAAGCAGGAATGCCCAGTGAGGCCCTGTGCACTTGGGAATAGAGGGGCCAGCATGAGGCAATCAAATATTGAGAAGGAGACCAGGCAATTCCCAGGCAGTCCACAATGACAGGAGATAGGAGACTCAGAAAATACTGTGGAAATGGGGGTAAATTTATGGGATGTAGATTTGGATTTGAAGGGCAGGTAATGGCAAATATAGAAGGCTTAGAAGTTCCCTTTCTAGTGGATACTGGAGCCACCCTTTCCCTTTTAAAGTTTGAGCCTAAAGGATGCAAGTCACCAGATAAAATAATGATGCAAGGAGTAGCGGGAAAAGGCAAACGAATGTTATCTAAGCCCTTATTGCTTACTATTGGAGGCAAAAGAGCGTGGGGATGTATTACAATTTCCACAGACGCGCCCATGTGCCTTTTAGGGAGAGATCTCCTGCAAGCCTTGGATACTCAGATCTGCTTACAGCCAGAAGAGGTGGAATTAATAATTATGGGCTCATGTGTTCTGGCTAAGACACCAGAACCAGAGTCGACTAATCTGCAAATTCCAACAAGGTTAGAATCAGTTCCTAAACGGTTATGGAGCTCTTCAGGAATGGATGTGGGACTACTGAAATCAGCTAGTCCAGTCTGGATAAAAACAAAGGGGGGATTGCCTCCTGCAGTTAAGCAATACCCTATCCCAAAGGAAGCAGAGAAGAGCATCCAAAAACAAACCGATCATTACCTGAAACTGGGTATCCTTAGAGTCTGTGAATCCCCATATAACACCCCAATTCTGCCAGTTAAAAAGAACAGACAAGACTCTGATGGTGATCCAGAGTATCGCTTTGTACAAGACTTGAGGGCTATAAACCAACAGGTAGTTGCTCCACATCCAGTAGTCCCCGACCCATCAAACATTTTACTACAGATACCCCTTTGGGCAACTTATTTTACTGTGATCGACCTAACAGCAGCCTTTTTTAGTATACCGATAGCTGAAGATAGCCAAGATCTCCTGGCTTTCACTTGGAAGGGACAACAATTAACTTGGACGAGGCTGCCACAGGGATTTACTGGGTCTCTGACTATTCTTTCGCACAAACTCAAAAATGACCTCTCAGATATCGAACTTCCAGGACATTCTGTAGTAATACAATATGTAGATGATTTGTTATTAGCAAGTAAAGATTAACACTCTTGCAGAAAAAGGGCATCGAGCATCTCTGTCTAAACTCCAGCTGTGTCAAAGAGAGGTAAAATATTTGGGTTTTATCTTAAAAGAAGGACACAGGTTAGTTGATCCAGAACGAGTAAAGACAACTCTTGATATGCCTCGTCCTGTAACAAAAAAACAACACGGGATTTTTAGGAGCTGTAGGATTTTGCCAACCGTGGATTCCTGGGTTAGCAGAACTTACTAAGCCTCTAGTGCAGGCAACAAAAAAGGAGGAGATAGAGCCTGTGGCCTGGGGCCCAGAAAGGGAGAAAGCTTTTACATCTGTGAAAAAAGCGTTGGTTTTAGCCCCTGCTCTAGGGTTACCAGATTATAGCAAACCATTGGAATTATTTGTCCATGAACGACAGGGAGTAGCAAGTGGGGTACTCACCCAAAAACTAGGTCCTCACCATAGACCAGTGGCCTATTACTCCACGCAGCTAGATGAGGTAGCTAAAGGCACTCCAGGATGCATCAGAGCAATAGCAGCTACGGCAGCTCTTACTGAAAAAAACATGACCTGTAGTTTTGGGTCACTCATTGACTGTGTATGTGCCACATGAAGTAGAACTGTCAATGAAACAATACGTGACTCAAGCACTATCCCCACAGAGAGCTCACCGCTATGAACTGATAATACTGCATGCAGATAATGGGACCTTAAAGAGATGCAACATCTTAAATCCAGCAACACTACTGCCTCTACCTGAGGATGGAGAGCCACATCATTCCTGTGAGCAGGTGATCATCAGCTCGAGCAAGCCCCGGGAGGACCTTAAAGACAAACCTTTGGAAAACCCAGACTTAGTTCCGTTTACAGATGGATCATCCTATTATTTGGACGGAAGGCACCACTCCGGCTATGCTGTCACTAACCTCTTTGAGGTACTTGAGGCCAATCCTTTGTCTCCGTCTGTAAGTGCTCAAGCAGCAGAATTAATAGCATTGACCCAAGCAGCAAAAATTGGTAAGAACCTGCAGGTAAATATCTATACCGATTCTAAATATGCATTTGGAGTAGGTCATGTAACAGGGATGTTATGGAAAGAGCGAGGATTCTTTTCGTCATCAGGAAAGAAATTAGCTAATGGAGAAGAAATACGTAATTTGCTGGAAGCAGTCCAACTGCCCAAAGAAATTGCTGTAATACACTGCCCAGCCCATACTAAAGACACTACAGAAATTAGCAGAGGAAATGCTTTAGCCGACGCTGCTGCGAAGGCTGCAGCTCGACAACCTCTGAGAGAATGTATGGGGGCAGTTCCAAGGATGGACCAGAGTGAACGGCCAATTTTAATAGACCCCAAAACCATGTATGAAAAAGACTGCTCAGTGGAAGAGAAAAAACAATGGGAGCAGTGGGAAGCAAAACAAAGTGATGATGGAATATGGACACTTGGAAGAAAACCAATTCTACCAAAAAAAAAAATATTTAATTACTATAGCTAGGTGGTTTCACGATAAAGCTCTTGGGGGAGCGGAGGCAATAGCTAAGCAGGTACAGAAAGTATGGGCCGCTCCAGGAATCTACGCGGCTGCAAAAAGAATAACAAATAGCTGCCCGACCTGCCAGAAGTTTTCAAATAACAAGCCAAGCTCAGAGTTAGGGGGACGGTCATGGGCCTACTTCCCTTTCCAGAAGCTACAAATAGATTATGCGGATATGCCATCTGCCAATGGCTACAAACACTTGTTAGTGATAGTAGATCAGTTATCAGGCTGGGTAGAAGCTTTCCCAACAAGAAAGGCCGACACACGGGGAGTGGTAAAAGCCTTACTGAAAGAAATCATACCCAGGTATGGGGTCCCAGAAGCCACTGATTCAGACAGGGGTGCCCATTTTACAGCAAGCATAATCACTCAGTTATAGAAATCATTAGGCATAAAAAGAAACCTACAACCCCTTATCACCCACAATCTTCAGGACAAGTAGAAAGAATGAATAGAACACTAAAAGGAAAAATAGCAAGAATATGCGCACATGCTAGCCTAAAATGGCTGGGTAGGACCTTTCCCAACAAGAACGGCTGACGCAGGGCGGGTAGTAAAAGCCTTACTGAAAGAAATCATACCCAGGTATAGAGTCCCAGAAGCCATGGATTCAGACAGGGGTGCCCATTTTATGGCAAGCATAATCAGTCAGTTCTATAAATCATGAGGAATAAAAGGAAATCTATGTACCCCTTATCACCCACAATCTTCAGGACAAGTAGAAAGAATGAACAGCACATTAAAAGAAAAAATAGCAAGAAATGCACACATGCTAGCCTCAAATGGCCAGAAGCATTAAACTTAGCTCTATGGGATGTTTGAAATGTCCCATGGCAACCCATAGGACTAACACCAGCAGAAATTCTCTTTGGGAAACATTTAGCTGTACTAGGGACTTGTTATGCCAGCTAAGACTAGCCTGTTAGACGGGGATGAATGACTAACCCAGTATGTTCTAAGTATGCAAAAAAGGTTTGAAAATCTTTGAAATAAATAAATATATGCTCAATGATATCAATCCACACCACCTGAAATACAAGTGCCTGGTATACAGCCTGGGGATGAAGTTTTAGTTAAAGTATTTTCACAAAAAATCCAGGTTAAAACCTAAATGGAACGGGCCATATACTGTCATACTGTGTTCTTATTTTGCTGTTCAAGTTGAACTGTACTTGTACATGTTAAAAAAAGAATGTGTATGTGTAAGAACACTTTGTAATCTTACATTCATAGATGGCATTGTTGTAGATACAAGTAATTAATTACTCAAATATTTGTATTTGTAACATTACCCAAAATTATGGGATGCGACTTTAATCATTCAGCTCCTATTAGATCTTATCAATTGTTACAATCTAATTATACATTAATTCAAAATTTACTACCTAACCCCATTGGAAAGAATCTCACACTAGTGAAGAAACTACTACAACATGACAGCCTGCGTCGACTGCTAGAACGTACCCGAAACAATGGACAAAAAACCCTCTAATCACCATTCATCATGAAGCGGAAGAGATGCACCACGTCTCGGAAAGGATAAAAAGGGATGGAGAACATCATGGCTGGGAAACTCTTCTAGGGTGGTCACCAACTACAACAGCGATTTATAATCACGTGTTGCACCCACTAGTAGTTGTGTTAACTTTAACTGTGTTATGCCTATTGCTTACGATCATATTATGCATAAGATTATGGAACGTGATAGCACACCTTGAAAGGCTTCGAGAACTCTGTTTCAAGTATTAGCAGGGATGCTTCATAAAAACAAAGCGGGGAACTGTTAAAGAATAGCGAACTGAAACTGTCTAGAGGTAGCCGCTTAGCACAACTTCTCTAAAACTTGCTTAGCATGAGGAGCTAAATTTGCTGAAGCCTTAGGCCGCACTTAGCGAAAACAATGAACTTTTACTTAGTCCAGTAAGAAAAGGGCCTCAGAGCTGGTTCCAGCTGGGAAGATAAGGAAGTTACAAGCAGTCTGCATTCCTGCGTCTCACACTCCCAAAGGGAGGGTGTCTGCAGCAATGCGTCTCACACTCCCAAAGGGAGGGTGTCAAGGCTTTGAAGTAAGACCAGTGCAGGGCATTAGGACCTTGAGGGGCAAAGCCTTAGCTCACTGCTGGGGCAGTGTTCATTGTTATGATTTAGAATCACCTCCTCCTCAGGACCTTGAGACACAACAGTAAGACCCCACAAAAACAGAGGTACAACCGTCAGCAGAGACTGCAAAAAACAAAAATAAGGAGAAAAACAGCTTACCTCAGAATGACAATGAGACACAATGAGGAGCAGGAGACCCCAGACCAAAAAATTACTATTGGTCTAACTACCACGTGAAGGGTGGGAAATGTACGTTGAAAAAACTATAATTGCCCAGGATTTGTTTATGTTAGGGTCCCTCTTCGGAGGCACCCAGCTCGAGCTGTAATTACTGCACGCACGTCATTAATATTTAATTCTTTAATTTGTTTTGATTTGGCTCTGAATTTTTCTGCGGAAACCTAGGGTCGAGCCCTCTTATGGTGGCCAACAAGCCTAATTTCCATAGAATTTCCATAACAATAACTGGGCATGGGCGCGGGAGCATTTGAGCCAGGAGGGAGGGAGGAAAGAAACCTGCCGAACGTAACACTTGTGCTAGCAGATACTAGTACCCCGGACTGTGCTCCAAAAGTTTCTGCTCCACCTGATATACCTGATGATCTCTCTGTCATTACTTCTCCTTCTCCTCCTCCTTCTCCCTCTACTCCATTGGCTGCCGGACTCTATCCTAGGATCCCCAACGTGCTGACTAACCCTGCCGCTTTACAGCCGGGGGGAAAGGGAGGGGCCAGTCCCCCTCCTCCTGTGCTGCGGGTATTTACTAATCAGCCCTGGCACCCCGGCCATCTCGCCTTATGGGGGGGTAAAATGCAGAGATTAAGAAAAGATGCAGGGCGATGTGTCCAATTATTTTCTAATATCTGCACTGGGCACAACCCAAACTGGAGTGATACCCAAATTCTTTTGAGGGAATTATTTCAACCAAATGAAGGGGATAAGATAATTAAAGATGCGGAAGAAGCGCAGCAAGCCGGGGGAAATAGAAACCTCTGGCTAGCAAATGGTCCAAATTGGGATTGTAATAATGCAGGAGATAGAGCTGTGTGTCCAACAGGACTTTGAAATTTAGTAGAAGTAATTAGAGCATGCAGAGAGTTAGGAGTAAATTGGACTAGAGTGCAAGAATGCAGACAGTGATTAGATGAACACCCCCATGACTTCTGGGGACTTTTGCGGTAAGCCCCGCTAAAATAGGGAGGAATGACCCCACAAAACTTCAATGATGCTCTCGCAATTAGTGTTTTTATAGATCAAGCAGCCCCTGATACACAAAAGTATTTTAAAGAGCATATGGCAGGCTGGCAAGGGGAGGGGCGCGGAAGAACCAGGGGAGATAGATGGAATCAAAGTGAAGGGGGTGTACAATTAAGAGTTAATGATGTTTGTCATTCTTGGGGGGAACAAGGACACTGGAAGCAGGAATGCCCAGTGAGGCCCTGTGCACTTGGGAATAGAGGGGCCAGCATGAGGCAATCAAATATTGAGAAGGAGACCAGGCAATTCCCAGGCAGTCCACAATGACAGGAGATAGGAGACTCAGAAAATACTGTGGAAATGGGGGTAAATTTATGGGATGTAGATTTGGATTTGAAGGGCAGGTAATGGCAAATATAGAAGGCTTAGAAGTTCCCTTTCTAGTGGATACTGGAGCCACCCTTTCCCTTTTAAAGTTTGAGCCTAAAGGATGCAAGTCACCAGATAAAATAATGATGCAAGGAGTAGCGGGAAAAGGCAAACGAATGTTATCTAAGCCCTTAGTACTCACTATTGGGGGTAAAACAGTGTGGGGATGTATTATAATTTCCACAGACGCGCCCATGTGCCTTTTAGGGAGAGATCTCCTGCAAGCCTTGGATACTCAGATCTGCTTACAGCCAGAAGAGGTGGAATTAATAATTATGGGCTCATGTGTTCTGGCTAAGACACCAGAACCAGAGTCGACTAATCTGCAAATTCCAACAAGGTTAGAATCAGTTCCTAAACGGTTATGGAGCTCTTCAGGAATGGATGTGGGACTACTGAAATCAGCTAGTCCAGTCTGGATAAAAACAAAGGGGGGATTGCCTCCTGCAGTTAAGCAATACCCTATCCCAAAGGAAGCAGAGAAGAGCATCCAAAAACAAACCGATCATTACCTGAAACTGGGTATCCTTAGAGTCTGTGAATCCCCATATAACACCCCAATTCTGCCAGTTAAAAAGAACAGACAAGACTCTGATGGTGATCCAGAGTATCGCTTTGTACAAGACTTGAGGGCTATAAACCAACAGGTAGTTGCTCCACATCCAGTAGTCCCCGACCCATCAACCATTTTACTACAGATACCCCTTTGGGCAACTTATTTTACTGTGATCGACCTAACAGCAGCCTTTTTTAGTATACCGATAGCTGAAGATAGCCAAGATCTCCTGGCTTTCACTTGGAAGGGACAACAATTAACTTGGACGAGGCTGCCACAGGGATTTACTGGGTCTCTGACTATTCTTTCGCACAAACTCAAAAATGACCTCTCAGATATCGAACTTCCAGGACATTCTGTAGTAATACAATATGTAGATGATTTGTTATTAGCAAGTAAAGATTAACACTCTTGCAGAAAAAGGGCATCGAGCATCTCTGTCTAAACTCCAGCTGTGTCAAAGAGAGGTAAAATATTTGGGTTTTATCTTAAAAGAAGGACACAGGTTAGTTGATCCAGAACGAGTAAAGACAACTCTTGATATGCCTCGTCCTGTAACAAAAAAACAACACGGGATTTTTAGGAGCTGTAGGATTTTGCCAACCGTGGATTCCTGGGTTAGCAGAACTTACTAAGCCTCTAGTGCAGGCAACAAAAAAGGAGGAGATAGAGCCTGTGGCCTGGGGCCCAGAAAGGGAGAAAGCTTTTACATCTGTGAAAAAAGCGTTGGTTTTAGCCCCTGCTCTAGGGTTACCAGATTATAGCAAACCATTGGAATTATTTGTCCATGAACGACAGGGAGTAGCAAGTGGGGTACTCACCCAAAAACTAGGTCCTCACCATAGACCAGTGGCCTATTACTCCACGCAGCTAGATGAGGTAGCTAAAGGCACTCCAGGATGCATCAGAGCAATAGCAGCTACGGCAGCTCTTACTGAAAAAAACATGACCTGTAGTTTTGGGTCACTCATTGACTGTGTATGTGCCACATGAAGTAGAACTGTCAATGAAACAATACGTGACTCAAGCACTATCCCCACAGAGAGCTCACCGCTATGAACTGATAATACTGCATGCAGATAATGGGACCTTAAAGAGATGCAACATCTTAAATCCAGCAACACTACTGCCTCTACCTGAGGATGGAGAGCCACATCATTCCTGTGAGCAGGTGATCATCAGCTCGAGCAAGCCCCGGGAGGACCTTAAAGACAAACCTTTGGAAAACCCAGACTTAGTTCCGTTTACAGATGGATCATCCTATTATTTGGACGGAAGGCACCACTCCGGCTATGCTGTCACTAACCTCTTTGAGGTACTTGAGGCCAATCCTTTGTCTCCGTCTGTAAGTGCTCAAGCAGCAGAATTAATAGCATTGACCCAAGCAGCAAAAATTGGTAAGAACCTGCAGGTAAATATCTATACCGATTCTAAATATGCATTTGGAGTAGGTCATGTAACAGGGATGTTATGGAAAGAGCGAGGATTCTTTTCGTCATCAGGAAAGAAATTAGCTAATGGAGAAGAAATACGTAATTTGCTGGAAGCAGTCCAACTGCCCAAAGAAATTGCTGTAATACACTGCCCAGCCCATACTAAAGACACTACAGAAATTAGCAGAGGAAATGCTTTAGCCGACGCTGCTGCGAAGGCTGCAGCTCGACAACCTCTGAGAGAATGTATGGGTGTAGTTCCAAGGATGGACCAGAGTGAACGGCCAATTTTAATAGACCCCAAAACCATGTATGAAAAAGACTGCTCAGTGGAAGAGAAAAAACAATGGGAGCAGTGGGAAGCAAAACAAAGTGATGATGGAATATGGACACTTGGAAGAAAACCAATTCTACCAAAAAAAAAAATATTTAATTACTATAGCTAGGTGGTTTCACGATAAAGCTCTTGGGGGAGCGGAGGCAATAGCTAAGCAGGTACAGAAAGTATGGGCCGCTCCAGGAATCTACGCGGCTGCAAAAAGAATAACAAATAGCTGCCCGACCTGCCAGAAGTTTTCAAATAACAAGCCAAGCTCAGAGTTAGGGGGACGGTCATGGGCCTACTTCCCTTTCCAGAAGCTACAAATAGATTATGCGGATATGCCATCTGCCAATGGCTACAAACACTTGTTAGTGATAGTAGATCAGTTATCAGGCTGGGTAGAAGCTTTCCCAACAAGAAAGGCCGACACACGGGGAGTGGTAAAAGCCTTACTGAAAGAAATCATACCCAGGTATGGGGTCCCAGAAGCCACTGATTCAGACAGGGGTGCCCATTTTACAGCAAGCATAATCACTCAGTTATAGAAATCATTAGGCATAAAAAGAAACCTACAACCCCTTATCACCCACAATCTTCAGGACAAGTAGAAAGAATGAATAGAACACTAAAAGGAAAAATAGCAAGAATATGCGCACATGCTAGCCTAAAATGGCTGGGTAGGACCTTTCCCAACAAGAACGGCTGACGCAGGGCGGGTAGTAAAAGCCTTACTGAAAGAAATCATACCCAGGTATAGAGTCCCAGAAGCCATGGATTCAGACAGGGGTGCCCATTTTATGGCAAGCATAATCAGTCAGTTCTATAAATCATGAGGAATAAAAGGAAATCTATGTACCCCTTATCACCCACAATCTTCAGGACAAGTAGAAAGAATGAACAGCACATTAAAAGAAAAAATAGCAAGAAATGCACACATGCTAGCCTCAAATGGCCAGAAGCATTAAACTTAGCTCTATGGGATGTTTGAAATGTCCCATGGCAACCCATAGGACTAACACCAGCAGAAATTCTCTTTGGGAAACATTTAGCTGTACTAGGGACTTGTTATGCCAGCTAAGACTAGCCTGTTAGACGGGGATGAATGACTAACCCAGTATGTTCTAAGTATGCAAAAAAGGTTTGAAAATCTTTGAAATAAATAAATATATGCTCAATGATATCAATCCACACCACCTGAAATACAAGTGCCTGGTATACAGCCTGGGGATGAAGTTTTAGTTAAAGTATTTTCACAAAAAATCCAGGTTAAAACCTAAATGGAACGGGCCATATACTGTCATACTGTGTTCTTATTTTGCTGTTCAAGTTGAACTGTACTTGTACATGTTAAAAAAAGAATGTGTATGTGTAAGAACACTTTGTAATCTTACATTCATAGATGGCATTGTTGTAGATACAAGTAATTAATTACTCAAATATTTGTATTTGTAACATTACCCAAAATTATGGGATGCGACTTTAATCATTCAGCTCCTATTAGATCTTATCAATTGTTACAATCTAATTATACATTAATTCAAAATTTACTACCTAACCCCATTGGAAAGAATCTCACACTAGTGAAGAAACTACTACAACATGACAACCTGCGTCGACTGCTAGAACGTACCCGAAACAATGGACAAAAAACCCTCTAATCACCATTCATCATGAAGCGGAAGAGATGCACCACGTCTCGGAAAGGATAAAAAGGGATGGAGAACATCATGGCTGGGAAATTCTTCTAGGGTGGTCACCAACTACAACAGCGATTTATAATCACGTGTTGCACCCACTAGTAGTTGTGTTAACTTTAACTGTGTTATGCCTATTGCTTACGATCATATTATGCATAAGATTATGGAACGTGATAGCACACCTTGAAAGGCTTCGAGAACTCTGTTTCAAGTATTAGCAGGGATGCTTCATAAAAACAAAGCGGGGAACTGTTAAAGAATAGCGAACTGAAACTGTCTAGAGGTAGCCACTTAGCACAACTTCTCTAAAACTTGCTTAGCATGAGGAGCTAAATTTGCTGAAGCCTTAGGCCGCACTTAGCGAAAACAATGAACTTTTACTTAGTCCAGTAAGAAAAGGGCCTCAGAGCTGGTTCCAGCTGGGAAGATAAGGAAGTTACAAGCAGTCTGCATTCCTGCGTCTCACACTCCCAAAGGGAGGGTGTCTGCAGGAATGCGTCTCACACTCCCAAAGGGAGGGTGTCAAGGCTTTGAAGTAAGACCAGTGCAGGGCATTAGGACCTTGAGGGGCAAAGCCTTAGCTCACTGCTGGGGCAGTGTTCATTGTTATGATTTAGAATCACCTCCTCCTCAGGACCTTGAGACACAACAGTAAGACCCCACAAAAACAGAGGTACAACCGTCAGCAGAGACTGCAAAAAACAAAAATAAGGAGAAAAACAGCTTACCTCAGAATGACAATGAGACACAATGAGGAGCAGGAGACCCCAGACCAAAAAATTACTATTGGTCTAACTACCACGTGAAGGGTGGGAAATGTACGTTGAAAAAACTATAATTGCCCAGGATTTGTTTATGTTAGGGTCCCTCTTCGGAGGCACCCAGCTCGAGCTGTAATTACTGCACGCACGTCATTAATATTTAATTCTTTAATTTGTTTTGATTTGGCTCTGAATTTTTCTGCGGAAACCTAGGGTCGAGCCCTCTTATGGTGGCCAACAAGCCTAATTTCCATATAATTTCCATAACAATAACTGGGCATGGGCGCGGGAGCATTTGAGCCAGGAGGGAGGGAGGAAAGAAACCTGCCGAACGTAACACTTGTGCTAGCAGATACTAGTACCCCGGACTGTGCTCCAAAAGTTTCTGCTCCACCTGATATACCTGATGATCTCTCTGTCATTACTTCTCCTTCTCCTCCTCCTTCTCCCTCTACTCCATTGGCTGCCGGACTCTATCCTAGGATCCCCAACGTGCTGACTAACCCTGCCGCTTTACAGCCGGGGGGAAAGGGAGGGGCCAGTCCCCCTCCTCCTGTGCTGCGGGTATTTACTAATCAGCCCTGGCACCCCGGCCATCTCGCCTTATGGGGGGGTAAAATGCAGAGATTAAGAAAAGATGCAGGGCGATGTGTCCAATTATTTTCTAATATCTGCACTGGGCACAACCCAAACTGGAGTGATACCCAAATTCTTTTGAGGGAATTATTTCAACCAAATGAAGGGGATAAGATAATTAAAGATGCGGAAGAAGCGCAGCAAGCCGGGGGAAATAGAAACCTCTGGCTAGCAAATGGTCCAAATTGGGATTGTAATAATGCAGGAGATAGAGCTGTGTGTCCAACAGGACTTTGAAATTTAGTAGAAGTAATTAGAGCATGCAGAGAGTTAGGAGTAAATTGGACTAGAGTGCAAGAATGCAGACAGTGATTAGATGAACACCCCCATGACTTCTGGGGACTTTTGCGGTAAGCCCCGCTAAAATAGGGAGGAATGACCCCACAAAACTTCAATGATGCTCTCGCAATTAGTGTTTTTATAGATCAAGCAGCCCCTGATACACAAAAGTATTTTAAAGAGCATATGGCAGGCTGGCAAGGGGAGGGGCGCGGAAGAACCAGGGGAGATAGATGGAATCAAAGTGAAGGGGGTGTACAATTAAGAGTTAATGATGTTTGTCATTCTTGGGGGGAACAAGGACACTGGAAGCAGGAATGCCCAGTGAGGCCCTGTGCACTTGGGAATAGAGGGGCCAGCATGAGGCAATCAAATATTGAGAAGGAGACCAGGCAATTCCCAGGCAGTCCACAATGACAGGAGATAGGAGACTCAGAAAATACTGTGGAAATGGGGGTAAATTTATGGGATGTAGATTTGGATTTGAAGGGCAGGTAATGGCAAATATAGAAGGCTTAGAAGTTCCCTTTCTAGTGGATACTGGAGCCACCCTTTCCCTTTTAAAGTTTGAGCCTAAAGGATGCAAGTCACCAGATAAAATAATGATGCAAGGAGTAGCGGGAAAAGGCGAACGAATGTTATCTAAGCCCTTAGTACTCACTATTGGGGGTAAAAGAGCGTGGGGATGTATTATAATTTCCACAGACGCGCCCATGTGCCTTTTAGGGAGAGATCTCCTGCAAGCCTTGGATACTCAGATCTGCTTACAGCCAGAAGAGGTGGAATTAATAATTATGGGCTCATGTGTTCTGGCTAAGACACCAGAACCAGAGTCGACTAATCTGCAAATTCCAACAAGGTTAGAATCAGTTCCTAAACGGTTATGGAGCTCTTCAGGAATGGATGTGGGACTACTGAAATCAGCTAGTCCAGTCTGGATAAAAACAAAGGGGGGATTGCCTCCTGCAGTTAAGCAATACCCTATCCCAAAGGAAGCAGAGAAGAGCATCCAAAAACAAACCGATCATTACCTGAAACTGGGTATCCTTAGAGTCTGTGAATCCCCATATAACACCCCAATTCTGCCAGTTAAAAAGAACAGACAAGACTCTGATGGTGATCCAGAGTATCGCTTTGTACAAGACTTGAGGGCTATAAACCAACAGGTAGTTGCTCCACATCCAGTAGTCCCCGACCCATCAACCATTTTACTACAGATACCCCTTTGGGCAACTTATTTTACTGTGATCGACCTAACAGCAGCCTTTTTTAGTATACCGATAGCTGAAGATAGCCAAGATCTCCTGGCTTTCACTTGGAAGGGACAACAATTAACTTGGACGAGGCTGCCACAGGGATTTACTGGGTCTCTGACTATTCTTTCGCACAAACTCAAAAATGACCTCTCAGATATCGAACTTCCAGGACATTCTGTAGTAATACAATATGTAGATGATTTGTTATTAGCAAGTAAAGATTAACACTCTTGCAGAAAAAGGGCATCGAGCATCTCTGTCTAAACTCCAGCTGTGTCAAAGAGAGGTAAAATATTTGGGTTTTATCTTAAAAGAAGGACACAGGTTAGTTGATCCAGAACGAGTAAAGACAACTCTTGATATGCCTCGTCCTGTAACAAAAAAACAACACGGGATTTTTAGGAGCTGTAGGATTTTGCCAACCGTGGATTCCTGGGTTAGCAGAACTTACTAAGCCTCTAGTGCAGGCAACAAAAAAGGAGGAGATAGAGCCTGTGGCCTGGGGCCCAGAAAGGGAGAAAGCTTTTACATCTGTGAAAAAAGCGTTGGTTTTAGCCCCTGCTCTAGGGTTACCAGATTATAGCAAACCATTGGAATTATTTGTCCATGAACGACAGGGAGTAGCAAGTGGGGTACTCACCCAAAAACTAGGTCCTCACCATAGACCAGTGGCCTATTACTCCACGCAGCTAGATGAGGTAGCTAAAGGCACTCCAGGATGCATCAGAGCAATAGCAGCTACGGCAGCTCTTACTGAAAAAAACATGACCTGTAGTTTTGGGTCACTCATTGACTGTGTATGTGCCACATGAAGTAGAACTGTCAATGAAACAATACGTGACTCAAGCACTATCCCCACAGAGAGCTCACCGCTATGAACTGATAATACTGCATGCAGATAATGGGACCTTAAAGAGATGCAACATCTTAAATCCAGCAACACTACTGCCTCTACCTGAGGATGGAGAGCCACATCATTCCTGTGAGCAGGTGATCATCAGCTCGAGCAAGCCCCGGGAGGACCTTAAAGACAAACCTTTGGAAAACCCAGACTTAGTTCCGTTTACAGATGGATCATCCTATTATTTGGACGGAAGGCACCACTCCGGCTATGCTGTCACTAACCTCTTTGAGGTACTTGAGGCCAATCCTTTGTCTCCGTCTGTAAGTGCTCAAGCAGCAGAATTAATAGCATTGACCCAAGCAGCAAAAATTGGTAAGAACCTGCAGGTAAATATCTATACCGATTCTAAATATGCATTTGGAGTAGGTCATGTAACAGGGATGTTATGGAAAGAGCGAGGATTCTTTTCGTCATCAGGAAAGAAATTAGCTAATGGAGAAGAAATACGTAATTTGCTGGAAGCAGTCCAACTGCCCAAAGAAATTGCTGTAATACACTGCCCAGCCCATACTAAAGACACTACAGAAATTAGCAGAGGAAATGCTTTAGCCGACGCTGCTGCGAAGGCTGCAGCTCGACAACCTCTGAGAGAATGTATGGGGGCAGTTCCAAGGATGGACCAGAGTGAACGGCCAATTTTAATAGACCCCAAAACCATGTATGAAAAAGACTGCTCAGTGGAAGAGAAAAAACAATGGGAGCAGTGGGAAGCAAAACAAAGTGATGATGGAATATGGACACTTGGAAGAAAACCAATTCTACCAAAAAAAAAAATATTTAATTACTATAGCTAGGTGGTTTCACGATAAAGCTCTTGGGGGAGCGGAGGCAATAGCTAAGCAGGTACAGAAAGTATGGGCCGCTCCAGGAATCTACGCGGCTGCAAAAAGAATAACAAATAGCTGCCCGACCTGCCAGAAGTTTTCAAATAACAAGCCAAGCTCAGAGTTAGGGGGACGGTCATGGGCCTACTTCCCTTTCCAGAAGCTACAAATAGATTATGCGGATATGCCATCTGCCAATGGCTACAAACACTTGTTAGTGATAGTAGATCAGTTATCAGGCTGGGTAGAAGCTTTCCCAACAAGAAAGGCCGACACACGGGGAGTGGTAAAAGCCTTACTGAAAGAAATCATACCCAGGTATGGGGTCCCAGAAGCCACTGATTCAGACAGGGGTGCCCATTTTACAGCAAGCATAATCACTCAGTTATAGAAATCATTAGGCATAAAAAGAAACCTACAACCCCTTATCACCCACAATCTTCAGGACAAGTAGAAAGAATGAATAGAACACTAAAAGGAAAAATAGCAAGAATATGCGCACATGCTAGCCTAAAATGGCTGGGTAGGACCTTTCCCAACAAGAACGGCTGACGCAGGGCGGGTAGTAAAAGCCTTACTGAAAGAAATCATACCCAGGTATAGAGTCCCAGAAGCCATGGATTCAGACAGGGGTGCCCATTTTATGGCAAGCATAATCAGTCAGTTCTATAAATCATGAGGAATAAAAGGAAATCTATGTACCCCTTATCACCCACAATCTTCAGGACAAGTAGAAAGAATGAACAGCACATTAAAAGAAAAAATAGCAAGAAATGCACACATGCTAGCCTCAAATGGCCAGAAGCATTAAACTTAGCTCTATGGGATGTTTGAAATGTCCCATGGCAACCCATAGGACTAACACCAGCAGAAATTCTCTTTGGGAAACATTTAGCTGTACTAGGGACTTGTTATGCCAGCTAAGACTAGCCTGTTAGACGGGGATGAATGACTAACCCAGTATGTTCTAAGTATGCAAAAAAGGTTTGAAAATCTTTGAAATAAATAAATATATGCTCAATGATATCAATCCACACCACCTGAAATACAAGTGCCTGGTATACAGCCTGGGGATGAAGTTTTAGTTAAAGTATTTTCACAAAAAATCCAGGTTAAAACCTAAATGGAACGGGCCATATACTATCATACTGTGTTCTTATTTTGCTGTTCAAGTTGAACTGTACTTGTACATGTTAAAAAAAGAATGTGTATGTGTAAGAACACTTTGTAATCTTACATTCATAGATGGCATTGTTGTAGATACAAGTAATTAATTACTCAAATATTTGTATTTGTAACATTACCCAAAATTATGGGATGCGACTTTAATCATTCAGCTCCTATTAGATCTTATCAATTGTTACAATCTAATTATACACTAATTCAAAATTTACTACCTAACCCCATTGGAAAGAATCTCACACTAGTGAAGAAACTACTACAACATGACAGCCTGCGTCGACTGCTAGAACGTACCCGAAACAATGGACAAAAAACCCTCTAATCACCATTCATCATGAAGCAGAAGAGATGCACCACGTCTTGGAAAGGATAAAAAGGGATGGAGAACATCATGGCTGGGAAACTCTTCTAGGGTGGTCACCAACTACAACAGCGATTTATAATCACGTGTTGCACCCACTAGTAGTTGTGTTAACTTTAACTGTGTTATGCCTATTGCTTACGATCATATTATGCATAAGATTATGGAACGTGATAGCACACCTTGAAAGGCTTCGAGAACTCTGTTTCAAGTATTAGCAGGGATGCTTCATAAAAACAAAGCGGGGAACTGTTAAAGAATAGCGAACTGAAACTGTCTAGAGGTAGCCACTTAGCACAACTTCTCTAAAACTTGCTTAGCATGAGGAGCTAAATTTGCTGAAGCCTTAGGCCGCACTTAGCGAAAACAATGAACTTTTACTTAGTCCAGTAAGAAAAGGGCCTCAGAGCTGGTTCCAGCTGGGAAGATAAGGAAGTTACAAGCAGTCTGCATTCCTGCATCTCACACTCCCAAAGGGAGGGTGTCTGCAGCAATGCGTCTCACACTCCCAAAGGGAGGGTGTCAAGGCTTTGAAGTAAGACCAGTGCAGGGCATTAGGACCTTGAGGGGCAAAGCCTTAGCTCACTGCTGGGGCAGTGTTCATTGTTATGATTTAGAATCACCTCCTCCTCAGGACCTTGAGACACAACAGTAAGACCCCACAAAAACAGAGGTACAACCGTCAGCAGAGACTGCAAAAAACAAAAATAAGGAGAAAAACAGCTTACCTCAGAATGACAATGAGACACAATGAGGAGCAGGAGACCCCAGACCAAAAAATTACTATTGGTCTAACTACCACGTGAAGGGTGGGAAATGTACGTTGAAAAAACTATAATTGCCCAGGATTTGTTTATGTTAGGGTCCCTCTTCGGAGGCACCCAGCTCGAGCTGTAATTACTGCACGCACGTCATTAATATTTAATTCTTTAATTTGTTTTGATTTGGCTCTGAATTTTTCTGCGGAAACCTAGGGTCGAGCCCTCTTATGGTGGCCAACAAGCCTAATTTCCATAGAATTTCCATAACAATAACTGGGCATGGGCGCGGGAGCATTTGAGCCAGGAGGGAGGGAGGAAAGAAACCTGCCGAACGTAACACTTGTGCTAGCAGATACTAGTACCCCGGACTGTGCTCCAAAAGTTTCTGCTCCACCTGATATACCTGATGATCTCTCTGTCATTACTTCTCCTTCTCCTCCTCCTTCTCCCTCTACTCCATTGGCTGCCGGACTCTATCCTAGGATCCCCAACGTGCTGACTAACCCTGCCGCTTTACAGCCAGGGGGAAAGGGAGGGGCCAGTCCCCCTCCTCCTGTGCTGCGGGTATTTACTAATCAGCCCTGGCACCCCGGCCATCTCGCCTTATGGGGGGATAAAATGCAGAGATTAAGAAAAGATGCAGGGCGATGTGTCCAATTATTTTCTAATATCTGCACTGGGCACAACCCAAACTGGAGTGATACCCAAATTCTTTTGAGGGAATTATTTCAACCAAATGAAGGGGATAAGATAATTAAAGATGCGGAAGAAGCGCAGCAAGCCGGGGGAAATAGAAACCTCTGGCTAGCAAATGGTCCAAATTGGGATTGTAATAATGCAGGAGATAGAGCTGTGTGTCCAACAGGACTTTGAAATTTAGTAGAAGTAATTAGAGCATGCAGAGAGTTAGGAGTAAATTGGACTAGAGTGCAAGAATGCAGACAGTGATTAGATGAACACCCCCAAGACTTCTGGGGACTTTTGCGGTAAGCCCCGCTAAAATAGGGAGGAATGACCCCACAAAACTTCAATGATGCTCTCGCAATTAGTGTTTTTATAGATCAAGCAGCCCCTGATACACAAAAGTATTTTAAAGAGCATATGGCAGGCTGGCAAGGGGAGGGGCGCGGAAGAACCAGGGGAGATAGATGGAATCAAAGTGAAGGGGGTGTACAATTAAGAGTTAATGATGTTTGTCATTCTTGGGGGGAACAAGGACACTGGAAGCAGGAATGCCCAGTGAGGCCCTGTGCACTTGGGAATAGAGGGGCCAGCATGAGGCAATCAAATATTGAGAAGGAGACCAGGCAATTCCCAGGCAGTCCACAATGACAGGAGATAGGAGACTCAGAAAATACTGTGGAAATGGGGGTAAATTTATGGGATGTAGATTTGGATTTGAAGGGCAGGTAATGGCAAATATAGAAGGCTTAGAAGTTCCCTTTCTAGTGGATACTGGAGCCACCCTTTCCCTTTTAAAGTTTGAGCCTAAAGGATGCAAGTCACCAGATAAAATAATGATGCAAGGAATAGCGGGAAAAGGCGAACGAATGTTATCTAAGCCCTTATTGCTTACTATTGGAGGTAAAAGAGCGTGGGGATGTATTATAATTTCCACAGACGCGCCCATGTGCCTTTTAGGGAGAGATCTCCTGCAAGCCTTGGATACTCAGATCTGCTTACAGCCAGAAGAGGTGGAATTAATAATTATGGGCTCATGTGTTCTGGCTAAGACACCAGAACCAGAGTCGACTAATCTGCAAATTCCAACAAGGTTAGAATCAGTTCCTAAACGGTTATGGAGCTCTTCAGGAATGGATGTGGGACTACTGAAATCAGCTAGTCCAGTCTGGATAAAAACAAAGGGGGGATTGCCTCCTGCAGTTAAGCAATACCCTATCCCAAAGGAAGCAGAGAAGAGCATCCAAAAACAAACCGATCATTACCTGAAACTGGGTATCCTTAGAGTCTGTGAATCCCCATATAACACCCCAATTCTGCCAGTTAAAAAGAACAGACAAGACTCTGATGGTGATCCAGAGTATCGCTTTGTACAAGACTTGAGGGCTATAAACCAACAGGTAGTTGCTCCACATCCAGTAGTCCCCGACCCATCAACCATTTTACTACAGATACCCCTTTGGGCAACTTATTTTACTGTGATCGACCTAACAGCAGCCTTTTTTAGTATACCGATAGCTGAAGATAGCCAAGATCTCCTGGCTTTCACTTGGAAGGGACAACAATTAACTTGGACGAGGCTGCCACAGGGATTTACTGGGTCTCTGACTATTCTTTCGCACAAACTCAAAAATGACCTCTCAGATATCGAACTTCCAGGACATTCTGTAGTAATACAATATGTAGATGATTTGTTATTAGCAAGTAAAGATTAACACTCTTGCAGAAAAAGGGCATCGAGCATCTCTGTCTAAACTCCAGCTGTGTCAAAGAGAGGTAAAATATTTGGGTTTTATCTTAAAAGAAGGACACAGGTTAGTTGATCCAGAACGAGTAAAGACAACTCTTGATATGCCTCGTCCTGTAACAAAAAAACAACACGGGATTTTTAGGAGCTGTAGGATTTTGCCAACCGTGGATTCCTGGGTTAGCAGAACTTACTAAGCCTTTAGTGCAGGCAACAAAAAAGGAGGAGATAGAGCCTGTGGCCTGGGGCCCAGAAAGGGAGAAAGCTTTTACATCTGTGAAAAAAGCGTTGGTTTTAGCCCCTGCTCTAGGGTTACCAGATTATAGCAAACCATTGGAATTATTTGTCCATGAACGACAGGGAGTAGCAAGTGGGGTACTCACCCAAAAACTAGGTCCTCACCATAGACCAGTGGCCTATTACTCCACGCAGCTAGATGAGGTAGCTAAAGGCACTCCAGGATGCATCAGAGCAATAGCAGCTATGGCAGCTCTTACTGAAAAAAACATGACCTGTAGTTTTGGGTCACTCATTGACTGTGTATGTGCCACATGAAGTAGAACTGTCAATGAAACAATACGTGACTCAAGCACTATCCCCACAGAGAGCTCACCGCTATGAACTGATAATACTGCATGCAGATAATGGGACCTTAAAGAGATGCAACATCTTAAATCCAGCAACACTACTGCCTCTACCTGAGGATGGAGAGCCACATCATTCCTGTGAGCAGGTGATCATCAGCTCGAGCAAGCCCCGGGAGGACCTTAAAGACAAACCTTTGGAAAACCCAGACTTAGTTCCGTTTACAGATGGATCATCCTATTATTTGGACGGAAGGCACCACTCCGGCTATGCTGTCACTAACCTCTTTGAGGTACTTGAGGCCAATCCTTTGTCTCCGTCTGTAAGTGCTCAAGCAGCAGAATTAATAGCATTGACCCAAGCAGCAAAAATTGGTAAGAACCTGCAGGTAAATATCTATACCGATTCTAAATATGCATTTGGAGTAGGTCATGTAACAGGGATGTTATGGAAAGAGCGAGGATTCTTTTCGTCATCAGGAAAGAAATTAGCTAATGGAGAAGAAATACGTAATTTGCTGGAAGCAGTCCAACTGCCCAAAGAAATTGCTGTAATACACTGCCCAGCCCATACTAAAGACACTACAGAAATTAGCAGAGGAAATGCTTTAGCCGACGCTGCTGCGAAGGCTGCAGCTCGACAACCTCTGAGAGAATGTATGGGGGCAGTTCCAAGGATGGACCAGAGTGAACGGCCAATTTTAATAGACCCCAAAACCATGTATGAAAAAGACTGCTCAGTGGAAGAGAAAAAACAATGGGAGCAGTGGGAAGCAAAACAAAGTGATGATGGAATATGGACACTTGGAAGAAAACCAATTCTACCAAAAAAAAAAATATTTAATTACTATAGCTAGGTGGTTTCACGATAAAGCTCTTGGGGGAGCGGAGGCAATAGCTAAGCAGGTACAGAAAGTATGGGCCGCTCCAGGAATCTACGCGGCTGCAAAAAGAATAACAAATAGCTGCCCGACCTGCCAGAAGTTTTCAAATAACAAGCCAAGCTCAGAGTTAGGGGGACGGTCATGGGCCTACTTCCCTTTCCAGAAGCTACAAATAGATTATGCGGATATGCCATCTGCCAATGGCTACAAACACTTGTTAGTGATAGTAGATCAGTTATCAGGCTGGGTAGAAGCTTTCCCAACAAGAAAGGCCGACACACGGGGAGTGGTAAAAGCCTTACTGAAAGAAATCATACCCAGGTATGGGGTCCCAGAAGCCACTGATTCAGACAGGGGTGCCCATTTTACAGCAAGCATAATCACTCAGTTATAGAAATCATTAGGCATAAAAAGAAACCTACAACCCCTTATCACCCACAATCTTCGGGACAAGTAGAAAGAATGAATAGAACACTAAAAGGAAAAATAGCAAGAATATGCGCACATGCTAGCCTAAAATGGCTGGGTAGGACCTTTCCCAACAAGAACGGCTGACGCAGGGCGGGTAGTAAAAGCCTTACTGAAAGAAATCATACCCAGGTATAGAGTCCCAGAAGCCATGGATTCAGACAGGGGTGCCCATTTTATGGCAAGCATAATCAGTCAGTTCTATAAATCATGAGGAATAAAAGGAAATCTATGTACCCCTTATCACCCACAATCTTCAGGACAAGTAGAAAGAATGAACAGCACATTAAAAGAAAAAATAGCAAGAAATGCACACATGCTAGCCTCAAATGGCCAGAAGCATTAAACTTAGCTCTATGGGATGTTTGAAATGTCCCATGGCAACCCATAGGACTAACACCAGCAGAAATTCTCTTTGGGAAACATTTAGCTGTACTAGGGACTTGTTATGCCAGCTAAGACTAGCCTGTTAGACGGGGATGAATGACTAACCCAGTATGTTCTAAGTATGCAAAAAAGGTTTGAAAATCTTTGAAATAAATAAATATATGCTCAATGATATCAATCCACACCACCTGAAATACAAGTGCCTGGTATACAGCCTGGGGATGAAGTTTTAGTTAAAGTATTTTCACAAAAAATCCAGGTTAAAACCTAAATGGAACGGGCCATATACTATCATACTGTGTTCTTATTTTGCTGTTCAAGTTGAACTGTACTTGTACATGTTAAAAAAAGAATGTGTATGTGTAAGAACACTTTGTAATCTTACATTCATAGATGGCATTGTTGTAGATACAAGTAATTAATTACTCAAATATTTGTATTTGTAACATTACCCAAAATTATGGGATGCGACTTTAATCATTCAGCTCCTATTAGATCTTATCAATTGTTACAATCTAATTATACACTAATTCAAAATTTACTACCTAACCCCATTGGAAAGAATCTCACACTAGTGAAGAAACTACTACAACATGACAACCTGCGTCGACTGCTAGAACGTACCCGAAACAATGGACAAAAAACCCTCTAATCACCATTCATCATGAAGCAGAAGAGATGCACCACGTCTTGGAAAGGATAAAAAGGGATGGAGAACATCATGGCTGGGAAACTCTTCTAGGGTGGTCACCAACTACAACAGCGATTTATAATCACGTGTTGCACCCACTAGTAGTTGTGTTAACTTTAACTGTGTTATGCCTATTGCTTACGATCATATTATGCATAAGATTATGGAACGTGATAGCACACCTTGAAAGGCTTCGAGAACTCTGTTTCAAGTATTAGCAGGGATGCTTCATAAAAACAAAGCGGGGAACTGTTAAAGAATAGCGAACTGAAACTGTCTAGAGGTAGCCACTTAGCACAACTTCTCTAAAACTTGCTTAGCATGAGGAGCTAAATTTGCTGAAGCCTTAGGCCGCACTTAGCGAAAACAATGAACTTTTACTTAGTCCAGTAAGAAAAGGGCCTCAGAGCTGGTTCCAGCTGGGAAGATAAGGAAGTTACAAGCAGTCTGCATTCCTGCGTCTCACACTCCCAAAGGGAGGGTGTCTGCAGCAATGCGTCTCACACTCCCAAAGGGAGGGTGTCAAGGCTTTGAAGTAAGACCAGTGCAGGGCATTAGGACCTTGAGGGGCAAAGCCTTAGCTCACTGCTGGGGCAGTGTTCATTGTTATGATTTAGAATCACCTCCTCCTCAGGACCTTGAGACACAACAGTAAGACCCCACAAAAACAGAGGTACAACCGTCAGCAGAGACTGCAAAAAACAAAAATAAGGAGAAAAACAGCTTACCTCAGAATGACAATGAGACACAATGAGGAGCAGGAGACCCCAGACCAAAAAATTACTATTGGTCTAACTACCACGTGAAGGGTGGGAAATGTACGTTGAAAAAACTATAATTGCCCAGGATTTGTTTATGTTAGGGTCCCTCTTCGGAGGCACCCAGCTCGAGCTGTAATTACTGCACGCACGTCATTAATATTTAATTCTTTAATTTGTTTTGATTTGGCTCTGAATTTTTCTGCGGAAACCTAGGGTCGAGCCCTCTTATGGTGGCCAACAAGCCTAATTTCCATATAATTTCCATAACAATAACTGGGCATGGGCGCGGGAGCATTTGAGCCAGGAGGGAGGGAGGAAAGAAACCTGCCGAACGTAACACTTGTGCTAGCAGATACTAGTACCCCGGACTGTGCTCCAAAAGTTTCTGCTCCACCTGATATACCTGATGATCTCTGTCATTACTTCTCCTTCTCCTCCTCCTTCTCCCTCTACTCCATTGGCTGCCGGACTCTATCCTAGGATCCCCAACGTGCTGACTAACCCTGCCGCTTTACAGCCAGGGGGAAAGGGAGGGGCCAGTCCCCCTCCTCCTGTGCTGCGGGTATTTACTAATCAGCCCTGGCACCCCGGCCATCTCGCCTTATGGGGGGGTAAAATGCAGAGATTAAGAAAAGATGCAGGGCGATGTGTCCAATTATTTTCTAATATCTGCACTGGGCACAACCCAAACTGGAGTGATACCCAAATTCTTTTGAGGGAATTATTTCAACCAAATGAAGGGGATAAGATAATTAAAGATGCAGAAGAAGCGCAGCAAGCCGGGGGAAATAGAAACCTCTGGCTAGCAAATGGTCCAAATTGGGATTGTAATAATGCAGGAGATAGAGCTGTGTGTCCAACAGGACTTTGAAATTTAGTAGAAGTAATTAGAGCATGCAGAGAGTTAGGAGTAAATTGGACTAGAGTGCAAGAATGCAGACAGTGATTAGATGAACACCCCCAAGACTTCTGGGGACTTTTGCGGTAAGCCCCGCTAAAATAGGGAGGAATGACCCCACAAAACTTCAATGATGCTCTCGCAATTAGTGTTTTTATAGATCAAGCAGCCCCTGATACACAAAAGTATTTTAAAGAGCATATGGCAGGCTGGCAAGGGGAGGGGCGCGGAAGAACCAGGGGAGATAGATGGAATCAAAGTGAAGGGGGTGTACAATTAAGAGTTAATGATGTTTGTCATTCTTGGGGGGAACAAGGACACTGGAAGCAGGAATGCCCAGTGAGGCCCTGTGCACTTGGGAATAGAGGGGCCAGCATGAGGCAATCAAATATTGAGAAGGAGACCAGGCAATTCCCAGGCAGTCCACAATGACAGGAGATAGGAGACTCAGAAAATACTGTGGAAATGGGGGTAAATTTATGGGATGTAGATTTGGATTTGAAGGGCAGGTAATGGCAAATATAGAAGGCTTAGAAGTTCCCTTTCTAGTGGATACTGGAGCCACCCTTTCCCTTTTAAAGTTTGAGCCTAAAGGATGCAAGTCACCAGATAAAATAATGATGCAAGGAATAGCGGGAAAAGGCGAACGAATGTTATCTAAGCCCTTATTGCTTACTATTGGAGGTAAAAGAGCGT